>NW_023458560.1:28967194-28988674 GCF_013731165.1 Rhagoletis pomonella
TTTGCGAGACAGTCAGCCCTTTCGTTGCCTTGAAACTCAATAATGGGCTCCTGCGCTGTTCAGAAGAGTTTTACAACTATCCACATGCCTTGGTGTCGTTTTAAATGAGTCTAAGGCCTTTAATGCTGCCAGACTATCGGAAATATTTATTCAGACTTCCATTGCGAAGGCCTCCGCCTGGTACATGTTTGGATACTAACCACTGGCCGACTTTTCTGGTATCTTGGTCCAAGTACGCCTGCCCTGGTACTCCCGTCGGCCGTCGGTATACCGTACTAGGATCGGGTTTATTTACATCTATGTAAACAAAACAATGAGTCTAAAATAACTTAAGTTGTACTAAGGAGAAAAATACTTTAATATAAATAATTTACGCCCATACTCCTGCACTTTGTATGAAAGAAAGCAATGCGCCATTGCGAAAAATTATATCATTTCTTCGAGGACTTTAATATGTAAATTACAACCATCACGAGTAAATACTGATAACTTCAGCATTTTCAAGGATACATCACAAATGTGGTAATAATATTTAAAATGTTTCCAAATACGTAGTAATAGCTGGCTCGCTCTGATAATTTTTTAAAATATCATCATCTCGCATTTGAGGTCTACATGCGAATATAAATATATGTGTATGTACATACATATATTTACTTAAAGGGCTTTACTTCGCTGACTTCGGTCAGTTGGATATGAAAGTGGAATTGAACTTTGACTAGTTGGCTCCATTTTTTAATTTCATGCATGCTGCACACCAACAACGAGCGCTTTCAGCAAAAGTTCTTGAATTAATATATTTTATTATAACTTCAACAGATTACGTGCGAAATTTCTCATCGCCCCCCACACACACAAACTCACCTGGCAATCTACGTCGATCCATGTTCATGCATCAGCTGCACACAGCTACCTTTGCGCTCGCTTCTGCCACGAATATGCCTATTTAATACTGCGTGCAGCAAAGTCGTTTTCAGGCTCTATTTTATTTCACTATTTTGCACCTGCTCGGCAGCTATCACTTTTGGCTGGTTACGCATGAACACAAAGCCAAAGTTATTTTCAAAAAGCAATTGCTGGTAACTGTAGCTGAACGTTGTTGAGTCTATTATAGCAAAACATACATACATACATATATAGTATATCTACGAGTAAGGATGTATGTACGTATCAGGGATGGGCATACTTAAGTACTTTTGTATTTACATATAATACCAGTTTGGGTACTAAATATCTAAAAACTTAAGTACTTAGTAAAGTATTCAGGTACTTTCGAAAAGCAAAATTCTCGAAATTTTTGGATAAATATTTATATATATATATATTTATATAGACGTATATAATAAATACCTACTTAGTGATTAGGATAAGCTAAAGTAATTAACACCTTACCTAACACTTACCTAACACTTACCTTAACTAAACTCAATACACCTCAACTTAATTCAACTCACCTCAACTCAACTCACCTCAACTCAACTCACCACAACTTATATCAACTCACGTCAATTCCCCTCATGTCAGCTCAGCGAAGCAAATCACAAATAAATTTTATTTCTGAAAACCCTGAAATAGTCCTGAATCAGTCCGGGGGTTCTGGACTCTAGAAAATATCAAAATATTCAGAAAAAGACCCAGTAATAGTCGCGAAAATCCCGATCTACATACATATGTATTGCCGAAAATATCGAAACCATCCCGAAGGAGTTACGAAATGGTCCCGAAAGTCCCTAAACAATCCCGACAACCAAACTATGCCAAAAATGCTAAAATCACAAAGTAGTCTCAAAAATGCCAAAAATTCCGATATAAGTAGTCCAGCAATACCGAAATAATCGCGAGATTGTCCCGAAAATTCGTATATATCTAGTACCGAAAATCCTGATATATCTAGTCCCGAAAATCCCGCAGTATTCCTGAATATCCAGTCCCGAGAAACAATAAATAGCCCGGAGAATCTCAAAAATGATATTAATTCCGAAGTAGCCCCGAAAATGCCGAAAATTCCGATGTAGTGTACCGAAAGAGTCCTGGAAATCTGGAGACAGTCCTGAACATTCTACGATAGCCTCGAAACTCCTAAACATACTCAGTAGTGTCGAAAATGCGAAAACAGTCCCGAAAGTCACGAAATAGTCCCGAGAAACCCAAAAATGCTAAAAATTCCGAAGTAGTCGCGCAAATTCCGATACAGCGTCCAAAATACCGAAATAATTCCGACAATACCGAAAATCCTGTGAATCCCGCAAAATCCCGAAGTAGTCCCAAAAATCGTTAAATAGTCCCGAAAATGGAAAGGTAGTCCCAAAGACCCTAAATGGTCTCGAAACTTCCTTAATTCACGAAAATTACTTTTGTAGCCACTATTTAATATTAATTTGGCGCTTACACTTTCTGCTAAGTGCTGGAACGGACGTCTCCTCTAAATTGTGGTGTGCATCCTGACGTTATAACACAATAGGAGGGATCTAAAATATTACGAATGTCAAATGATATCATGGGAAGTTTATGGGAGGTTTCGCACTGCCTAGCGAGGGTCGACCGCCCAGTGACCCTAGTGAAGACATAAATACTATGTACTTTTTATCCAGTATTTACTGAAGCCAAAGTCTCTAAGTGCCTTTGTTCGCGGTGTTTCGTTAAGTGAAACTAACTATAAAATTTTATAGATAGTATATAGTGATATGAAAATAGATAAATGATATAATTCTCGGTATTTAGTAATATTCCAACTACTTAAGTTAATAGTAATACAATTGGGTACAATACCTTAACACTTTTGCATTGGTACTTACTATTTAGTAAATATAATTTTGCTCATCACTGGTACGTAGATACATATATACGTGTTAATATAGGTATATGTCTGGTTACATTCGCCGGTCATGTTGCTCTTAAATCGACATAGACCATTGTCGATTTGCATGTCTGCTGGTTCGGGCATATCTTTTCACATATTTTTCCCTGATTTATTTCTAGTAAATTAATGTTTCTTTCATATAGCAAAACTTTACGCCAAACTCCATGAACTCCATTTAAATACAAAAAGTTTTGATGTCCAATATCTGGTTGGCTATGAGTTTCCGTGGTCGGTGCTGGTGTGGCTATTTTGATCCTTTTTGAAGGTACTTTGCTTACATTGCCCGCGAGTCTTGTGAAATATATAAATACTAATTTATGTATGTATGCTTTTGAAAAGTATCTGGGTACCCGACCATGAAAAAACATCATACTTATAGTGATGTCTAATTCAATCCACTTCATACAAAAAACTATGATAAAATACTACAAGCGTAAGTAAAAGTCAATGTGACTGGACGGCATTAAATCCGCTCAATTGTAAAAGACCTTGAAGGTGTCGCGTTGTTCGTTAGCTGCTACCTAAGCTAAATAGGTGCGCTGTGTGAAGGTATACCACATGGCTTGGAGAGTTCTCTGTGTGCCACTTATACCGAAGTCCAAGAATTTTAAGGTAATCAGTCTGTTTTCTTTATTTCTAAAAACTCAGATTGATACGAAAAAGGGAAGGCTTCATACACATTAAAAAACCCGCTTAAGTACCTCACGAAAAATATCACCTTTTTGAGGTACTTAGGCCGGTTGGGTACTTAAAAGAACTCGCTTAGAACTGCCTGCCGAGATAGGTCGATCTTCCACTCAGGTGACGATATGTAATACACTTTCGATGACAGTGTGCGAAACTACAATTATGCACATATGTATGTATATACTTATTTATATGAGGCCTTCAGAGAGAAAATTAAATGTTGACCATGTAAACGCAACAATCAGCCAAGCTACGAAAGTCCAAAATCAGTTAATGCATTATCATTAAAACGGAAAAGGGATTAGGAGTTAGTGGCGGTGAAGTTCATTAAGAATTAAAAAAGAGGAGGAACAAAAGAGAACATAGCACAAATACCAACATTGTTACGTACGGGTCGTCGGAAGATGTGTTCTCGCTATAAAATTCCTATCTTGACTGCCATCGCATCCTCATCATAACACGGGTACGCTTGCATTTAAGCACGAGCTATTTCGCCGGACTATGGGGTGGATCTTGTGATCCGAGATGCATGCAGTCTGCACCATACAATAAAAAATCGTATCCGCCTATTTCCAACAAAGGTTGGAAATAAAACAAATTTTGCCTTATTTCCCGTTGCTTATTTATACTATTTGTAAAAAAAAAAAACAGTTTACTGACAGAAGGAAAAAGAACTTTGTTTATTCCAAAAATACAATTAAACCAAGGCACATTGAACCGGTAATATCAGTATAGCAGCTGATTTGATTTTTTTCAAATTATTTGTTCTCGAAAATGTCAAATATTTTACATTTCTTCTCACAAAAATTCTAAATTGTTAAAATCTATTTGCATGTGAAACATTTTCCATACAAAACCAGCGATTAAATAGCAGCTTTTGGAAAGCTCGCCCCACTCAGCAGCACAACCGCTGATTACTGGGCCTGGCACAGGATGGTGGATCAATGCTTCGAGAAGCGAACCAATTTACTAAGAAAGAAAGTGGCAACAATTTTTCATTTTTTCAATTTAAATTTTTTACCTTTTTCGTATTTCGCATGGCACGCTTTGATGTAGAAGAAAAAAATCAGAACAGTTTTTGGCACCTTCGATACCAGAAGCAACAACAAGATACAGGCAAATGTTGTTTTTGCTCAAATGCTCTAAACCTGTTTGATAGGCCTTGAATTAAATAAAAATTGTGATATAATTCATATAAAGAAAGTAATATTCACAAAATGTTTTACTTATGAAAAGTCTAACAAAATATAGGAAAAGCATCGTCTTTAAAAACTGCTCCGCATATTGGCCATAGCGCTTTTGTATGAATTTTTTCTGCATGCTTTTTAATATATGTTAAAAACATTGCTGGAAAACCTTAAAATGTTTGCATGGAACCATGTCGCAATAAACAGATGAAGTAATAAAACGGCTTTCTCGCTTTATTTTCTGACATTCGGCTGCCTTATAGTCACATTTTATAGGCAAATTTTCAAATAAAGCACTGACACCTGGTAAATTCCACTATGGGTGGGATGCAGCATGCAATAACACCATACACAATAATTCCCATTACGTGGACATTAAAAAGCAGTTTCAGAAGTTAACTAGTGTTATTTTATCATTTTTCCTAAACGGTTATAATGCCACCAGTACATAATTGCGAAAGGAGGGGAGGGCGGGGGACCCGAGCGCGACGTCAAAATTGTATACTTACAAATCCGTCCATTTAACTTGTTCATGCACTACTTTTTGTCAAATGTAACTGGGTGACTACCTACATATGTGCACTAGTTTGCTTTATTACTCAAATTGTTAAGTTTAAAAGTTGGTCTTATTGCTCAACGAGAAATGAAATAAAGCAAATTTGTGTTATTTCACATTCAATTCTTTTGACGTAGAATACGTCTTACCTTAAGGTATGGGGGCTATGTTCAAATGTTGTAGTTGTAATTTTTAGAGCTTCACAAAAACGCTTATTGCACGAGAACTAATAAAGCGATTTCAAAGAAAAGTGTGGCGTTTCAAAGATAAAACTCCAAACCTGTCGACAGATTCATTTTTGTACATAACCAATTCGGTTTCTGTCGTAAAAACAACGGTAAACGTTGCCTTATTTTGGGGTCAATTTTGAGCCTTTAAAGTGCTCTAGCAACTTATTGTTGGCATATATAACTTTCATTTTCGGGATATAGGTTCTTTGGAGCAGTAGAAATATTATCGGGTATAAATTTTATATAAATTTAACAAATATTGAGCATTTTAAGGCAAAAAATTGTTGAAAAAATTTGCAAATTTTTTTCATTACCAAAATGCTCGAAAACCGCTCGAATGATTTTGTTTTTGTTTTCTTTAATCAAAAATTCAAGAGTTTTCCTTTCGTTTGGTATATGGGAAGTATTGGTTGATATCTTCTATATATGTTTATTTTATTCAAATATATGGGCATAAATGATTTTCCATACAAAATCACCTCGTCATCATTTTGCAAACACGTGCATATGTTGGAAGTGTGGGAAGGAGACAAAAAGTATGTATGCGTATGTAATGCGGCTTTTGATAAACAGAGGCGCGCTATTTATAACCTAATCGCAGCGTGTGTACATATGTAAATACATACATACGTACATATGTTGATTGCAGTTAATGTCGATCTGTTTCTATTTTTAGTAATCTATGTATGTCTATACATACATATGTACATACATATTATATATGTACATACATATATGAACACATGTATGCATAATACGCGAAGACTTTTCGAAGTGAAACAACATTTAGAAAAAGTCCAATCCAAGAATAAAGATAAAGGTGAGGACGTACATAGATAAAGAAAAGGATAAAGGCCAAGGTAAATTTAAACACTTTACTTATATGTATAAGTGCAAAGGTGAAGGGGAATATGTATATGAAGAATATGATAAACATAAAAATAAAAACAAAGATAAATATAAAGAAAAAGATGCGGATGAGGATACCGATAAAAGTATAGATGAAGATAGAGGAAGAAAGATTAAAATAAAGGTAGTTGTAGAGAAAAGGATATAGATAAAGGCACAGAGACTCAATCTCGGAACTATTTCGGGATTTTAGGGATTCTCGGGACTTATCGATATAATCGATATTTTGTTGGTTTTTTTATCGATTTTGTTATCGAAATTTTTATCGGTATTGTTATTGATTTTGCTATCGATATTTTTGGAACTTATCGATATAATGATCGATATTTTTATCGATTTTGTTATCTCTTTATTATCGATTTTGTTATCGATTTTATTATCGATTTTGTTATCGATATTTTTATCGATTTTGTTATCGATATTTTTATTGGTTTTGTTATCGATATTTTTATCGATTTTGTTATCGATTTTGCTAACGATTTTGTTATCGATATTTTTATAGATTTTGTTATCGATATTTTCAGAACTTGTCGATATAATGATCGATTTTGTTATTTATTTTGCTATCGATATTTTCACTTATCGATATAATGATCGATATTTTTATCGATTTTGTTATCGACATTTTAATCGATTTTGTCATCGGTTTTACTTCATTATGTATAGTATATGCACTTAGAAAAAATAAATCATATCGTCCCTGTTTCAATTTAAAACACATACATATGATATGTCGCCAAACGACCTGTTGTTTAGTTCAAAGAGTTTTTTGAGATTTTTTCGTCTGAATATGATTTCGTTCTGTACTTTATTGATACTTTTTCGTAATTAAGAAAAATCAAAATTTATATATTGCGTTTAACAGCATTCGAACCCGAGTCTTCCCGAAAGTTAACAGCCCTTAGCTACAACCACAACATGTAAATGTGTTTTCAAATGTTCAGTTTGAATTAAATTTCTTTCAAGCGCTCAAACAATTTTATATTAAGTTTTTTCATTAAATATCTATTCTGTTCAAAATTTCAAATCTTTAAATCTCAGTAAGCTGTAGAAAAAAACAATGGTATAAAATAAAAATAAAAATAGGGCTTTCGCTTATATTCTCATTGAGTTCTTTTCACTTAGAAGTATGTAAATTTGTAAAATTTTGGAAAACCCCTTTTTTTCTTAGTGTGTGATTTCGTTTTTGACTTGGATATGCTCTTAACCATACCACGTATTCCACGTTTAAATATAGCGGCTGTATCTCCGATACAGCCTGCAGACCAAGACGAAGGCGCTGGACTGTTCCTTTTTTTTATTTATTTTTGTTCCCCTATTTGAAGGATAAACTTCGCGTACAACGATTTTCATCGTCAGAACGAGCTGTTAACGAGTTCAAAACCCATTTTTTTTTGAGGTACTAAATTCACCGCGGACAAATGATCCACCAATTAGTTTAAGCGTATGCAGAAGTGTATGAATCATGCTGAGGAATATCCTGAAAACCAATAAGACCAATTTTACCTACAAAATTAGTTTCTATCCAAGGTATTCTAAGGACTTTTTAGGCCCTAGTATTACCATAAAATAATAACTACATACATATTTATGTATTTTGAAAGTGTATACAACTTTTGCTAAAAGCAATTGGGGTATTCACAACGATGTCCTAAGTGTCGCATTGTTGTATGTTGTAAACTTTAAACGCATAAAAAATATATTAAGGGGGTTCACAAAGTACTATCAAAATCATATTAGGAATTTTCGCAGTGTTAAAAATTAGTTGGTTACGGTTTTAAGTCCTCTAAACATTTATTTAAGCTTTTAAAGTTTACGAACCATAAAATGTGAAAAACACTTATGATTTATTGGCAGCAAAACTAGATTTTCAACCAGTTATTATTAATAAGCAAGAGTTTCGCAAATTATTTGATTAAGAATTTAATTATGTGGAAATAAGAACAATCAATAAATTCAATAAAGCGAACATTTTGCCACGACCTACATACTCGCACATATGTATCTATGCACTATACTCTTATAGGCAGAGGAGCGGGTGAACATACACATATAAATGTACGCTCGTAAAAGCAACCGCAAGATCCAAGGAAGTGCGAATAACTACAGGTCATAAAGAAGCTTATAAACACATGCGCATAAACTTATTTACATTTTGCGACACATCAAACTTTTAACACACATTCAGCGTATGAACCAAAATATTTTAGCGTGTACAAGTTTCCAAGAGACACAAAGCACATATACAAATATACCCTGCTGTGAAAAGCCAAACCAGTTAAAAAAAATATTAGTTCATTAACTAGTATATGCCTACCAGTTCGGCAATGTCGAAGAACTTAAGCGTTCAGCGATATCTGCCTACAAATGTAGGCTGTTACGTCACGTGAAGACTACTGGTTCTGAGATCGCAGGTTCGGGGCCGCTTGGAGGTGGTTAAGGTTTTTAAAGTTATACCAATGTAAGTAAAAATAATTATTTAAATATAAATTGGATTGCCGAGAAAAACTTACATATTATTAATGCTTGCGCAATAAAAAATACGATAAATAAAAAAAGGATTTTTTTTTGTATTAAATTTAAAATTTACAATAAAAACTCAAAACAAAAAAACAGTAAAAAAACATTTTCCTTGCGCCTGGACTTGAACTTGGTACCTCAGGCATGCCCCGCGGGTGTTTTTCTCTATCGGCCATTGCGAGTGTTACAGCGCCGCGAGCAAAAATGCATACTTCTGCTTTTCACGGGGATTTAATTGGCCGACTATCTCATCAACTGGTATGATGCTACTAGTATTTCAACTAGTAGATGCTGATGCATAGCCTGACAATTTACATCTTGTAGGACATCGCAACGTTAAAAACACCAGCCTCTAAAATTTTAAAAGGATAGAACGTGAACCAGTTGGGAAGCTTTTCCTGCAGGGTACGTGTTTACAAACATACATACATATACACAAATGTCCTGCATGTCAGCAAGTTTGTACCGAAAGTATCCATAAAGTTTTCAACATGCGCTTGAAAGTTACATATATGCCTTAAAAATTATGACAAGAATTTTGCCATGCCAAGTATTCACATACACAACATAGTATTATTTAGTTACATGGTTGTTGTTATTGTACTTTTTGTTTTGTATGCGAATATTTGCGCGCCACTGTTTGTTGTTTGTCGTTGCCGCCGTTTGTTTGTCATAAGATTCACATATGACTCATAATCGTATACTATTTGCCGAAAAATGCGCGCTCCAAATATGTACTTAAAGCGTTTATTTGTATGTAGATTAGTGTGCGTATGCGATAGTTGTTTCAACAATTTTAGCCTCTAATTTCTCAGCAGGGAAACCTCGAACTAGTGTACCAAAATTTCTTCTTCCGTACTAGATCTTTAGCGTTAAAAATCCCCACCATGTCAAAAGCCGCGAAATTTGGTACTTTTAAAAAATATTTACTTTGCCTGTTTAATATTACATATCGCTAGCTAAAAGTTGCTGAGTATCCTTTTCCAAAAAATATATATTCTGATGCAAGAAGAAAGAACAATTAAAAGTGCATCGTTTTCTAAAAGATCTGGCCATCTTTTTTTATTTCCAGCCATTTCTATTCGGTGATACGCAAATTTGCTAACTCACAAAAAATTTCCCAAATAATGCAGAAAATATCCATTAAAAATCTATATGTAAAACACTTCGTTTTGTCTGTAAAACTTTTCTTGTTTTTGTCTTGTTATAATTTTAGTGCGAAGTTGTTTCTTCTACAATAAGCAAGATACAATTAGGGAGTTCAAAAGGTGTTTTATACTGTCGTAGTGTTGTATGTCGTAAGCTTTAAAAGCTTAAATAAATGTTTAGAGGACTTGAAACCACAACCAACTATTTTTCAACACTATGAAAATTCATAATATGACTTTTATGGTACCTTTCGAACGCCCTTCATATATTTTCAGCCATTTAAAGTTTACGACATACAACTATTTATACGAAAGTATACAACACCTTGTGAGCTCCCTAAAAAACACTGGTTTACAGCAAAAATGTTCTCGAGACGCCACTATCTAATTCCTATGTAGAATTCCTCGGTGATTCCGAAAATCGAGATACCTTTTTTTTCTATGGATAACTTTTCGAGATATTTGCAATTTACCGATGTTCAGATTTAAAAAATAGTGGTTTCACTTAATCACGTATATCTTACGAACCAATTTAATAATCGTAATACGGGATACGGGAAATGAAAGCTAATAAAATTCTCCATAAACCGTATATACATCACTTTTCGATAGCCCTAATAGTTTCTCAGAAATTAATTAATCATTCCAGATTTTTTGTTTTTTTGATGGAAAAATGCAAAAAAAAAATTCAAACTTGAACAGGGGAAAAAGTCAAAAATTTCTTTCATTTACTGTACCTCGCATTACGATTATTTAATTGGTTCGTAAGATGTACTTGATTAAGTGGAACCACTATTTTTTTTAAGCTGAATAACGGTAAATTGCAAATATCTCGAGAACGTATTTCGATTTTCGGAATCAGCGAGCGGTTCCACATACAAATTGGATAGTGGCATCTATAGAACAAAATCAAAATTAAAAATTGTGATCCAGTGTAATTTATGAAAATTCGCTGAGAATTTACAGAAATTCCATATTTCATTACTCTTTTAGAAATTGGGCGGATCTCACTTACGTAATTGTATCTAGGTAACCACTTTATCGATTTCTACCAAACTTGGATCAATTATATCACTAAGTCTAACTGAGCTACTAAATAAAACACCCCTGCTTAGCAAAGCAAAGGTACTTTAGTGAAACTTGAAAGGACGATATTAGACACCTGCGCCGGAACAACATGGAAAAACCGAAGAGACTGTTTGAATAATTATCCCTGCAAACATTTTGACTCATGTTAGCGTCAGAAAAGTCTCAAAATGCTAAGTTTTAACCCTTTTTAGTCAGAAAAGAGCGAAGTTCCCGTCATAGAAGGGCTCACCAATTTGAGTCCAAGTTAGGAGGCATATAAGAGTCTGAAACATGATGCTTTTCCAAATCTTTAAACTAAATACTTTGACTCATTATGAGCGCATGTTTGAATCCTAATTTGGAGCTTTCAAGGTCTTCAAATAATCAGAATTATCTACAATTTTAACTCATATACAGAGTCACAAATATGAAATGTGTTCTTTTTTAAGAAGTAGTAATAAAATAATTAGAGAATCTAAGATACGTAATAAGCGTATTCGCCATGTCCCTTTTTCACGATCACAACATCTTTGAATCTTTTCATTCTTACGTTAGGGGGTGACCCATCAATGTCTTCCTTAAAAATACTTCCGACCAGTCGTTGGATCTTCTTTGCAAATTTTTTTGTTCACTGACACATAAAAAATATACCAGCTTATTTTTGAAACGTGTCCGCTGATCGAACCACAACATTCTCCCCAGCAATGATCTTTTCGTTATTATCATCTCGCCTACATTAATTTCGGATTCATTTATTCGGAAAGTAATTGCTTTAATTTTCCTTTCTTTTAAAAATCAATATGGTATGACCAGCAGCGGTTGGCAGCGTAAGGGTTAAATGGTATTAACCTGGAATTTTAATTGTATTTTTGTTTATGTTTGTGTAGTGAATAATATAAATCTATTTTAATTGGCACATATGGAAGGAAGTTTATTATTGCCAATACCAATTAAATAACTAAAATAACATGTGTTTGCAAGAAAATAATTTTCATTCGTAAAATTTTGATAAACTTTATTGAATGGATTTCTCATTAAAAACAACAATGAAAGCATTTCTAAAATACCTAATTTGCTGAATTTTTGGCCCAGTTTACCCTTAAATTTGTAGCATGTGTCCTAATTTTTTATCGTAAATGAAAGGTCCTCCGAACGACGAATTAATTTCTTGGAAAACTATTTCAAGGCACAAATACATTCGGAGGTTTACATTCGTAATCGAAGCTATCAATGGCTTCACTAATAAACTAATGATTAGTATATATTTAGTTTTTTTTTCATCAGCATTCAAACATAATGATAAGCTCCAAATATTCTGATACAGCGATAAAAACAATTTAATGCAGCTTAAATTTATGTAAATTAGGGCATTGACTTAATGCTCATCAAAAATTTAAATTATCAGCGAAACAATGAATTGTATTACAATTGCTACTAAAAGTAGTTTTTTTATGAAAATCAGCGAGCGTTAGGTCCTTCATCTAGTTTAATCAAAATTCAAACAAAAAGTAATTGAATAGATTATGGAGCACATTAAATGAAATATTACCGAAAGGAGTGAGTTAGCGGCCAGCGGCACAAATTTTTGTATCTGCGCCTGCTTAGCAGACACAACAGATGGACAAAAAATCAGTTAATCAATAGTGATACCTAAAAACTGACTGAGACTGCAGTAGAAGTAACTGCAGAGTGCGCTGTGTTTACACAGCTTTCAAAGCATATTATTAAATTGTAGACCTGCTTGTGTGCAGAGATCGAAAATAACCCTCTCCACTTGCTTTGTATGGTGTAACCATTGGTGTTTACCACTGACACAAATACTCATCTCTTAAGCAAAGAGTGTTTCTCACCGTGCCAATTCACTGTGTGCGATCTTTTTATGTTTTGTGTTGTGGGTTATTTATCAACTGCTTAGATTTCCCTTAGGCAAAGACACTTTGGCAGGGACTTCTATTTTTAAGTGTCTTAATTTGTGGGTTATTGAAATACTGAAAATTGTAAGTGGACGTACATAAGTGCAAGCAAAGCGTTAGGCACAGAGAACGAAAACAAACTATAGCAAACGTACCGGTATCGTTTAGTTTCGCTCATAGAAGGTAACGAAACACAACCGATTCAAATCACTCGGAAACATTTTGCGAGCGATAACTTTACTCTGCTAGCGTTCGTGATAGCAGAGAAATTGGGAAACAAACGAAATATAAAGTTAGTGCTCACAACACAAAACGAAACCATTCGTTTAGTGATCTCCTAGTTTACATACATACATATGTTTGTATGTACCCTGCAGAGAAAAGTTTTCAATTGATAAAAAATAACCCACTAAAAAATAAAAAATAAAAATATTCAGCGGGACAATTTTCTCAAAATCGGTACGAATGGTCACCGTGGGTATACATTTAAATATAATTTCAACTGAATCGGAAAATAATTACGGACTTTCTGAATAAATCGACTTCAGCACCACCTAGCGAAGTAAAATATGTATGTATGATATCTGTGGATTTAAGGGTGTTCTATAGAGGTATATAAGTATGGTCGATAGGCTTTTGCTCTGCTGAAGATCTCAGAAAAAGTTTTTCCACAAGAAGTCGGCAAGTTTATTTCGGTTTCCGAGTATAAATACCATTTGATCTCTTTAGAGTGGCTACAGTGTTCTACTGATCTATTTTTGCAGGTGTACGGCCGATGGATGTGGTTCTACCCCAGCTAGCTAAATGGTATATTTTATTTCTTTAACTTTGTTGCTAGACGGGCAACTTTGTAAGGGATTTAATCACCTGTAGATATAATTTTTTAATCGATATGCGCTCAAACATCAACTTTTATTGAAACTAAAACTACTAAGTACTCGTACATATCTGCAATGAAACCAAAAATGACACACATCAAGAGTCAATTATTCAAGTTTTGCTTAGAAATTTTAGTAGAAAAGTTCTGCCTTATTTGTAAAGTTTTTGATGCCACTCCATTGAGGACGCACTCGATGCCATTTGAATGCTAAAAACAGCTTGGCGAGTTTAATGGCTACTTATGTGCTTGCCATTTTCTAATACAAACTTATGATGTGGCATTAGAATTAACGACAACACCTCAAGCTGTCGTAGATCGGGCAATATGGCTGCATACAATAACTGGCAGGTATGCTACCTACTTTTGTAGTTTGAGCATAAATGCATCTTTTGCTTTGGCAATTAAATTTCGCTTGCCTTTTTGTATAAAAGAGTGTACTTTAATGCGAACTGTTTCACGTGGAGCATTTTATTACAGAGTTGGTGCATAGTGGGACTTAAAGTTGGGGTATTTTTATTGCTGTTTATGGTGCGAATTAGCATTTCAAGCATAATTAAAAAGATGTAAAGTTGTCAATTTGAGTATTTTTTTTTTTGTTATTGAAAGGGAGAGAGATACTGGCGCATAATGATTGCTGTAGTTGTGAAGCAGTAAATATACGTACATATACATGTATGTGATTTTTGTCTCATTAATGTACATTTTAGAACTTTGCGCTTTTCAGTAATAATTTTAAAGACTGAATAAAAAAGTTTACATCTTAAATGGAAGACGAAGAAATAACTTGCCAAACTTTTTGACTCGGCGCATATTCGACCGTACAGTGGCAACGTAATAACGCTGCGTTACTGCAGGCATGCAATTAAGCCAAGCCAAGCCAAGGCAAGCTCCAACTTACTGCTGCTAAAGACAGCGTTGAGCTGCGCAAAGAGTTTCACTTGACTAAGCGCCGAGTGACGCCAATGTGCTGGAGCAAACTTAATTATCCAAGCAAAAGGCAAGCAACAACAACAATAACAACAGCAGTTATGTGCGTGTGTGTGTGTGTGTGTGTGAGTGAAGTTGGTGTTGATTTTTCGTACTGCTCATCCATTTCCCTCCCTCTCTGGCCTTTCCGTTTCTTTTGATTTTCATTTCTGTAAAGTTAAGCAATGCGTAGCGCTACTTCCTGCCACGGCTGTTGGCGGTACAACATTCATACATATATCTATAGCCATGTACCAGAGATGCCAACGAATTTTATCTTTCTCCCTATTGGCCACCGTGAAATCCCACTATTTTTGGCGAAATTCCCCGCACTGGGAATTCCAAAAAAAAAAAAACTAAATTTTTTTAATTCAATTGCTTGAATTTATTAACAAATATACATACAATATATAAATGTCATACGCCATAAAAGTCAAAGTTTAAATCTTGGGGCAAAAACAAGGCGAATACATATAAGGTGGTATCGATTCAACAAATACAACATTTACTCGTATTTTGTTTTTACTTTTAGCCGGCCATTGTCAAATTTCCTCTATTCTTCCCCGAACGAAAAAGGGCTACAGGAAATATAAACACTCTCACGTTTTCACTCACTCACTAGCGAAACACCAACTTTTGTTAATCAAACGCTACCCGCAGCTGATCAGACAACACCACCTCATAAAAATTCGTCTTGGGCAAAACTCAAAAATTCAACAAAAAAAAAATCATTAAAATTTTCAAATTTTTACTCTGAATTTTTAGAAACCAATTAAATTCTAGTGGCTAAAAACTACAGCTGATTTTTAAATTTTCTTTTGTACTTTTTTCCACTCGGCACGCTTGAATTTATATATTATTATTATTTGATATAAGCTACTGAAAAAAACATTATTAATAAATAAATAATTATTTGCATTATATAATATGTATGTATCTATATATAAATGAATATAAGTTAAATAAAAAAAACGGCAACTTGGAGCAAATAGTTCATTTTTAATTTCAAACTAGTTCGTTCGATCAATTCAATGAGCTAGTGCATTGAACTTACTAGCTCGTGAACTTCCTAACTCTACTGACAAGGCGAATTAAACCTTGATTGCTGACATCAATGTTTTTATAGTGTTGCTAGTGCGAAATCGGCAGAGTTGTAATTGTGACTAAAAAATAAAATTTTACAAATATATATATAATAAGCTGCACTCTAGGTAAGTTCTTTATTGATTTAAAATTAATTGTCAAAATTCCCCGCAAACGGCAGTCTATCCCCGATTCTCTGCAACGAGACAAGTTCTCCGCAAATCGGGGAATTCCCATCAAGTTGGCATCGCTGCCATGTACATATGTATGTTTGTTTATATGTATTTGTGTGCTCGTTAGCCGAGCGAAATAATTCAATCAAAAAAGTAGCAGAAATCATCGAAAAACAACAAATCAGGAGAAGCCAAAGCCAGGACAACTAAATTGGCGCACAAGTACATACTGTTATAACGGGTGATTTTTTAAGAGCTTGATAACTTTTTTTTTAAAAAAAACGCATAAAATTTGCAAAATCTCATCGGTTCTTTATTTGAAACGTTAGATTGGTCCATGACATTTACTTTTTGAAGATAATTTCATTTAAATGTTGACCGCGGCTGCGTCTTAGGTGGTCCATTCGGAAAGTCCAATTTTGGGCAACTTTTTCGAGCATTTCGGCCGGAATAGCCCGAATTTCTTCGGAAATGTTGTCTTCCAAAGCTGGAATAGTTGCTGGCTTATTTCTGTAGACTTTAGACTTGACGTAGCCCCACAAAAAATAGTCTAAAGGCGTCAAATCGCATGATCTTGGTGGCCAACTTACCGGTCCATTTCTTGAGATGAATTGTTCTCCGAAGTTTTCCCTCAAAATGGCCATAGAATCGCGAGCTGTGTGGCATGTAGCGCCATCTTGTTGAAACCACATGTCAACCAAGTTCAGTTCTTCCATTTTTGGCAACAAAAAGTTTGTTAGCATCGAACGATAGCGATCGCCATTCACCGTAACGTTGCGTCCAACAGCATCTTTGAAAAAATACGGTCCAATGATTCCACCAGCGTACAAACCACACCAAACAGTGCATTTTTCGGGATGCATGGGCAGTTCTTGAACGGCTTCTGGTTGCTCTTCACTCCAAATGCGGCAATTTTGCTTATTTACGAAGCCATTCAACCAGAAATGAGCCTCATCGCTGAACAAAATTTGTCGATAAAAAAGCGGATTTTCTGCCAACTTTTCTAGGGCCCATTCACTGAAAATTCGACGTTGTGGCAGATCGTTCGGCTTCAGTTCTTGCACGAGCTGTATTTTATACGGTTTTACACCAAGATCTTTGCGTAAAATCTTCCATGTGGTCGAATAACACAAACCCAATTGCTGCGAACGGCGACGAATCGACATTTCACGGTCTTCAGCAACACTCTCAGAAACAGACGCAATATTCTCTTCTGTACGCACTGTACGCATTCGTGTGGTTGGTTTAATGTCCAATAAAGTAAACTGAGTGCGAAACTTGGTCACAATCGCATTAATTGTTTGCTCACTTGGTCGATTATGTAGACCATAAATCGGACGTAAAGCGCGAAACACATTTCGAACCGAACACTGATTTTGGTAATAAAATTCAATGATTTGCAAGCGTTGCTCGTTAGTAAGTCTATTCATGATGAAATTTCAAAGCATACTGAGCATCTTTCTCTTTGACACCATGTCTGAAATCCCACGTGATCTGTCAAATACTAATGCATGAAAATCCTAACCTCAAAAAAATCACCCGTTATATATATGTAGGAGCAGATCAGCAACAACAACAACAACAATGTTATTGCTAGCAAAGCTAACAAGCAAAGCAATGGCAAAGAAGCATGAAACAGAAAAGTAGTAAATACTAGAAAAGATGCAGCTTGGTAGCGTAAATATGAACTTCCGCAAAAAAAAGACAGCAAACTCATACTCACACAAAAATATTATTAAATTAACAACTTTTTTTCTTTTAATTTTCTTGTTTTCAAAACACCTGCAGTGCTCTCACTCCTTTTGGCAGTCGTTGCTATGGTTGGCTAAAATCAAGAAAGGCAACTTTTTGGCAACTGCAAAGTGTAAATCCGCATTCACAGTTACAACAAATGTACAATCTGCAGCAATTATGCGCATATGCTGCCAAATAAAAATGGAAACATATGAGCGCACAAATTAAAAGCAACAGAAGAAACTGGTATGGAGTAAGCGAAAAAAAAATGATAAACCAGCAAGTAGTCGCAGTGTTGATTAAATTTTTGCACTGCTTCGAAAACAAAATTTTAAAAGGCGAAATTAAACCCAGCAGAAAAAGTCGTTGCTTGAGCTCATCTGCTATTTTGATAGACTGCCAGACCACTTTCTCACTTTGGTGAATACCATTAACAAATTGGAAATTTTCGCAAATTATGTAGCAAAGTAATATTTCAAAGTGGTTTACCTTAAAGTGCTATCATTTTTAATTGCTTACTTATTAAAGCAAACTTGGCTTTCACGTTAGGATTTATGCTTGGTTTCTAGTATACCTGCGCTATTTGTTTGCACTTTCGAAGTGAATTTGTACGTAAACTCATAAACTAAAATTTTCAAAGCCGTCAAAGAGAATTCGAAATGTGTGTTGTGTGGATTTGCTGCAGCTCTAATGTAAATATAGTACATGTGTAAATATCGATGGTCCTCTGCAATAACGACACAACTCAAAATTTCATATTTTTCTGTAGAGCCAATTAAAAAATTTTGTATTTCGTAATTTAACAATGATATGTCTTGGAACTTAATTATTCCGGATTATTCATTCTGTATGGAAAATTTTGAGACCTTCAATTTATGACTTTTTTCTAAAGATTTCGTAAGAGTTTGACTGAATTAATACGAAATAAGTAACAACTCCTCAGTAGTTAAATGAAAATAACTACACTGGCATTGCTGAACAACGGCGAAAAACGGAAAGTTTCGTTATTTCCTTTAAAAAAATGACTATGGCTCATTCCATGGTAATCGAGGCCGAATGAAATGAAAATAAACCTACTCAAAATATGTAATGAACAACGGCACAATACGAAAAATGTCGATACGTCCCATAAAAGCGTCACTGACCTCTCGAAAATTTTTGACTTATGCCAATATTCACTATAAATGTTAGACATATGCCGCTGTTCAGTAGTAAGGGTTGATTACTCAAAATGTCGAAAAATATGGTTATTTATAAACCTAATCCGCTATATAACTCAAAAACATGATAAAATGAGTTGCGCCGTTATTGCAGATGACCATCGTACATATTCAAGCATACTTACTGGTATAATCAGAAAGCTTTACAAATATTTTAATACCGATAACATTGATAATGGCAATGGATTTGCATAACCTAAAAGATACGTATGTACCTACATTAGGGTACTTTTTTCGGCGACCGACTAGTTTTATTGAATCCCACCTCGAAATGCCTAAAAAAAGTTCCCCGAAAATTTGAGACCTCAATATTAAAATTAGTTTTATTCTTCAAAATTCGATGGCTCAAAGGCATTTTATGCTATAATCTTGGCCAACGATGGGATTTCTTTAGAATGTAATGCTCGCGGCGTACCCATAACTCACACCAGCGAGTTAGTGCGGGTCACTAAACCCAGTTTTTTATGAAATTCTCGGTTTTTGCTGCTATCTCGCAAATAAAAAGATCTACGGAAAAATTTTAAATTACAAACTTGTAGGAAATTAAATTTCCTACAATAGGAAATTAAATTTCCTACAAAAAAGTTCCGGAACACCTAATTGCTAGCATTGATACTTCTTGAGATATTGGGCTTTGAAGTTAAGGTAGTGTGAAATTTTCATGAATTATTGAGTTGAATTGTAGAAATTGTTGATTAAATTCAAAGCCCGAAATCTCAAGAAATATCGTGTTTGCAAACTTTTTTGTAGGAAATTGAATGTCTCATAAGTTTTTCATTCAGATTTTTTTCTGTAGCTCTTGTTGTTTGCGAGATAGGTTAAAAAAAAACGAGAATAAACATTTTTTTTAAGAAAACTGATTTACCTTTACAATGGCGTGCGAATATGGACGATCAGCCATTCTTCAACAAAACACCGCAGTGATGACATGTTTATTTATCTTCCTCTTTGATTATTTGCTCTGATGTTTGTAGGCACATACCGCTTCGTAGATTCAGGGTTCGATCCCTGGTCCGAGGAAAAAAAAGTTTGTTTGTTTGCTCCCGGTATGGCCAAAATTTGTGTAAACCGCCACGCATAAACCAAGGCGAATTCAGAAGTACTATACACCTAATTCTCTGTATTCACGATCTTTTTTTATGCGGTTGTTATTTAACATGGTCTAGAAATAAAATGGATTCCGTTTAAGTATACATTGATTCCATTCGATTTAGCACACTGAGAAAAGAATTTAGTTACATCAACTAAATATGTTTTTCTCAACACATGATTTGGTTATAGTTACATTATTTGTTTATAGTTACCAAATCATGTGTTGAGAGAAATATATTTGCCTGACTTTTTTCTGAGTGCATGATTAAAAAAAAAAAACTATTTGACTAAAATTTTAAAGAAAAGAAAGAAAGAATGGATCTACACACCAATGTATCCGTTTTGTATTATTTGTAGCGAAGCCGGCATGGCGAATTTATACAAGGTAGGGTTGCTAGAACTTGCCGCGGTCCTTCTGAATGTCAAAATGATGTGTTCGTTGTATTTTGTGGTACTTCTTGCCATCATGGGGCGTGTAATTGGTGCACGGTCAAAAATTTGGGTTTAATTTTTAAACCGCGCTGGGACTACTGCCTTTTTTAAACTTTTATAGTCTACTTTTTAAACCAGTCAATAGTTTTACGCAATTTTTAATATATTCTGGTTTAAATTTTAGCCCAAAAAGTTCGTGGTTTAAAAATCAAACCAAAATGTTTTAATTCTAGTTTCTAGGTTTCATATATAGAAAATTTGGTTTAAAATCTAAACCGAAATAGAATATGTTTGCACAGCGAATAGTGGTGTTGATTCAAACTCAACATATGAAAGCACATTTACATGCGTGGCTGTAGCTGAGTGTGCAAAGATGCTTGATACAATACCAAGGCTGTCCGGGTTCAATCCCAACCAGACGGAGCATGAAATTTGAGATTGTTTTTTTTTTTTTTATTCTTAATTATGAAAATGTTTGGGATTAATATTTAAACCGAATTGTTTAAATTCTAAACCCAACATATGTGTTCTCTTTTTTTTAAACTTGGAAGGTTTGTATTTGAAACTGAATTTAGTTTGGTCATATATGTAGTCCAAAAAGTTTAAAATTAAAACCGAAATTTTTAACCGTGTGTTTGTAATTTTTGCTTTTGCTCAACTGACAACATCTTGTATAAATTCGCCTTGTTATCATCATTGGCGAATTTTCGGCGTTCACTTCGTCGTATCTGTCAAAATATTGCGACTATTCTTTTCGTCCGCTTCACCAAACACATTTTTTTTTTTTTAATTTTGATGACTCAATTTTTTTTTTGTTTATTG
>NW_023458560.1:28988774-28994012 GCF_013731165.1 Rhagoletis pomonella
AGAAGGAGTGGTCAGAATTGGCTGAAACTTCACACCTAGAAGTATTATGCCCCTCTAATTTCAAAAATGAAATCGGTTTTTCTATACCGGTTACTCATTTCGAGAAAACCGAGTTTTTTTTGCATTTTTATATGAAAATAGTCATTGTGGACATGTGTTGATATAAGTGGAAGGAGGCATCAGAATGGGCTGAAACTTTACACCTGAAAGGACTATATCACGGCAATTTAAGAAAAAAAAAAAACGCTTTTCAGCATCTCTTACCATTTAATTAAAAAAAAAATTTTTTTACAATTTTATAAAAAGGCAAAATAACTCATAATCATCGTAGACATATGTTTATAAAAACCGAAATAGTATTCAGAACTTGTTGAAACTTTACACCTAAAAGGACTAAGCCATGCTTATTTCAAAAATGCAATCGATTTTTCGGTACCGGGTACCCATTAAAAAAAAAAAGATTTTTTTTTTACATTACTATATGAAAGACAAATAAGGCATAATCATTGCTGATTGTGGTGTTTACGAAAACAGGAAGGAGTCGTCAGAATTTATTGAAACTTTACATCTGAAGTGTCTATATTACTCTAATTTTAAGAAAGTAATCGGTTTTTTGTAACGGGTACCCATTAAAAAAACATCGAGTTTTTGCACATGATTATTTAAAAATGAAATATGCCATATCATTGTTGCTAAGTGTTCAGAAAAATAGTCTTAATAGTCAAAATTCGTCTAAACTTTACTTCCTAAGTGAATACATATGGTAATTTGAAAAATTAAGTCGGTTTTCCTTACATGTTAACCTTTAGAAAAAAAAATTCTTTTGATTTCATTTAAAATAAAGCATAATCACTGTTAAGTAAGTAAGTAATAATAGCTGTTATATGGTAATAACATATAATATGTTAATAAAAACCGAACTAGTTGTTATAATCACTCAGTTTCAGCGTCCTCAGAAGAGGAGGAAGTGATCACTGATTCAAATGATTCCATGCTTTTGTCTGCTTCGTCACTTTCAACAATGTATTTATTAAAGCTGAGATCAGAACCCTTTAAATATTTGTTTCTCTGTTTTATATTTCTTTTTGTAAACTGGTGTCATTGCTCTATATATATATATATATATATATATGTATATATATATATATGTAAATCTTCGTATACCTTTGTTTTTGGCTCCCGTACCGTGATGCATATTTAAGTATTTTAATTAGCTGATAATTTTTTTCATTTCAAAGCACCCTGTACCTCTTAACTTTTGTTTTGGCACTTTTAGCTTTAATTCAACACCTTATTTTTGAAGAGCGAACCAAAAATTTAGATCTTAGGGCATTCAGAAAAAGTATTGTAAATATAGATCAGCTAAAATAATACCAAAAAAAGGCATTTAGTCACTTTTTCAAAATTGAAAATTTTCAAATATTGGAAAAAGTTGGAAGAGATTTCGATTGTTTCTGTTAGTAGAAGGTCCAAACTACCATAACCAAAAAAAAAATTTCACGAACTTTCAAGATGTTTTTTTTTTTTGTCTCCAAAGGTTGCCAATTTTCGGATTTTGGTATGTTTAATCATATATTTATTTATTTATAAAAAACAAATATTTGTATAAATTTTTTTTCCATGAACCATACATTTTTTGGTTTGTCGCATATATCTTTATCAAAGTGCAAAAGTTGATCTTGCTAGGAATAAAAATGTATTTTTAACAAATTTTTAACTGCGACCACTTTTATGTGCGAATCGCCGAAATGAAATGGTATGTAGAAAATAGGTGTACTTTGAGGGGGTGTGTGAGGCTGAAAGTTGTTTTTATCACAAAATAACTTATGAACTTCTCTTAGTTGGAGATTTAGCTGTAACTTGACATCAAAACATCTAAGTTTCAAGACAGTCGATTTTTGTATTTTTGTCCACCTTCGCGGCACTGTGCGCCGGCTTCGCTACAAATAATACAAAACGGATACATTGGTGTGCAGATCCATTCTTTATTTCTTTTCTTTAAAATGTTAGTCAAATAGTTTTTTTTTTTAATCATGCTAATCGAATGGAATCAATGTATACTTAAACGGAATCCATTTTTTTCTAGACCATGTTAAATAACAACCGCATAAAAAAAGAACGTGAATAAAGAGAATTAGGTGTATAGTACTTCTGAATTACACAAATTTTGGCCATACCGGGAGCAAACAAACAAACTTTTTTTCCTCGGAACAGGGATCGAACACTGAATCTACCAAGCGGTATGTGCTTACAAACATCAGAGCAAATAATCAAAGAGGAAGATAAATAAACATGTCATCACTGCGGTGTTTTGTTGAAGAATGGCTGAACGGATCGTCCATATTCGCACGCCATTGTAAAGGTAAATCAGTTTTCTTAAAAAAAAATGTTTATTCTCGTTTTTGTTTTAACCTATCTCGTAAACAACAAGAGCTACAGAAAAAAATCTTAATGAAAAACTTGTGAGACATTCAATTTCCTACAAAAAAGTTTGCAAACACGATATTTCTTGAGATTTTGGGCTTTGAATTTAATCAACAATTTCTACAATTCAACTCAGCAATTCATGAAAATTTCACACTACTTTAACTTCAAAGCGCAATATCTCAAGAAGTATCAATGCTAGCAATTAGGTGTTCCGGAACTTTTTTGTAGGAAATTGAATTTCCTACAAGTTTGTAATTTAAAATTTTTCCGTAGGCCTTTGATATTTACGAGATAGGAGCAAAAAGCGAGAATTTGATGAAAAAACTGGGTTTAGTGACCCGCAATAACTCGTTGGTGTGAGTTAAGGTTACGCCGCGATGGACACGTTTTTAGAGTATTAAATTCTAAAGAAACCCCATCGTTGGCCAAGATTATACCATAAAATGCCTCTGAGCCATCGAATTTTGAAGAATAAGGTGGGATTCAATAAAACTAGTCGCCGAAAAAAGCACCCTAATGTAGGTACATACGTATCTTTTAGGTTATGCAAATCCATTGCAATTATCAATGTTATCGGTGTTAAAATATTTGTAAAGCTTTCTGATTATACCAGTAAATATGCTTGAAAAAGTACGCTGGTTGTCTGCAATAACGGCGCAACTCATTATATCATCTTTTTGAGTTATATAGCGGATTAGGTTTATAAATAACCATATTTTTCGACATTTCGAGTAATCAACCCTTACTACCGAACAGCGGCATATGTCTTACATTTATAGTGAATATTGGCATAAGTCAAAAATTTTCGAGAGGTCAGTGACGCTTTTATGGGGCGTATCGACATTTTTCGTATTGTGCCGTTGTTCATTACATATTTTGAGTAAGTTTATTTTCATTTCATTCGGCATCGATTACCATGGAATGAGCCTTAGTCATTTTTTTATAGGAAATAACGAAACTTTTCGTTTTTCGCCGTTGTTCAGCAATGCCAGTGTAGTTGTTTTCATTTAACTACTGAGGAGTTGTTACTTATTTCGTATTAATTCAGTCAAACTCTTACGAAATCTTTAGAAAAAAGTCATAAATTGAAGGTCTCAAAGTTTTCCATACAGTTACATAAGTTACAAGACATATCATTTTTAAATTACGAAATACAAAATTTTTTAATTGGCTCTACTGAAAAATATGAAATTTTGAGTTGTGTCGTTATTGCAGAGGACCATCGATATTTACACATGTACTATATTTACATTAGAGCTGCGACAAATCCACAGAACACACATTCCGAATTCTCTTTGACGGCTTTGAAAATTTTAAGTTATGATTTACGTACAAATTCACTTCGAAAGTGCAAACAAATAGCGCAGGTATACTAGAAACCAAGCATAAATCCTAACTTCAAAGCGAAGTTTGCTCTAATAAGTAAGTATTTAATTAAAAATGATACCACTTTAAGGTAAACCACTTTGAAATATTACTTTGCTACATAATTTGCGAAAATTTCAAATTTATTACTGGTATTCACCAAAGTGAGCAAGTGGTCCGGCAGTCTATCAAAATAGCAGATGAGCTCAAGCAACGACTGTTGTCAACAGTTGCAAAAAAAAATTGAGAATTTTTCTGCTGGGTTTAATTTCGCCTTTTAAAATTTTGTTTTCGAAGCAGTGCAAAAATTTAATCAACAGTGCGACTACTTGCTGGTTTATCATTTTTTTCGCTTACTCCATACCAGTTTCTTCTGTTGCTTTTAATTTCTGCGCTCATATGTTTCTATTTTTATTTGGCAGCATATGCGCATAATTGCTGCAGATTATACATTTGTTGTAACTGTGAATGCGGATTTACACTTTGCAGTGGCCAAAAAGTTGCCTTTCTTGATTCTAGCCAACCATAGCTACGACTGCCAAGGAGTGAGAGCACTGCAGGTGTTTTGAAAACAAGAAAATGAGAAGAAAAAAACTTGTTAATTTAATAATATTTTTGTGTGAGTATGAGTTTGCTGTCTTTTTTTTGCGGAAGTTCATATTTACGCTACCAAGCTGCCTCTTTTCTAGTATTTACTACTTTTCTGTTTCATGCTTCTTTGCCATTGTTTTGCTTGTTAGCTTTGCTAGCAATAACATTGTTGTTGTTGATCTGCTCCTACATATATAACCGTATGTACTTGTGCGCCAATTTAGTTGTCCTGGCTTTGGCTTCTCCTGATTTGTTGTTTTTCGATGATTTCTGCTACTTTTTACAACGCTTTTATCAACTTGCAATGTTGTGTTTCAGAAACTTTCAATGTTGTGTTCCACAAACTTTCAATGTTGTGTGTCCGACACCATAAAGCAAAGCTTTGAAAAGCTCCTATAAAAAAGCATAGTGAATAGGGCGAGGTAGATGACATCTAGATGTCGCCCTATGTACTACGATTGCTACACCGGAAATAGACGACACGCCATTTCTTTAAATAAAATTAATTGGTGCTCGTTTGTGTGTACATACATATGTAAATGCATGTGTGTGCATCTTTCTATTAATATCGTTGAATTATTTTAATATCTATTGCAAACTTTTATTCAGACAGGACTAAAAAGTAGAAAATAAATAATATAAAAAAAACTTTTTAATATACAACGCTTTTATAAATGGACTAAAAAGTAGAAAATAATACTTCTCAGTCCCATAGAATTTGTTTTGATAACTTTTGATTTTGAAATTGAAAATGAAAAGCGTGGGGCGCATGTAATACACTTGAATTGATATGAAAAGTAATATATGTATGTATGTATGTGGGTATATGAATAACGACCGCTTAAAATCGATTTC
>NW_023458560.1:28994022-29002733 GCF_013731165.1 Rhagoletis pomonella
CGCTGTAGAAATTTTAGGTCTACGTTATGTAGTTTGACTATTGTCAACTAAATCGAATGCTTTGTAAGTGAAGTGACTTGTGGACCACTTGAGGTATAGGTGGACCAGTTGGTAGCCACTTTGGGACCAGTTGGTAACTAGTTCGTGGGACCAGTTGGTAACCAGTCGGGGACCAGTCCGGGAACCAGTAGGGTACCAGTTTGGGACTAGTCCGAAACTACTTACCTTCGGACCAGTTGGGGCCCAGTTGGTCTTTTTAAGCTCCTGTGGCCGTTTTAAGGGTAATTCTTGGGCTCCTGCACTGCCGCTCGGGGTTTCTGCCTTCTACGGTGGTAATTTTGGGCCGGGTTGCCTGTTTTGGCGGATTGTTGTGCTGTGTGCCGCGTATTACGTGTACCGGGTACCACTTTCTCGAGCGAATTGCTCTGGGGAACCTGTTGTGTGAGTTGCTGGCTTTTTGGCTAGACTTTGAGGAGGGTTTATACACGCATATCGGCGGAAATAGACGACACGCCATTTCTTTAAATAAAATTAATTGGTGCTCGTTTGTATGTACATACATATGTAAATGCATGTGTGTGCACCTTTCTATTAATATCGTTGAATTATTTTAATATCTATTGCAAAATTTTATTCAGACAGGACTAAAAAGTAGAAAATAAATAATATAAAAAAAAAACTTTTTAATATACAACGTTTTTATAAATGGACTAAAAAGTAGAAAATAATACTTCTCAGTCCCATAGAATTTGTTTTGATAACTTTTGATTTTGAAATTTTAGCAAAAGTCATTATAAACAATCTATGAAATTGAAAATGAAAAGCGTGGGGCGCATGTAATATACTTGAATTGATATGAAAAGTAATATATGAATGTATGTATGTGGGTATATGAATAACGACCGCTTAAAATCGATTTCAAAGTTCTACTTTCGCTGTAGAAATTTTAGGTCTACGTTATGTAGTTTGACTATTGTCAATTAAATCGAATGCTTTGTATTGCATGCGCTCCACGTTTTTCATTTTCAATTTCATAGATTGTTTATAATGACTTTTGCTAAAATTTCAAAATCAAAAGTTATGAAAACAAATTCTATGGGACTGAGAAGTATTATTTTCTACTTTTTAGTCCATTTATAAAAGCGTTGTATATTAAAAAGTTTTTTTTTATATTATTTATTTGATTGAATTATTTCGCTCGGCTAACGAGCACACAAATACATATCAACAAACATACATATGTACATGGCAGCGATGCCAACTTCAAGGGAATTCCCCGATTTGCGGAGAACTTGTCTCGTTGCAGAGAATCGGGGTTAGACTGCCGTTTGCGGGGAATTTTGACTATTTAATTTTAAATCAATAAAGAACATACCTACAGTGCAGAATACTTTTTGTAAAATTTTATTTTTTAGTCACAATTACAACTCTGCCAATTTCGCATTAGCAACACTATAAAAAACATTGATGTCAGCAATCAAGGTGAATTTAATTCGCCTTGTCAGTAGAGTTAGGAAGTTCACGAGCTAGTAAGTTCAATGCACTACCTCATTGCATTGATCGAACGAACTAGTTTGAAATTAAAAATGAACTATTTGCTCCAAGTTGCGGTTTTTTTATTTTACTTATATTCATTTATATATACATACATATTAAATAATGCAATTATTTATTTATTTATTAATATGTGATATTATATTTTCATTAGCTTATATTAAATAATAATAATTAGGGACACGATATCGAACCGAAAGTATCGATATGGTACTCATTTAAAGTATCGCTTTAAAAATATCGGGTACCCATTAATATCGGAATAAAAAGACTCGATATTCCAAATATCGATACCAAAAACCAAAAAATTTATCTGAATATAGGTCTCGCATATAGGCCGCTGGGTGGAAGTGGTTAGAAGTGCGCAAACCTTGAAAATGAAAAACAGCTTCCCATAAAATACAATCGCTGTTCAGAGTCGGCATAAAACTGTAGACACCCCCTTAGTGTCACAACATTAAGGCCCACGCGACAAATCGGAGGAGAAGTTCGGCCAAACACTAACATATTGTGTAAGCGCCGGACTTTATTATTATTACAACACGTAGAGATTGAGGTGTTGACTTAAACACCGAGGCCGCGGGTTCAAATCCCACCACATGCAATCCTAACCATAGTACAAATTTCTGCACTTTAAAGCCCAATTTATATAGGGAAGAATTGTTACAGGCCAACCTTATACGCGTGCGTAAAAAGCTAACTCAAATTCCAAGATTTGTCTTGCGTGACATTTCGATTTGACATTTATGCTCAATTGGCATTTTGGCGCGACTATGAATTCAAAATTTTTGTCAGCAAACTTCTGTAAATTTGACAGGAATGGATTTATCAAATGAGAAAAACATGCGTGCGTGCGTAGAAAAACTCTCGCCGGTAATATTAGATTGAGCTGTTAATAACATTATCCTTCACTGAGAAAAAAATCGCGTTGTAAGAAAAAAAAAATTTTATTACCGTTTAAAAATGTTCGTATTTAAATCAAGTAAAAAGTCTTAACAAAATGGATTTTTCTATTATACATACACTACGTACATATAATGGAAATATTCAATTCAAATACTCCCATATTAAAATGAAGCATTTTTCACTACACGGATGGCGTTTTGCACGGCTCGGATGCTTTTTCATATGTAATTAAGAAAGTATATGTATACAAAGCATGCACAGCGGTGACAACACATACACACATACATGGTATGAAATAATGCACTAATCGCGCGCTGTGATGTTGGTTCAAACTCAACATTTGAAAACACCTTTACATGTATGGCTATAGCTGAGTGTGCAAAGACGCTTGATACAATTAGTTGCGGCCAAGAGGGTCCGGGTTCAATTCTCATCAGACGGAACATAGAATTAATATTTTTTCTTCTTAATTACGAAAAAGCATCTGTGCACTTCACAACCACATATTTTATAACGTATATACTCAAATTTAAAACGAGTTGGGTTGGTACTCTTTCATATGCGTATTTTTTTCAATTTAGCACGTTTTTTTTTTCTAAAATTGTTTTCCCTCAGTGTTGGAATGTGAGTTTATGACATTCGATACGATACTAGGGTTCTGATACTCGATTCCAAAAAATATCGTTTTAAAACTATCGAGTAGAAAATATCGGTATCGAATGCCAAAAATATCGATATGGTATCGTATCGTATCGAAATTCGTGCCCCTAATAATAATATATAAATTCTAGTGAGCCGAATGGAAAATGTGCAAAAAAATATTTAAAAATCATCTGTAATTTTTAGCCACTAGAATTAGATTTGCTTCTAGAAATTCCGAGTAAAAAGTTGAAAATTTTAATGATTTTATTATTTTTTTTTTGTTGAATTTTTGTGAGTTTTCCCAAGACGAATTTTTATGAGGTGGCGTTGTCTCATCAGTTGCGAGTAGCGTTTGATTAACAAAATTTGGTGTTTCGCTAGTGAGTGAGTGAAAACGTGAGAGTGTTTATATTTCCTGTAGCCCTTTTTCGTTCTGGGAAGAATAGAGGAAATTTGACAATGGCCGGCTAAAAGTAAAAACAAAATACAAGTAAATGTTGTATTTGTTGAATCGATACCACCTTATATGTATTCGCCTTGGTTTTGCCTCAAGATTTAAACTTTGACTTTTATGGCGTATGACATTTAAATATTGTATGTATATTTGTTAATAAATTCAAGCAATTGAATTAAAAAAAACTAGTTTTTTTTCGAATTCCCAGTGCGGGGAATTTCGCCGAAAATAGGGGGATTTCACGGTGGCCAATGGGGACAAAGATAAAATGCTTTGGCATCTCTGGTACATGGCTATAGATATATGTATGCATGTTGTACCGCTAACAGCCGTGGCAGGAAATAGCGCTACGCATTGCTTAACTTTACAGAAATGAAAATCAAAAGAAACGGAAAGGCCAGAGAGGGAGGGAAATGGAAGAGCAGTACGAAAAATCAACACCAACTTCACTCAGACACACACACACACACACGCACACAACTGCTGTTGTTATTGTTGTTGTTGCTTGCCTTTTGCTTGGATAATTAAGTTTGCTTCAGCACATTGGCGTCACGCGGCGCTTAGTCAAGTGAAACTCTTTGCGCAGCTCAACGCTGTCTTTAGCAGCAGTAAGTTGGAGCTGGGCTTGGCTTGGCTTAATTGCATGCCTGCAGTAACGCAGCGTTATTACGTTGCCATTGTACGGTCGAATATGCGCCGAGTCAAAAAGTTTGGCAAGTTATTTCTTCGTCTTCCATTTAAGATGTAAACTTTTTTATTCAGTCTTTAAAATTATTACTGAAAAGCGCAAAGTTCTAAAATGTACATTAATGAGACAAAAATCACATACATGTGTATGTACGTATATTTACTGCTTCACAACTACAGCAATCATTATGCGCCAGTATCTCTCCCCTTTCAATAACAAAAAAAAAATACTCAAATTGACAACTTTACATCTTTTTAATTATGCTTGAAATGCTAATTCGCGCCATAAACAGCAATAAAAATACCCCAACTTTAAGTCCCACTATGCACCAACTCTGTAATAAAATGCTCCACGTGAAACAGTTCGCATTAAAGTACACTCTTTTATACAAAAAGGCAAGCGAAATTTAATTGCCAAAGCAAAAGATGCATTTATGCTCAAACTACAAAAGTAGCATACCTGCCAGTTATTGTATGCAGCCATATTGCCCGATCTACGACAGCTTGAGGTGTTGTCGTTAAAACTAATGTCACATCATAAGTTTGTATTAGAAAATGGCAAGCACTTAAGTAGCCATTAAACTCGCCAAGCTGTTTTTAGCATTCAAATGGCATCGAGTGCGTCCTCAATGGAGTGGCATCAAAAACTTTACAAATAAGGCAGAACTTTTCTCCTAAAATTTCTAAGCAAACTTGAATAATTGACTCTTGATTTATGTCATTTTTGGTTTCATTGCAGATATGTACGAGTACTTAGTAGTTTTAGTTTCAATAAAAGTTGATGTTTGAGCGCATATCGATTAAAAAATTATATCTACAGGTGATTAAATCCCTTACAAAGTTGCCCGTCTAGCAACAAAGTTAAATAAATAAAATATACAATTTAGCTAGCTGGGGTAGAACCACATCCATCGGCCGTACACCTGCAAAAATAGATCAGTAGAACACTGTAGGCACTCTAAAGAGATCAAATGGTATTTATACTCGGAAACCGAAATAAATTTGCCGACTTCTTGTGGAAAAACATTTTCTGAGATCTTCAGCAGAGCAAAAGCCTATCGACCATACTTATATACCTCTATAGAAAACCCTTAAATCCACAGATATCATACATACATATTTTACTCCGCTAGGTGGTGCTGAAGTCAATTTATTCAGAAAGTCCGTAATTATTTTCCAATTCAGTTTAAATTATATTTAAATGTATACCCACGGTGACCATTCGTACCGATTTTGAGAAAATTGCCCGCTGAATATTTTATTTTTTTATTTTTTAGTGGGTTATTTTTGATCAATTGATAATTTTTCTCTGCAGGGTACACACAAACATATGCATGTATGTAAACTAGGAGATCACTAAACGAATGGTTTCGTTTTCTGTTGTGAGCACTAACTTTATATTTCGTTTGTTTCCCTATTTCTCTGCTATCACGAACGCTAGCAGAGTAAAGTTATCGCTCGCAAAATGTTTTCGAGTGATTTGAATCGGTTGTGTTTCGTTAACTTCTATGAGCGAAACTTAGCGATACCGATACGTTTGCTATAGTTTGTTTTCGTTCTCTGTGCCTAACGCTTTGCTTGCACTTATGTACGTCCACTTACAATTTTCAGTCTTTCAATAACCCACAAATTAAGACACTTAAAAATAGAAGTCCCTGCCAAAGTGTCTTTGCCTAAGGGAAATCTAAGCAGTTGATAAATAACCCACAACACCAAACATAAAAAGATCGCAAACAGTGAATTGGCGCTGTGAGAAACACTCTTTGCTTAAGAGATGAGTGTTTGTGTCAGTGGTAAACACCATACAAAGCAAGTGGAGAGGGTTATTTTCGATCTCTGCACACAAGCAGGTCTACAATTTAATAATATGCTTTGAAAGCTGTGTAAACACAGCGCACTCTGCAGTTACTTCTACTGCAGTCTCAGTCAGTTTTTAGGTATCACTATTGATTAACTGATTTTTTGTCAATCTGTGGTGTCTGCTAAGCAGCGCAGATACGAAAATTTGTGCCGCTGGCCGCTAACTCACACCTTTTGGTAATATTTCATTTAATTTGCACCATAATCTATTCAATTACTTTTTGTTTGAATTTTGATTAAACTAGATTGAAAACCTAATAATTTTCATAAAAAAAACTACTTTTAGTAGCAATTGTAATACAAATTCATTGTTTCGCTGATAACACTAAGTAACAAAAAAAAAAAAATTTCTCAGTCCTTGGGATGTAATTGTTATTTCCTAGTCTGTTATGCCTTAAAAGTATGGAAACCACCTAATATTCCTCGGAAACTTTGCTTTTGTGACCAGGACAATGTGATTCATTAAAATATGCTAAAATTATGAGAAAAACGTGTTTGAGTCTTTCACTACAGAGAAAATCATACAGAACAGCACATATAAATCAAAACTAAATTTTATTAAAACTTCAGAAAAACAAAAACATAAAAGTAAATCAGAAGCGGGTGGATTTTCGACATTTGCGTTTAAACTGCGAGTCACTTTCTCTAATCAATCCCCAAATGTAAAGCAAAGTTATCTTGCGACAATAGCTGTTTTCTATACTTTTGGGACCTAACTGACTAGGAAATAACAATTACAACCCAGGGACAAAAACCTTGTTACATAGTGTAATTTAAATTTTTGATGAGCATTAAGGCGATGCCCTAATTTACATAAATTTAAGCTGCATTAAATTGTTTTTATCGCTGTATCAGAATATTTGGAGCTTATCATTATGTTTGAATGCTGATGAAAAAAAAACTAAATATATACTAATCATTAGTTTATTAGTGAAGCCATAGATAGCTTCGATTACGAATGTATAAATAAATAGGTGTATATGTATGTATGTATGTATTTAGGGCAGCCGTTGGGGCTTAATGGTTAAAGGTGCGTACTAACACTTCGTAGGACCTACATGGGTGCCGTTCATGTTCCCAGCAACATCTAAAATAAGGAAAAGTTTTTCTCTAAAAGCGATCGCCCTTTGCCAGGCAATGGTAAACCTCCGAATGTATTTCTGCCTTGAAATAGTTTTCCAAGAAATTAATTCGTCGTTCGGAGTCGGCGAAAAACTGTAGTACCTTTCATTTACGATAAAAAATTAGGACACATGCTACAAATTTAAGGATAAAGTGGGCCAAACATTCAGCAAATTTATAAGCGCCAAAATATTTTTAATATTAGATATTATCACTATAGGTATTTTAGAAATGCTTTCATTGTTGTTTTAATGAGAAATCCGTTCAATAAAGTTTATCAAAATTTTACGAATGAAAACACATGTTATTTTAGTTACTTAATTGGTATTTGCAATAATAAACTTCCTTCCATATGTGCCAATTACTTTTTTTTCTAAATTTAGAAAAAATCCCTTGTTAACTATTGGCAAACACTCCGCGGAAATAGATTTATATTATTTACTACACAAACATAAACAAAAATACAATTAAAATTCTAGGTTAATACCTTACGCTGCCAACCGCTGCTGGTCATACCATATGGATTTTTAAAACAAAGGAAAATGAAAGCAATTACTTTCCGAATAAATGAATCCGAAATTAATGTAGGCGAGATGATAGTAACGAAAAGATCATTGCTGAAGAGAATGTTGTGGTTCGATCAGCGGACACGTTTCAGAAATAAGCAGGTATATTTTTTATGCGTAAGTGAAGAAAAAATTTGCAAAAAATATCCAACAACTGGTCGGAAGCATTTTTAAGGAAGGCATTGATAGGTCACCCCCTAACGTAAGAATCAAAAGATTCAAGGATGTTGGGATCGTGAAAAAGGGACATGGCGAATACGCTTACTACGAATTTTAGATTCTTTAATTATTTTATTACTACTTCTTAAAAACGAGAACATTTCATATTTGTGACTCTGTATATGAGTTAAAATTGTACATAATTCTGATTATTTGAAGACCTTGAAAGCTCCAAATTAGGATTCAAACATGCGCTCATAGTGAGTCAAAATATTTAGTTTTAAGATTTGGAAAAGCGTCATGTTTCAGACTCTTATATGCCTCCTAACTTGGACTCAAATTGGTGAGCCCTTCTATGAAGGGAACTTCGCTCTTTTCTGACTAAAGAGGGTTAAAACTTAGCATTCTGAGACTTTTCTGACGCTAACATGAGTCAAAATGTTTGCAGGGATAATTATTCAAACAGTCTCTTCGGTTTTTCCATGTTGTGGACGAAACCAAACTTTATATACCCGGCGCAGGTGTCAAATATCGTCGTTTCAACTTTCACTAAACTACCTTTGAATGATAAGCAGGGGTGTTTTATTTAGTAACTGAGTTAGGCACCCTGAAATTGTGCATATGGAAACTGTGCATACGAAATAATGCATATGAAAAAAAACGAAATAATGCATACGAAAAAAACCGAAATAATGCATATATACACAGTTTCGGTTGAAAACCGAAATAATGCATATGAAAAAAACCGAAATAATGCATAT
>NW_023458560.1:29002743-29025961 GCF_013731165.1 Rhagoletis pomonella
ACCGAAATTATGCATATGCACTCTTTCGTTTGAAAACCGAAATAATGTATATGAAAAAAACCGAAATAATGCATATATGCACAGTTTCGGTTGAAAACCGAAATAATGCATATGAAAAACCCGAAATATTCCATACATGCACACTTTCGTTTGAAAACCGAAATAACGCATATGAGAAAAACGAAGTAATGCATACATGCACAGTTTCGGTTCAAAACCGAAATAATGCATATGAAAAAACCGAATTAATGCATACATGCACAGTTTCGACTCAAAACCGAAGTAATGCATATGACAAAAACCGAAATAGTGCATACATGAAAACGAACTTCTTTCTGAGTAGGCGGCCTTCGGCCGCGCTTAGGGATTATAACCCTTACTAAGTAGAATTCTCCCTTCTGTGTTGCCGGAAAAGGGGGCCGGAAGTACTTTTGCGCAGAACTTCTTTCTGCGTAGGCGGCCTTCGGCCGCGCTTAGGGATTGTAACCCTTACTAAGTAGAATTCTGCTTTCTGTGTTGCCGGAAAAGAAGGGCGGAAGTATTTTTGCGCAGAACTTCTCTCTGCGTAGGCGGTCTTCGGCCGCGCTTAGGGATTATAACCCTTACTAAGTAGAATTCTCCCTTCTGTGTTGCCGGAAAAGGGGGCCGGAAGTACTTTTGCGCAGAACTTCTTTCTGCGTAGGCGGCCTTCGGCCGCGCTTAGGGATTATAACCCTTACTAAGTAGAATTCTCCTTTCTGTGTTGACGGAAAAGGGGGCCGGAATTATTTTTGCGCAGAACTTCTTACTGCGTAGGCGGCCTTCGGCCGCGCTTAGGGATTATAACCCTTACTAAGTAGAATTCTGCTTTCTGTGTTGCCGGAAAAGGGGGCCGGAAGTACTTTTGCGCAGAACTTCTTTCTGCGTAGGCGGCCTTCGGCCGCGCTTAGGGATTATAACCCTTACTAAGTAGAATTCTCCTTTCTGTGTTGCCGGAAAAGGGGACCGGAAGTATTTTTGCGCAGAACTTCTTTTTGCGTAGGCGGCCTTCGGCCGCGCTTAGGGATTATAACCCTTACTAAGTAGAATTCTCCTTTCTGTGTTGCCGCAAAAGGGGACCGGAAGTATTTTTGCGCAGAACTTCTTTCTGCGTAGGCGGCCTTCGGCCGCGCTTAGGGATCATAACCCTTACTAAGTAGAATTCTCATTTCTGTGTTGCCGCAAAAGGGGACCGGAAGTATTTTTGCGCAGAACTTCTTTCTGCGTTGGCGGCCTTCGGCCGCACTTAAGGATTGTAACCCTTACTAAGTAGAATTCTCATTTCTGTGTTGCCGGAAAAGGGGGCCGGAAGTACTTTTGCCCAGAACTTCTTTCTGCGTAGGCGGCCTTCGGCCGCGCTTAGGGATTATAACCCTTACTAAGTAGAATTCTCCTTTCTGTAATGCCGGAAAAGAAGGGCGGACGTATTTTTGCGCAGAACTTTTCTCTGCGTAGGCGGCTTTCAGCCGCGCTTAGGGATTAAAACCCTTACTAAGTAGAAGTAAATAATTCATATTAGAAAAAACGAAATTATCCATATGCACACTTTCGTTAGAAAACCGAAATAATGCATGCATGCACAATTTCAGTTCAAAACCGAAATAATGCATATGGCTAAAACCGAAATAAAGCATACATGCACAGTTTCGGATGAAAACCGAAATAATGCATATGTGAAAGACGAAAGTATGCATACATGCACAGTTTCGGTTGAAAACCGAAATAATGCATATAACAAAAACCGAAATAATGCATGCATGCACAGTTTCGGTTGAAAACCGAAATAATGCATTTGAAAAACCCGAAGTAATGCATACATGCACAGTTTCGGTTGAAAACCGAAATAATTCATATGAGAAAATACCGAAATTATGCATATGCATACTTTCGTTTTAAAAGCGAAATAATGCATATGAAAAAAAACGAAGTAATGCATACATGCACAGTTTCGGTTTAAAACCGAAATAATGCATATGGTAAAAACCGAAATAAAGCATACATGCACAGTTTCGGTTGAAACCGAAATAATGTCTAAATGCACAGTTTCCATATGCGCAATTTCCCCACTGAGTTAGACTTAATAATTTAATTGAACCAAGTTTGGTAGAAATCGATAAAGTGGTTACCTAGATACAATTACGTAAGTGAGATCCGCCCAATTTCTAAAAGAGTAATGAAATATGGAATTTCTGTTAGTTCTCTGCGAATTTTCATAAATTACACTGGATCATAAATTTTAAATTTTGATTTTGTTCTCCAGATGCCACTATCCAATTTGTATGTAAAACCGCTCGCTGATTCGGAAAATCGAAATACGTTCTCGAGATATTTGCAATTCACTGTTATTCAGCTTAAAAAACTTAATCACGCACATCTTACGAACCAATTAAATAATAGTAATGCGAGGTACAGTAAATGAAAGAAAATAAAATTCTCTATAAACCGTATATACATCACTTTTCGATAGCCCTGATAGTTTCTGAGAAATTAATTAATCATTCCAGATTTTTTGTTTTTTTGATGGAAAAATGCAAAAAAAGTTCAAAATTTAACAGGGGAAAAAGTCAAAAAATAACAGTTTCTCTGTAAATATTTTGCACTTGTGTTAAAGCCTGTGCATTTAGAAAAAAAAACGAAGCTACTGATCAGGCATGGGCAGAGAGTTAGCAGGTGCTAAAAGAGCGTAAGCGTTGCGTGTACGTATACAAGCGAGAGCGCATCGATGAGAACACGACAGCATGCAAAATGAATTAGGTACACTAACACATGCTCACTTTTAGCTCACGCTTGTTTGTGGTAGTGCCCACCTCTGCTACTGATGAAGAAAATCGATAGATAAATAAGAAAAAAAGAGTGAGTAAAGAGTGTTACTCATACGCCACGTACACCTGTGTAGGTATAGTGTTTGCATCGAAAACAAGAGCCGTCAGAAATGATTAATTAATTTCTCAGAAACTATCAGGGCTATCGAAAAGTGACGTATACACGGTTTATGGAGAATTTTATTTGCTTTCATTTCCCGTATCTCGTATTACCATTATTCAATTGGTTCGCAAGATATACGTGATTAAGTGAAACCCCTATTTTTTAAATCTGAATAACGGTAAATTGCAAATATCTCGAAAAGTTATCCATAGAAAAAAAAATTATCTCGATTTTCGGAATCACCGAGAAATTCTACATGGGAATTGGTTAATGGCATCTGGAGAACATTTTTTCTGTAAACCAGTGTTTTTTAGGGAGCTCACAAAGTGTTGTATACTGTCGTATAGTTGTATGTCGTAAACTTTAAATGTCTAAAAATATATGAAGGGCGTTCGAAAAGTACCATAAAAGCTATATTATGAATTTTCATAGTGTTGAAAAATAGCTGGTTGTGGTTTCTAGTCCTCTAAACATTTATTTAAGCTTTTAAAGCATACGACATACAACACTACGACAGTATAAAACACCTTGTGAACTCCCTAATTGCATCTTGCTTACTGTAGAAGAAACAACTTAGCACTAAAATTATAACAAGTCAAAAACAAGCAAAGTTTCACAGACAAAACGAAGTGTTTTACATATAGATTTTTAATGAATATTTTCTGCATTATTTGGGAAATTTTTTGTGAGTTAGCAAATTTGCGTATCACCGAATAGGAATGGCTGGAAATAAAGAAAGGTCGCCAGATCTTTAAGAAAACGATGCACTTTTAATTGTTCTTTTTTAAATTTTTTGGAAAAGTATACTTAGCAACTTTTAGCTAGCGATATGTAATTTTAAAAAGTCAAATTAAATATTTTTTTAAAGGTACCAAATTTCGCGGCTATTGAACTGGCGCTAAAGATCTAGTACGGAAGAAGAAATTTGGTTCACTAGTTCGGGATTTCCCTGCCGGGAAGTTAGAGGCCAACTATCGCATACGCACACTAATCTACATACAAATAAACACTTTAAGTACATATTTGGAGCGCGCATTTTTCGGCAAATAGTATACGATTATGAGTCATATGTGAATCTTATGACAAACAAACGGCGGCAACGACAAACAGCAAACAGTGGCGCGCAAATATTCGCATACAAAACAAAAAGTACAATAACAACAACCATGTAACTAAATAATACTATGTTGTGTATGTGAATACTTGGCATGGCAAAATTCTTTTGCATAATTTTTAAGGCATATATGTAACTTTCAGGCGCATGTTGAAAACTTTATGGATACTTTCGGTACAAACTTGCTGACATGCAGAACATTTGCGTATATGTATGTGTGTTTGTAAACACGTACCCTGCAGGAAAAGCTTCCCAACTGGTTCACGTTCTATCCTTTTACAATGTTAGAGACTGGTGTTTTTAACATTGCGATGTCCTACAAGATGTAAATTGTCAGGCTATGGATCAGCATCTACTAGTAGAAATACTAGTAGCATTATACCAGTTGATGAGATAGTCGGCCAATTAAATCCCCGTGAAAAGCAGAAGTATGCCTTTTTGCTCGCGGCGCTGTAACACTCGCAATGGCCGACAGAGAAAAACACCCGCGGGGCATGCCTGAGTTACCAGGTTCAAGTCCAGGAGCAAGGAAAATGTTTTTTTACTTTTTTTTTGTTTTGAGTTTTTATTGTAAATTTTAAATTTAATAAAAAAAAAATCCTTTTTTTATTTATCTTATTTTTTATAGCGCAAGCATTAATAACATGTAAGTTTTTCACGGCAATCCAATTTATATTTAAATAATTATTTTTACTTACATTGATATAACTTTAAAAACCTCACTCACAGCCTACATTTGTAGGCAGATATCGCAGAACGCTTAAGTTCTTCGACATTGCCGAACTAGTAGGCATATACTAGTTAATGAACTAATATTTTTCTTAACTGGTTTGGCTTTTCACTGCAGGGTATATTTGTATATGTGCTATCTCTCTGTCCCTTGGAAACTTGTACACGCTAAAATATTTTGGTTCATACGATGAATGTGTGTTAAAAGTTTGATGTGTCGCAAAATGTAAATAAGTTTATGCGCATGTGTTATAAGGTTCTTTATGACCTGTAGTTATTCGCACTTCCTTGGATCTTGCGGTTGCTTTTACGAGCGTACATTTATATGTGTATGTTCATCCGCTCCTCTGCCTATAAGAGTATAGTGCATAGATACATATGTGCGAGTATGTAGGTCGTGGCAAAATGTCCCCTTTATTGAATTTATTGATTGTTCTTATTTCCACATAATTAAATTCTTAATCAAATAATTTGCGAAACTCTTGCTTATTAATAATAACTGGTTGAAAATCTAGTTTTGCTGCCAATAAATCATAAGTGTTTTTCACATTTTATGGTTCGTAAACTTTAAAAGCTTAAATAAATGTTTAGAGGACTTGAAACCGAAACCAACTAATTTTTAACACTGCGAAAATTCCTAATATGATTTTGATAGTACTTTGTGAACCCCCTTAATATATTTTTTATGCGTTTAAAGTTTACAACATACAGCAATGCGACACTTAGGACATCGTTGTGAATACCCCAATTGCTTTTACCAAAAGTTGTATACACTTCCAAAATACATAAATATGTATGTAGTTATTATTTTATGGTAATACTAGGGCCTAAAAAGTCCTTAGAATACCTTGGAAAGAAACTTAATATACCCGAGCGCACTTGTGCACAAGGGTATATTAATTTTGTTCACACAACGGTTGTTTGTAACAGCCAAAACGAATCGAGATAGATATAGACAAATGTATACATAAATGATCAGGATGAAAAAAGAAATCGATTAAGCCATGTCTGTCTGTCCGTCCGTCTGTCCGTCTGTCCGTGTACACGATAACTCGAGCAAAAATTGAGATATCTCAACGAAATTTGGTATGTAGGTTTCCCTTACTCCAAGGTAGGTTGGTATTGAAAATGGGCGAAATCGGACTTTAACCACGCCCACTTCCCATATAACGGTAATTTCCAGAAATACGAAAACTGCGATATTTTAGTAACTACTGAAGATAATTCACTCAAAATTGATATTTACAATAATTTTCAGACGAAAAATAAGAATATTATAAATTTTTGGAAAATGGGCGTAGCCACGCCCACTTATGGTTACATGTGTATATCTTGGTAACCGCTGCACCAATTTCTTCCAAACTTGGCACAGTTGTTAACCTTTGCATAACATACCAAATGGCCGAAAATTTTTAAAATCGCTCAATAACCACGCCTACTTCTCATATAACGGTAATTTTCAGAAATACGAAAACTGCGATATTTTAGTAACTACTGGAGATTATTCACTCAAAATTGATATTTATAATAAGTTTTAGACGAAAAATAAGAATATTATAAATTTTTGGAAAATGGGCGTAGCCACGCCCACTTATGGTTACATGTGTATATCTTGGTAACCGCTGCACCAATTTCTTCCAAACTTGGCACAGTTGTTGGCCTTGGTACAGCATAAAAAATCGCCGAAACTTTTTAAAATCGGACAATAACCACGCCCACATCCCATATAACGGTAATTTAGAGAAATACAAAATCTTCGATAAATCAGTAAATATTGAAGCTAATTTATTCAAAATTGATGCTTGCAACAATTCTTTACCAAGAAATACGTTTATGGTAAAATTTTGGAAAATGGGCATGGCACCGCCCACTTATGATCACATATAAGTATATCGGTAACCGTACTTGCCACGTGTAAGCAAAACGTTGAAAATTATTGAAATCGGACTAAAATAACGGCCGATTCTCATATAACGGTAAATTTAAGAAATGCTTGAAACTTCAATGTTTCGAAATTGAAGGACGCTAATTTACTCAAAATTGATACACCTCAGCTTACCATCTAGCGGAAGGTTTCGGAAGGGTGAAAAAACATATATTTAATACTTGCGCCGGGTATTTAATGTTCGGCTCCGCCCGAACTTAGACTTTCTTACATGTTTTGTAGGTAATATTGGTCTTATTGGTTTTCAGGATATTCCTCAGCATGATTCATACACTTTTGCATACGCTTAAATTAATTGGTGGATCATTTGTCCGCGGTGAATTTAGTACCTCAAAAAAAAAAGGGTTTTGAACTCGTGAACAGCTCGTTCTGACGATGAAAATCGTTGTACGCGATGTTTATCCTTCAAATAGGGGAACAAAAATAAATAAAAAAGAATCAGTCCAGCACCTTCGGCTTGACCTGCGGGCTGAATCGAAGCCACAGTCGTTAAAATTATACATACGTACAATACGTACGTACGTATTGAGAGTATATCTAAGTGAAAGATATACATATAAGTATACATAGGTACATAAGTATAGTACTCATAAACATGAAATTTTCCTTTTGGTGTTTTTGATTTGAATCTATTAAATCAATACAAATACAAAATATTTATAATTAGCAATAATAATTAACACTCCTACGTAACCCATCAGCTTACAAATACATATTTGTCATGACCTTTATCTTCTGTGAGGTAATAATTGACCAGCGCCATCTGTCATAAAATTTGTAGTGTTACTCGTAAATAAGCTTATACCATGTCCCCACCAAAAAGTTAACCATCTCAAATCGAACTTAACCACATCACTAACCATTGCTGGTCACACTGCGGTTTGAGGTTTATAAAATAGTACAAATGTAAAGAACAGTGTTCGGCCCAAAATCGATTCAGGACTAAATTACTGCAAAAATCGGAGCAAAAACCAATTTTCCGTACTAGATTGAATTTTTTATTTTTGTTTCTGACATTAACTGTTTGACTAAAATATTTTCTACTCTTGCAAAATAAGAACGCGAGGCAATATAAGGATAATATATTACATATTTAGGTAATTTTTAGCATTTTAAAAATATTATAGAACGTATCTAACACTTAATTTTTTAAAAAGCAAACCTTTTCTACTTTATGTATATAAATTTCATTCCTCATATATTTCTTAACAACTTAAGTAAAGTTCTGCATCCGCCAATTTGTGCAGCCATACATCAAAGAATAACGATGTTACTTTATTGACGCATTGCTATGAAAGAGTTACTTTTTAACAGTGAGATTTGGATAACTTTCAATTTTTTAACTGAAACCGGTGGTGAACACTCAAAAAACGGCACCAAGAGGGACATAGCATGAATGAAAAAAAAGAATAGATTTGAAGTCAAGCGGAGTAGAGGAGTAGATTTCAAATTTTTTCAAAAATCGGAGTAAATCTAATTGATTTTAGTGGAGTCCAAACACTAGTAGGGAACGAATTCTTCACATTTTAACGCTAATGACCCACAGATGGCGGGCAAACACAGGGTTGTATCAGACTTTCGACGTGGTTTCGAGTTGGTTAGCTTTTAACCATCTCAGTGAAATGGTTAAGTGCTGTCATTTTTATATGGCGAAACTACGCTAAATCAACTGGGTTATCGGGATAACCAACTCAATAGCCATAACTACGTGGTTAGCTTCGGTGGGGACATGGTATTAGGTCCCCGTACTAGTATTCGCAATGCAATGGTAGTAATGGTAGTGGTAGTGGTAATGGTAGTGGTAATGGAAATGGTAATAATAATGGTTATGGTTATGACAATGGTAGTGGTAATGGTCACGCCTTTCTGCGTTTTCGTACTCGCCTTCATCTTCATCTATGTATGTATGTATTTGTATTCGTGTTGGCCTAAGTCATCGTATCGGCATTCGTATTCAACCTCGGATTCATTTTCATATTAGTCTTCCCATTCATCTTCGACTTAGGGTATAACTTCGTGTTGGTCTTCATGTAGTTGGGGTCATGCGAATTCTTAAATTTAATTTTGAACGAATTCAAATCTGTGTCTCTCTTTCGAACGCTTCCGTTTTGATTGACAGATGTCATCGCAATGACATGAGCTAGGGCCGCCGAATCTTCTTTCTTTTATTTGACGACGACGCTCTCCATCCACCTCATAAATCGAAACTTTAATTGGGAAACGCGGTTGTTGAGCAGCAAAAATTAAAAAAAATAATTTCAGCCCGGTTATTACAATGCAATTTCATGGGAAATGGTTAAAGGCAGAAAGTTTCGGCAAGTGGTAGGTAAGTGAAACTATAAGCGTGAACACGACCAGAAGCAGTATGTCACATGTGACAAATTCATCTGGGATGAGCGTCCACTTCTTCCACGGACACAGGAAAACTTGCGCGAAAGACACATAGCCAATATCCGATTTACTGGTGGGTCCTCCCTCCATCGTTTGTGGGAGGCCAGCAGCGACGTACAATCTCTATTGAATTAGCAGCTAAGAAGGCGAACGCATTAGGCCCTTCGAACACAAGGCTACGCAAATCGTCGATACCCGACTTCCTTAGTCTCCAAGCTACTACCGCAATACAAATTGACAGAGGCCCGAACGTAGGCACGCGTCGCGTCATTCGTCACCGATACCAGTTTCGCTTTACCTTCCGGGCGAGATCATCGCCACAAACGTAGCCTCAATTTTCGAGAATTCATTTGAGAACATTTTGTAAATTCATGTTAGCCGTGTAGCCGCAGTGACCGAATAGAATCTCGAGTCTTACGATTCGAAGGCGTTTGTATGGGCCGTGCGCTACAAGATACTAACATTGGTGAAGCAATTGGAGCGTGTATTCTTTGCATTATATCGACTTTGTGTGTATGGAAACGAGAACTTTTTAAAACAATAACTATGAAGGAAAAATGTAGGAAACAAATTCGTCTTAGTTTCGTATTTGTTTCTAAAATTACTTGGTATCGAAGGAAAAGTATCGATTATGTACCAGTATTTACTCGTATTTTTTCATCCCTATTTATTCCAGAAGGGGAATTATTAAGGATTTTGGGGCCAAAGACAATTGTGGCCACAGTGGACCAAGGCAGGTTGGGTTTAGAAAGGCCAGCCAGACAACACCACTGACTTTGCGACAGCACTTAGGATGTGAAGAAACGAACAGGCTGCGGCGGCAGGGGTAATGACGGGGCAGGAGCGTGATATCCCCTTATGGCGAAATAGGCGGGTACGATTTTTTATTGTATGGTGCAGACTGCATTGCGATGGCAGTCAAGATAGGAATTTTATAGCGAGAACACATCTTCCGACGACCCGTACGTAACAATGTTGGTATTTGTGCTATGTTCTCTTTTGTTCCTCCTCTTTTTTAATTCTTAATGAACTTCACCGCCACTAGCTCCTAATCCCTTCTTCGTTTTAATGATAATGCATTAACTGATTTTGGACTTTCGTAGCTTGGCTGATTGTTGCGTTTACATGGTCAACATTTAATTTTCTCTCTGAAGGCCTCATATAAATAAGTTTATACATATGTGCATATTTGTAGTTTCGCACACTGTCATCGAAAATGTATTACATATCGTCACCTGAGTGGAAGATCGACCTATCTCGACAGCCAGTTTTAAGCCAGTTCTTTTAAGTACGCAACCGGCCTAAGTGCCTCAAAAAGGTGATATTTTTCGTGAGGTACTTAAGCGGGTTTTTTAATGTATATGAAGCCTTCCCTTTTTCGTATCAATCTGAGTTTTTAGAAATAAAGAAAAGAGACTGATTACCTTAAAATTCTTGGACTTCGGTATAAGTGGCACACAGCCAACTCCCCAAGCCCTGCGGTATACCTTCACACAGCGCACCTATTTAGCTTAGGTAGCAGCTAACGAACAAGGCGACACCTTCAAAGTCTTTTACAATTGAGCGGATTTAATGCCCTCCAGTCACATTGACTTTTACTTACGCTTGTAGTATTTTATTATAGTTTTTTGTATGAAGTGGATTGAATTAGACAACACTATAAGTATGATGTTTTTTCATGGTCGGGTACCCAGATACTTTTCAAAAGCATACATACATAAATTAGTATTTATATATTTCACAAGACTCGCGGGTAATGTAAGCAAAGTACCTTTAAAAAGGATAAAAATTGCCACACCAGCACCGACCACGGAAACTCATAGCCAACCAGATATTGGACATTAAAACTTTTTGTATTTAAATGGGGTTCATGGAGTTTGGCGTAAAGTTTTGCTATATGAAAGAAACATTAATTTACTAGAAATAATTCAGGGAAAAATATGTGAAAAGATATGCCCGAACCAGCAGACATGCAAATCGACAATGGTCTATGTCGATTTAAGAGCAACATGACAGGCGAAAGTAACCTGGCATACATATATGTATGTATAGTACAAAGCCGCGTATCAACAAAATGCAAAACCGCGTATGTGAGGTTGCTTAAATTATTTTCTAGAGAGTAAAAACACTCATATTTCACAATGGTTCTCTTTTTTATAAAGAAATCGTATTTCTGGCTAGTGTATTTCAGGACGAATGGATAAGGATTGAGCCAAGAGCTTGTGTGAGCAAATCCAATTTTTGGCAGCAAATGTCAGTTAATGAGTTTTGCAGAATGACTATACGCGGTTTTGTATTTTAAACGACGATATATGTATCTACGTACCAGTGGTGAGCAAAATTATATTTACTAAATAGTAGGAAAGTACCTAGTGCAAAAGTGTTTAGGTATTTATATTGTACTCAATTGTATTATTAATTTCTTAAATAATGGGAATATTACTAAATACCGAGTACTTATGATATCACTTATCAATTTTCATATCACTATATAATATCTATAAAGTTATATAGTTAGTTTCACTTAACGAAACACCGCGAACAAAGGCACTTAGAGACTTTGGCTTCACTAAATACTGGATAAAAAGTACATAGTATTTATGTCTTCACTAGGCGGTCGCCCCTCGGTAGGCAGTGGGAAACCTCCCATAAACTTCCCATGAAATCATTTGACATTCGTAATATTTTAGATCCCTCCTATTGTGTTATAACGTCAGGATGCACACCACAATTTAGAGGAGAAGCCCGCTCAAACACTTAGCAGAAAGTGTAAGCGCCAAATTAATATTAAATAGTGGCTACAAAAGTAATTTTCGTGAATTAAGGAAGTTTCGAGACCATTTAGGGTCTTTGGGACTACCTTTCCATTTTCGGGGCTATTTAAGGATTTTAGGGACTACTTTGGGATTTTGCGGGATTCTCAGGATTTTCGGTATTGTCGGGATTATTTCGGTATTTTGGACGCTGTATCGGAATTTGCGCGACTACTTCGGAATTTTTAGCATTTTTGGGATTCTCGGGACTATTTCGTGACTTTCGGGACTGTTTTGGAATTTTCGACACTACTGAGTATGTTTAGGATTTTCGAGGCTATCGTAGAATGTTCAGGACTGTCTCCAGATTTCCAGGACTCTTTCGGTATTATCGACACTACATCGGAATTTTCGGTATTTTCGGGGCTACTTCGGAATTAATATCATTTTTGAGATTCTCCGGGCTATTTATTGTTTCTCGGGACTGGATATTCAGGAATACTGCGGGATTTTCGGGACTAGATATATCAGGATTTTCGGTACTAGATATATAAGAATTTTCGGGACTATCTCGCGATTATTTCGGTATTGCTGGACTACTTATATCGGAATTTTTGGCATTTTCGAGACTACTTTGTGATTTTAGCATTTTTGGCATAGTTTGGTTGTCGGGATAGTTTAGGGACTTTCGGTACCATTTCGGAACTACTTCGGGATTGTTTCGATATTTTTGGCAATACGTATGTATGTAGATCGGGATTTTCGCGACTATTACTGGGTTTTTTCTGAATATTTTGATATTTTCTAGAGTCCTTGGGGGTTCTAGACTGATTCAGGACTATTTCAGGATTTTCAGAAATAAAATTTATTTTTGATTTGCTTCGCTGAGCATACATGAGGTGAATTGACGCGAGTTGATATGAGTTGTGGTGAGTTGAGTTGAGCTGAGTTGAGTTGAGGTGAGTTGAGTTGAGGTGAGTTGAATTAAGTTGAGGTGTATTGAGTTTAGTTAAGCTAAGTGTTAGGTAAGTGTTAGGTAAGGTGTTAATTACTTTAGCTTATCCTAATCACTAAGTAGGTATTTATTATATACGTATATATAAATATATATATATAAATATTTATCCAAAAATTTAGAGAATTTTGCTTTTCGAAAGTACCTGAATACTTTACTAAGTACTTAAATTTTTAGGTATTTAGTACCCAAACTGGTATTATATGTAAATACAAAAGTACTTAAGTATGCCCATCCCTGATACGTACATACATCCTTACTCATAGATATACTATATATGTATGTATGGTTTGCTATAATAGACTCAACAACGTTCAGCTACAGTTACCAGCAATTGCTTTTTGAAAATAACTTTGGCTTTGTGTTCATGCGTAACCAGCCAAAAGTGATAGCTGCCGAGCAGGTGCAAAATAGTGAAATAAAATAGAGCCTGAAAACGACTTTGCTGCACGCAGTATTAAATTGGCATATTCGTGGCAGATGCGAGCGCAAAGGTAGCTGTGTGCAGCTGATGCATGAACATGGATCGACGTAGATTGCAAGGTGAGTTTGTGTGTGGAGGGGGATGAGAAATTTCGCACGTAATCTGTTGAAGTTATAATAAAATATATTAATTCAAGAACTTTTGCTGAAAGCGCTCGTTGTTGGTGTGCAGCATGCATGAAATTAAAAAATGGAGCCAAATAGTCAAAGTTCAATTCCACTTTCATATCCAACTGACCGAAGTCAGCGAAGTAAAGCCCTTTAAGTAAATATATGTATGTACATTCACATATATTTATATTCGCATGTAGACCTCAAATGCGAAATGATGATATTTTAAAAAATTATCAGAGCGAGCCAGCTATTACTACGTATTTGGAAACATTTTAAATATTATTACCACATTTGTGATGAATCCTTGAAAATGCTGAAGTTATCAGTATTTACTCGTGATGGTTGTAATTTACATATTAAAGTCCTCGAAGAAATGATTTAATTTTCGCAATGGCGCATTCCTTTTTTTCATACAAAGTGCAGGAGTATGGGCGTAAGTTATTTATATTATTCTCCTTAGTACAACTTAAATTATTTTAGACTCATTGTTTTGTTTACATAGATGTAAATAAACCCGATCCTAGTATGGTATACCGACGGCCAAGGATGGACGACGGGAGTACCAGGGCAGGCGTACTTGGACCAAGATACCAGAAAAGTCGGCCAGTGGTTAGTGTCCAAACATGTTCCAGGCGGAGGCCTTCGCAATGGATGTCTGAATAAATATTTCCGATAGTCCGGCAGCATTAAACGCGTTAGACTCATTTAAAACGACACCAAGGCATGTGGATAGTTGTAAAACTCTTCTGAACAGCGCAGGAGCCCATTATTGAGTTTCAAGGCAACGAAAGGGCTGACTGTCTCGCAAACCGTGCAGCCCAAATGGACTTGCATTCTCCCGAGCCTTTCTGCGGCATATCTAAAGGACACATTCCCGAGCTTCTTAGAAGCTTAGAGGAATCTCAGATTGCTGTCCACTGGCGGAAGTCAAAGAGAGTAAGACAACAAAAGTAATTAATGACTCCTTCCAGGAGAAAATACGATATGCGTATTGAACTTGGGCGGGCGGGTCTTAGAGCTCTTAAAGGCTATCCGATATGACACAGAAAGCTAAGGTACCATTTAAATAAAATGAGGCTCTCTGTAGAGACGGACTGCAGGTTTTGTGGGCCACACAAAAAAAAAGTGTCAGGATGTGGGAACGAAATATATGTATGTATTTCTATATACTTTAACGCGCTGTATCAGCATCGGTCTAACGGGTCTGGATTCAAAAAAAAGCGGATGACGCGTGACAGGCACATTTTGTCCCGTCCTGTTTCCAGATCCTGACACGTTTTTTGTGGGCTGTGTCATGGATCAGACTTTAATTTCTTCGGATTTCTGCAGATGATTCTAACGTACATAAGGCAATAAATCAAAAGCCTAGGTACACCAAATGAAAACTATTTAATGGTACATCAATTCCTTAACGATCTGCGTTAAAATATTTACGAACAACCTAACATGAGGGTACAGGATTCGAAATCCAGCTAGCCAAATGCGGAGCATTCCGGATGTGAAGAGAAAAGGGATTCGCACAGCAACACTACGAAGGAGCATTTTGAGAGCGCTATGAATATGCAGTAAAAATGCTATAAACACATAAAGGGCTTGTGGTGTGTGGCAATATTTGTAGTTGCGTTCCAAAAACCTATTGTGCACGGCTTGTAATTTTTTAATGAGAGCAGTGTTGGCATTTTTGATACAAGAAGGGATGTAGAAGGTGCTCCCCTGCATGTATTCTAGAAGGACCTTTCTATTTAAAATTTACGCAAAAGTATAAGCAATAAAACATATTTGATATGAACTTTAAAAAGTTACCCTAAAGAAGCAAGATTTTTAGGATTTTTTAAAGAAGCAGCTTTATAAAAAATCCTCCAAAGGCCTTTTGAAAAACATCGTACAAGTTTTTAGTTTTAATTACACTGTATCACAAATTTTAGTTTGGTTTTTGTTCTCCTGTTCTATGTAGAATTGTTCGATGATTCCGAAAATCGGGTTAGTTTATTTGCAATTTACCGTTATTCAGCTTAAAGCAAAAATTGGTTCCTTTTAATCACGCATATCTTAGGAAACAATTTAAAACTCTTAATATAAGATACGGCAAATGAAAGCTAATGAAATTCTCCATAAACCGTAGATACATCACTTTCCGATAGGACTGATTATTATTATTATTATTAGTACGTCGGGTATACTCGCGCTGCGACCTAAAAGATCTGTTGTGCTAAACCCTAATTGTAGTCACTCCAACTTTAGGCTATTGAAGAAATTAAGCACACTGGAGGGTTCCGTGTTCCAAATCTTAGATGGAGAAGACAATCTTTTCTCAAGGTGCATCAGTCTGCTATTCATCATACGCGGGCAGTCACACAGAATGTGCTCTGAGGTTTTCTCCGCCAGCGCACAGAACCTGCAGTCCGTCTCTACAGAAAGCCCCATTTTTTTCAGATGATACCTTAACTTGCAGTGTCCTCTCAGGTAGCTGTAAGAGTCCTAAGACCCTTCCGGCTGAGTTCACGGAGTCTTTCTGAGTTCTTTCTGGAAGGAGTTATGAATTTATTTGATTGTCCCATTCCCTTTGACTTACGCCAGTGGACAGCAATATGAGATTCCTCCCAACTCCTAAGCAGTTCTGCAGTGTATCCTCTAGATTTACCATAGAAAGGCTCGGGACCATGCATCCGCGTTTGGCCTCCACGTTTTGCGAAATAGTCAGCCCTTCCGTTGCTTTCAAACCCTTTAATCCCAGGGACCCACCACAGCGTAACTCTATTGTGGGCTCCTAGGCTATTGAGAAGAGTTTTATAACTGTCCACAAGCCTTGATGTCGTTCGAAATGAGTCTACGGCTCTTAGTGCTGCCTGACTATCCGACATATTATTTATTCTGGCCCCGTTTGTCCTTCTCCGAAGACATTCTCGAACACAAACTTCGATTGCGAAGACTTCCGCCTGGAATACGGTTGGGTATGAGCCCATTGGCAGACTTTTCTGGAACCTTGGTCCAAGCACACCTGCCCCAGTACTCCCGTCTTCCTTCTTTGATCCAGCGGTATACCATACTTGGGACCCTTTGTCAATTATAGATACTATCGCTTTACAACAGTCCCTTTCAAGAATTCTGGTCTTGTAGGGCTTGTCAAAGGATAATTTCGGTAGCATAATATCTGTGAGCTTGATAGCGGGATCATCCAGAAAAGGCTTGAGAACCTCCAAGTGACCCCAAAGATCCCTACTCTTCATGCTGATTACATTGGGCAGCCGTAGGGCGCTCCATCAGGCCTCCTTTTCTATCAGAATAGATAGAGGAGGAATGCCTGTAATTATACCGAGGGCATCCGTTGGACAGGTGCGCATAGCTCCTGTGATGGCCACACAGATCAAGCGGTGTAGCTTGCTCAAGGTGGCACCCGCACTCGCTTGCTTTGCTTTTGGCCACCAGGCCAGTACCGCATATGAGACAATAGGTTTCACGACGGAACTGAAAGACCAGTACGTAAGTTTAGGTGATATTCCCCAAGTTTTACCATGGAGTCTCTGGCAGGCATAAAACGCTCTTGTAGCCTTGTTGGTAACGTTAAGGAGATGGGAGTTCCATTTAAGCCTTTTGTCCAGAGTTACCCCTAGATACCTCGCCTCTTCTGAGAACTAAATTTCTCTCCCTGCCAAGGTGGGTTTAGTCAGGTTGACTTTCCTTCGTTTGGTAAATGGGGCAATGGTGGACTTCTGTGGGTTTATTGACAATCCCTTTGAAGTACACCAGTCTTCCCCTAATCTGAGCGGGGCTTGCAATCTGGAACAAATTGTGTCCTCATGCCAGCCGACAACGTAGATGACTAGGTCATCTGCAGTACTCATTTAGAGCTATTACTTCCCCTGTGGGCATCCGCAGCTGTCGCCTGGGAGGTAAACTGAAGCGAGAACGACCTCTTGTTCTCCCATTTGAGTGGGCACTTTAGTCCATACGGCAGCTAAGTCCTGTTGTGTCAACTCTTAAATGGGAATAAAAGTCATGTTATTACGTAGTAATATGGCTGCTCTGGGTCTGCAATCGTAAATTATTTTACCATCACAGTCGTTTAGGCCTTTAATAGCCCCGGCGAAAACCCACGTATCTGGGATGACTGCGACATCCAAGAGTTTTGTTTTGAACCTCCTGCATAAGACGTCAGAGGCCGCCTTAGCGTGATGCAGGTTCACTTGCAGGCTCTTGATGTGTCTAGGCCTACCGCTTGGGGGGTTTTCCATTTTCCGGCTTTGAAGACCACTTGGCCATCTTTTTCCCCCTATTGTTGGCCATCAGTGTCTTCTCCTCCATCGTAATCTCCCCTCGACCTTGTCTCCGATTCGCATTTAACGGATGACGGACGGGATTTTGGGCGAAAGGGGCCTTTGGTGTCTTAGGGCTGGAAGGTACCCTCTTTTCCGTGCCAAGAGTGTCTTTTGAGCAGCAGGGCCGCTCTATGGACTAATGAACGGGTGCGTTTTCCTTCTCCGCTGCCCCTGACTGCTCTGAAGGTAACCTTTGCAGTGCCTTGGGTACGTCCTTGGAACCGCAAGGTCCCTCTTCGATGCAAGCACTTTGTACAGTGGAGGAGGAACTGGCTTCAGCAGGCTGGGTACCCTTCGGGTCTTGTTATGGATGCGAACCCTGCCTTAGCCATAATTGACTAGATATTCCAGCCTGTCGAGTGTCTCCGCTGAGTGCGGGTCGACCGCTAGAGTGAGTGGTGGGTCCTTTCTGTACCCTGTTGAGCACCCTCCAGCTACCTACCCGCAACCGTTCATTATGACCCCCGACAAGGCCAAATATACTGTCCACTGGAGTGATTGGTGGCTCCGGAAAGTACCCAACATAGACACCGGGTTTGGGCATGTCAGTGGCATTCATTGCCACAATTCCCGCGCCCTTCCAGGGTTTCATGGTTTAGGCTACCTTGCGCAGCCACTCCAGCGTTTCAGCGTCTCCGCAGCCAATTGACACCCATCCCGGGCGGAAGGTGCAACCTCTAAACTTGGGCTTCACAGGACCCTTTCGCTGTCACCTGACCTCCTCCAGGATGGCGGCCTGAATGGCCTGTAGTTGGTCTAAGGACCAAAGTGTTTTAGGGTGCCCTTTAGGGAGTAACCCTAACCTAACCCCATTTCCAATGTCCGCCTGACAGGTCGGCGCCTTTGTGACATCGGCAAAAGTTACCTTGGCACTAGATTCCTTTGGTTCCATATGGGCCCTTTTGTCAGCTGGACCTGGTTTTCATTTGGGAGAGTTCTCCACCGGGGAAGATGTAAGGTTCACCGATCGGTTCCTCTTAAGCTTTGTGCCAGCCAGCAAAGCCAGTTCGGCCTTTCCTTTTGCCTTCGGAATAATGGCTAACCGTTTGGCATCGCTTTCGCTGACACCTCTGGAGAGGTAGAATTTGTAGCGCTTTTTACCTACTCCGGAGAGTTTTCTTTTAGGAGTACTAGCTTCCTCCTGCTGTGACGATAAGAGCGCCTCCTCCTCATCTGTGGGTATTTGGATGTCGCTGCCATTTGAACTAGAGCCCATGTTGGCAATATCGACATCCATGGCCACCGGGTTGCTGAGAAGGCCGTTTGGATCAAAGTCCATTTCGTCCATTACAGCGTCCCGAGAGGGTTGAGCGCCTTGGCCAGTTCGTCCGCTGCGATCGCCATTTGCTCAGAAATCTCGTTGGACACCGCGTGCAACTCTGAGACTGCTGACTGTTGCCCACTGTTAGAGGGCACAGAGATTTTATTGTTTTTTTCGTTTATTTGTGTTTCTGCCATAAAATCCCAGGAGTAAGTGGGAAGAGAGAGGTCATCCGAGGCAGAGCTCCGGTACCCCGGAAAGACTAAACAAAACCAGTAGTACACCGTAAAAAGACACACTAACGTAGCGCCATTCAGTCCGCAGGCACGGTCCGATTAACACCTGGACTTACGGATTTTATCGAGTCGTTCTCTCTAGTTCCGCCATATTCAGTAAAAGCAGGGGCATTTCTCGGTGTGACTCTTCGCCACGTATGGTCGGTCTTGAGCCATCGACAGCCCCTGATCCAGAGCACTGCATCACGTGTGATAACAGCACCAAGAACCTTGACCCCTTGATAGGGCTGATAGTTTCTGACAAATTAATTAATCACTCCAGTCTTTTTTAATTTTTTAATGAAAAAATTAAAGAGAAGTCAAAATTTAACACAAGACAAATTAAAATAATTACAGGTTCTGTTACTGTTGAAGAAAATCGATGGATAAATAAGAAATAATGAGTGGTCAAATGAAAATGCGCAAAGATTTTTTGTATTAAAATATGAACAGAAAAGCGTATTGCTCAGGTGTACGTGGCGTATGAGTAACTTTCCAACATTCAATATGCTCTGGAAACAATCTGTCAATAATGAACCATACTTTTGCTATTACCAACCAAAATTCTAAAAATCTAATATACATATGCTATATTTATTAGGTTTACAGTTGAACAGAAAGATCATCCCTTTTATGAATAAGTCAAACGTGAACTCATGGTGCATTGTTTTGAACTAACCTTATTTACTTAGTGACCGGTCCTTACATTCTACCATCTCTCCGTAGCTATGACAACGCCAACAAATCATTGTTGCCTTAAGCCTCCTAATTGGTGTTCTTATCTATTTTAGACTTATTAATGAGGAGCAAACTTCATCACTAAATGCCAGTTTAAGTTTTTCTAAATGTTCCTTAAGAGTTTCAGCTTTGTAAATAGTATTTTCAACATACTAAACTATGCTCGCTAACAGTTTTTGTGCCTAAATGTATACTTGTAAATCCCCATTCTGCATCAGACAAGACTAATACGATTTGCCAATCATTTTGATTGATTACATTATTACAAGATCCGTTGCCGCACGTCAATAAAAAAATGTTTGCTTCCAGCAATTGTGAATAATTTAGCGTGCAGTGCTCCTTGAGACCATAGTTGACATTATTTCAAGCGGTTCAAGTAGTTCCAGAGCAAATATGTAGAATTTCTTCAATACATATTTACATACTTACGTACATTTATTTGCAACTGCTGTCAGGCTCGTAAATGTATACATACATATGTACATATGTACATACAATCAACATATTCATTGTCGTTGCCATCTCCGTTGTAATAAAAAAATAAATAACAATCAAATTTAGTATGTCCTCAAAAAATATGTACCACGCTTCCAATTGAATTTGAAAGTTATGCTTTTCCACTCTCCACACTATGCACCGACAACAATTTTATTTTACTATTCCCCTTTTGGCATAACACTTTGTATTTGTCAGACAAAGCAAAACAGCCTTGCAGGAAATGGTTCTAACTAGTATAAGTTAACTTGAAATTGATTAGAAAGGAAATAAAGGGCACTAATATCTGCATATTTTCATTGAGGAAAGCTGACTATATTTCTATTGCGATGGCCGCCAAATAGTCAAAGGCGATTACCTCTGCATAAGATATTAACTAACTACTTTTAGACATAAAATATACTGGATCACAATTGAGTATTTTTTTTCACTGAATTCCTTTATACAATTCCTATGCAGAATTGCTCGGTTATTTCGAAAATCGAACTAATCTTTTTTCTATGAATAACGTTTTGAGATAATTGCATTTTACCGTTATTCCGCTTATAAAAATGTAGTTCCACTTAATTACGTATATTTTTCGAACCAATTAAACAATAACACACAAGACGGCAAATAAAAGCTAATGAAATTCTGCATGAACCGCATTTAATTTTTTTTATTGATGTAAAAATTTAAAAAAAAATCAAACTTTAACAAGGAAAAAATAAAAAAATAAGATTCTGTTTAAATTTGTTTCAATTGTGTCAAAGCCTGTTCTATTACAAAAAAAAATAATGCTACTAATGAACAAAGCCCACGGATAAATAACAAGGCTCGAAAATAATTATTAACAGAAAAACCATATTGGTTTTTTTTTGGATACTTATCATAAAGGTTTCTCTCGGAGAGATATACAAATTTGCGTATTATTTTGCTTGACCTCTGAGTTGAATATTTAATTTCAGGAAATAAATCTCCTTCACTGAGATTTATATTTTACTTAAAGAAATAAATCTTCTTTACTGATATTTTCCTAGGAGACTATTAATATTGGTCTAGTTAGCCGGGTAGGCGGTTATCTTTATCCGGGTACACGGAAAGCCGCTTACATTTTGCTGGGGACCCGGGTAGTGGGTTATCTTTATACGGCTACCCTTTATAGGGCTATCTTTATCCGGGTACCTGGATAGCGGGTTATATCTGCCCGGGACTCGGGTAGTGGGCTATATTTTCCCGGGAGCCGGGTAGTCGGTTGTATTTACACGGGTATCCGGATATAGGGTTCTTTTTACCTGAGTACTCGAGTAGGTGATTGTCTACATTCGGGTACCCGGACAAATGGTTATTTTTACCCGGGTACCCGGATAGATGATTATCTTTATCCGAGGAAAGGGATAAATGGTTATCTTTATCTAGGTACTCGAAAAGTGGGTTATATTTGCCCGGGATCCGGGCAGTGAGTTATCTTTACACGGGTACCCGGATGTAGGATTATTTTTACCCGAGGCGGTTGTATTTATCCGGGTACCCCGGTTATATCTTCTGATAAGGGATTGATTGTTATCTTTATCCGAGTAACTGGTAGGCGTAAATTTTATCTGTGTAGGTAATTGGGTAGCGGATTGTGGTTAATATATGAATGTATATCCGCGTATCTGGGTACCGTATTATATTTAACCCGATATCCGCTGGTAGGGTAATATTTATTCGAGTACCTAGGTAGCAGTTTATTTTTATCCAGATACCCGCATAAGAGGTTTTATTTACTCGGGTACCCTGATAGGAAGTAACTTGATCCGGGTAGTGAATTGCACAACCTGCCTGAATAATAAATCAAGAATCAAGTACAAGTTAAGGTTTACTTACATATGAAATGTACGTATACAACCGAAGGAGATTTATTTTATTTCTCATTTATATTCCTCCATTACTTAGAAAAATTTGTACATATTTACTTATTTCACTTCGGTAGAGATTTCTCTGAGAGCAACCAATGAAGCATGGTTAAATACGTTTCGGTTAATCTCCGACTGCTACTTTATTTCTCCCCCGATAACTGTTATTATGAGAGCATTTGAATTAGTTAGTAGCTCCGATAAATAAAGAAGGAAATACATGTCAAATGAAAATGCATGAAGATCTTTTTAATGAAAAATGAGCAGGAAAGAATTTTACTCATACGCCATGTACACCTGAGTAGCAGTTCTTTCTGCTTAAATTTCATACAAAAAACCCTTGCACATTTTCATTTAACCACTCATTTCCTTCTTATTTAAATATCCATCGATTTTCTTGATTGGTAGCTTAATTTCTTTTTAAAGGAATAAGCTTTAACTAAATTTTTATTTAATTAAATTAAAAAAAGTTTACAAAAAATCGTTAATTTTTATTTTTCTGCTGTTAAAGTTAGGATTTTTTTTATCATTTAATTTATCAAAAAATAATACAAACAAGCTGGAATAATTAATTAATTTCTCAAAAACTATCAGGCCTTTCGAAAAGGAATGCATGTATACATATACGATTTTTGTAGAATTTCATTAGCTTCCATTTGCCGTATTACGATTGTACAATTAGTTCTTAAGATATATGTGATTAAGAACATTGTTGCTCTTAGCCAGAAATAATTAAGTTTTTAGTTTTAACCGACTTCACAAAAAGGAG
>NW_023458560.1:29045961-29066542 GCF_013731165.1 Rhagoletis pomonella
AAAATTGTTGAGATCTTAAAATATTTTTTACCATTATTATCTAAAACTAAATGATGGCAAATTTTTGGTATATTTCCCTCCAGCAGAGGGGGGTTTAAACCCCCAAACCCCACAAACCAATGCAACGTTAAAAGAACTCAAACTTTCGTAAAAATGTCAAGCTTTGCAATTCCATTTTTAGAAATTTTCTATAGCTATTTCAAACTTGCACTTTGTTATACTAAAATTTAATGAGCTACAAAACTGCATACCCAAAATATTTCTTAAAAATTAAAAGATCGAAAGTTTATTGATATTTTTTTTTTAATTTTGCTCAAAGATTTAAATTTTTATTTATGTGGGTTTTGTTAAAGAATACACCATATTTTTATAAAAAAAATACAATTAAAATTAAAAATCGTCGGTGGCCAATAAAATTATACAGGTAATAGTGGCCTTTAGTTCCTTCCTAATTAACTTCAAGTTAACTTATATTTAGAAAGATTTCCTGCAGGATACTTCCTTACACAGATGCATTCACACTAATACGCACACAAAAATATTTATTGTATTTATACATTCGGTAGTTCGTTAGTTTAAGTCTGACAATTTCAGAATATGAATTTTATGTACATACATATTTACATACATAAGTACATTAGATAGGCCATATTTGACCGAAATTTTAAGATATCATTAAGGTTAAGTTCTAACACAAGGATTAATACTAAATCTAAGAAAAATCTAAAGACAAAGACGAATGCGATTACGACGATGAAGCCGAAAGCCGAAGACGAACACGAAGATGGACTGTTCGATATAGCTATCTTTACAGCGGATACTATTTGGCATCGAGTATGTCCAGAAATGTTTTACGGAATTATTGAATCTTATTTTTAAAAAATTGCTTGCTTATTTTCTTTACCAACCTCAAATCTTTCCCTGCGAAAACTTTTGAATTCAGAAGTTTAAAATTTTTTCACCCAACGCTATGGCCACTCTAATGAACACATGTATATCTATACATTCACGGATACGCTCATGTACATACACATGTACATACACGTATTTATTCGTTTTGTTTTATAAATGCAAGAGTTAAATGTCGGCAATCAAGTTGTGTATGTAGACAATTTCCTGAATTTATCACTAGTGCTTGGAAGTCGGTTGATAATACAAAGTTTATTGCTCTTATGAATGAGCTTCGAAAGGAAGCAAACATTTTAGATACTTTTATTATGGTTTGCATGATGAATTTTGTGTTTTGATAAATGTTTTGTTATAGTGACTATTCAGTGTACATTTTACATATATATTTATAAATTTAAGAGTTTCATTGTTTGATTCACAAAATTTATCAAACAAAGCTTAATTTTCCTCGGGAGTAAAAATGGTCGTCACTCTACATAGGCGTATTCGTTTTTCGTTCATCCCAAATTTTGACCTATCGTACTATCAAAAGCGGCTTTAAAATCGACAAAAAGATGGTGTGTGTCGGTTTCCTTACGCAGTGTATTTTCAAGGATTTGGTGTGCTGTGAAAATCCTAGTCAATTACCGGGACACTATAAGGTTCAGTCAGTGGGTTTGTGAAGAGCTTAAGTCATTCACACAGTATCATCCACAGGACCTTGTAAACAGTATTAGGAAGCCTTATTTCGAAATAGTTGGCCAAGAAAAGTAGGGCAAGATCTTCCTTCTTGCGCATGAATTCATCAGATCAAGCTCTGGTTAACTGCTGGTACATGCGCCCATCAACTCTTTGCTACCGGATTTGAACAGCTCAGCTGATATACAGTCGGTTCCGGGAGTTTACTGGTTTTAAGCGCATAATTGCTGCTCTCACTTCCTCTTGTTCGAGTGGAGGGACGTAAACTTCGTCCCCATACATTGGTTCGAGTTTTTCTTCATCAAATGCGCCTCCATATCTCAAGGGTTCTCTGGATATCTGTGGCCAGATTTTCATCTTTATCTTTTGCACAAGTCAGACCCGGCCTTAAAACCATTTGATTGCTGCATTTTTTCTGGAAGGACCAAGTGCAGGACTTGTCTGCACCTAGGATTAGCAACTGGCGCGAATTGGTACAGGAGAGGTTTAAGCTAGCACTTTTTCCTTTAAAAAATGCTACAGCAGTCAGAATGCCTTAAACTGGTGCTGCTGATAGAGAGCTCCTGTCAGTATGGCCCTTCACTAATCTGCTGTCAATCTCCTTTGAGTGAGTGTGTGTAGAGAAAATGCTGCTTGGAGTCATTTAAGAGATTATTTAATTCGTTTAATCAGGGACGAAATCGACTCGGACTCAAGAATTTTCGAGTATACAGACGTTGAGCTAGTTAGGCCAACAGCTTATCTGAGCCTGATGCCAACCATGCTGCTCGGCGTTAAGCCGCGGGGTGAGATTGGTCTATAATGACCTTGTCATAATGATTCAAACGAACAGCCGCCACTTGAAGATATAGTTAGGTTATGCATCTTAAACATTCTAATGAATGAGACCAGTTCTGGTAGGATTGACAGCGAGTCCGTGGTCATGCGCTAATTTTATCACCAGGTTTAGGTATCCTCGAATCATATTGTAAAAGAACCCACTTAACCTTTTTCAAATTTGTCAACACCATCCGTAGCCATTCCAAAAATTCTTTCGAACTCTGTAACAGAACGTAGTCTTTGGATAATTTAAATTAAAAGCCTCACTGTCTGTTTCGCAACGGAGATTCTAAAGAGCCCGAGTAAGCTCTTGGCAGGTACCACAAATTTCGATATTCAGGATAATGAAGAACATCGCTTCGAACTTTTTTAAATTTTGTCCAAACATTGCCTTAGTAAAGATTTTCATTCTGGCATGATGGCTCCTAGTTCAGAGAGAAAATATATGAAAAAATATATTTATTTTTATAACAAAATCTAAAAATAAAAAAATTAAATAAAAAAATACAAAAAATCAAATAAAATCCTAAAAATAAAATGATATGTATATAATTTTTTTTCTTTTTAAAACAAAATTTAAAAATTAAAAGGAAATTAAATTGACAAAAGAAAGACTATAAAATAAAAATAAAATAAGTTCCTAAAAATTTTATGAAATTAACAAAAAACATTCTCCTTTTAAAATAATAACACTTAAAAATAAAATAAAAATATGAAAGAAAACAATTAAATTTAAATAAAATAAGGGTCAAAATTAAATAAAATTAAAAAAAATATATATTTTTTTTTAACAATTAAAAAAGTGAAACAAAACCAATAAAAATATTTTTAAAAATTAAATGAAATCCAAACACATATTTTTTAAACAATAGAATGAAGAAATTAAATAAGTACTTAGAATTAAAAAAAGTTTTTTATTTTTTAAATCTAAAAATTAAAAAGAAATAAATATTTGAAATAAAAAATATAAAAAAATCACACAAATTAGATGAATTTTAAAAAATGTTCTTCCTTTTAAAAGAATAACATATAAAAAATAAAAAAAGATTAAAATAGGAAAAAAAAACCGATTTTAATTTTTAAAAAAAAAAATTAAATTTGATTTAAAAAATAACTATTCTATTTTTAAATAATAACACCAAAAAGTTTGGTGAAAATTTAATTAAAATAAAAAATCCGCTGCTCCAGTACTCGAACTCGGATCTCGCGGATAGTACGTCAGTGCTCGGCTCACTCGGCCATTGCGACTCTTGGACTGACGCGAGCTAAATGATATGCAAGTGCTTTCGCTCAAAATAAATTTTCACCACGAGTGGTGAATGAGAGATCTTTTTTCTAAGAATTTTGTGCTAGAATAACAACTATTCAAAGCAGCATGGAGCGCTCATTAATTAATTGTTTTTTATTTATGCTTTAATTTTGATGCGCGACATTGTGCTTGTTTTTATACCCGAGCGCACTTGTGCACAAGGGTATATTAATTTTGTTCACATAACGGTTGTTTGTAACAGCCAAAACGAATCGAGATAGATATAGACAAATGTATACATAAATGATCAGGATGAAAAAAGAAATCGATTAAGCCATGTCTGTCTGTCCGTCCGTCCGTCCGTCTGTCCGCACCAATTTCTTCCAAACTTGGCACAGTTGTTGGCCTTGGTACAGCATAAAAAATCGCCGAAACTTTTTAAAATCGGACAATAACCACGCCCACATCCCATATAACGGTAATTTAGAGAAATACAAAATCTTCGATAAATCAGTAAATATTGAAGCTAATTTATTCAAAATTGATGCTTGCAACAATTCTTTACCACGAAATACGTTTATGGGAAAATTTTGGAAAATGGGCGTGGCACCGCCCACTTATGATCACATATAAGTATATCGGTAACCGTTCTGCCAATTTGTACCAAACTCGGTATGGTTATTGTACTTGCCACGTGTAAGCAAAACGTTGAAAATTATTGAAATCGGACTAAAATAACGGCCGATTCTCATATAATGGTAAATTTAAGAAATGCTTGAAACTTCAATATTTCGAAATTGAAGGACGCTAATTTACTCAAAATTGATACACCCCGGCTTACCATCTAGCGGAAGCTTTCGGAAGGGTGAAAAAACATATATTTAATACTTGCGCCTGGTATTTAATGTTCGGCTCCGCCCCAACTTAGACTTTCTTACTTGTTTTTTATAGATTCTTCTTGATTCGGCGTTTTCATATTCTGAATTAAAAGATTTGGATAAGAAGCTTTGCGCTTTTGTTGGTTTAAAGTTTTGTGTTTTAAGAATGTGGTGACACATACACAAATCAACTCTTTTATAAAGAGTCCTCATGCAAATTCATGTCTGAGTAAAACTTGTGAGGAGTTTATATCTAAGAGAATGTAAGTAAGCGCTCTTAAGTTTTTCGGAGTAATCTTAAAAAATAAAACTGCTCAGGGTGATGGCGTAATTTGATTGCTTTACGAACTATGCCTATAAATTCTTGATGAAAACATTTGATCAGGCGCAAAAATTTCAACAATAACATGTGTCCATAAGTTGAGGACAAAATAAGTGTACTGCTCCATCCTCCCCACGTCAAAAAGTGAGGGAAGTAGCTCGCCTAGCCATTTACGAAGTCCCTGTAAAAAACAAAAACATTTTATCCCAATCGAAATTCAAATATTGTTCGTATTTATTCAGGAAAACATGTCAATACCATTGCTAGCAACCGCACCATATTTGAAATAATCACTTTATCAACCATGCCCCATTGATATGCACTTCATCAATTGAACCATGTTCCACATACGAGTACATTGATTAAATTGCTAAGCCCAGCGAATTTTGTACACCTAGCGTGCAACAGCGGTATATAGCCAACTCTACAAATATGTTTATGCCTCTTCAGGGACACTGCCTGGCAGGCGTTGCTGTTGCCATAAATTTCACAGCGCACAATGTTATTCTGCTACTGCTGTGCAACACGCTATACAAGCGGCAAGTGGCAAACAATCAAAGTGACATATATGTATGTATAAGCTGCTGGCACACATATCAATACTGTCGAATTGCAGCGGGAATAACACAACCAAGTGTGCATCAAGCGGTGGCAAGCAGCAGAAAACTTACAAAAGCAGCAACGATAGCAAACGACATGTGCTTACCAATGATGCATGTGGCATGTGGCCAAAGGTGAAAACTTAAAGTCAGCAGCAATGTATAGGCAACGCTGCGAATTGTAGTGTGGCAAGCGATTGGAACACGAGACGAGTGAGTTTCAAGCGGAAGGGATGTGCCGAACAGCAAAATCAGTAGAAAAGTTTGTAAAGCTTGTAGCTTAGCTTGGCTGACATTGCTGTCAAGCTTTAGGTTAAACGGAGTGCGGAGTGACTGTCATGCATGCATGCAGCAACAACTCCATGTTCAAAAGCAGACATGCGTGACTTCAAATATTTTTTACGAAGCTTGAGCTTTAAACCAAAATGCAGCGTAAGTTTTTGCTGTGCTACATATTGAGCGATGCTGAGAAAATATTGGAGGGGACAGAATAGTTGAAATACAAGGGAAGGAAAAGGATAGCAAAGCGCTAGAGCGAGGACAGCTGAGGACTAAGGCAAGCGTTAAGTACTGCCGCCACGCAGATTTAGTCAAAGTGCTAGTGATTGCAACAACACGGCTTCACGTAGGCACACAAAAATTCACGTGTTTGTAAACTGGCATTAATGCATAGATATTCTCTAGTTACCACATCACGAAACCAATGTGTGACATAGCGCACCATGACAGCCAAGCAGTGAGCTAGTCATCAATCTACTTACGACAGCTGCAATGTCAGCTGGCGTAATACCTCTCAAACTGCTAGAATTATAAATATTGGCGGAATATGCTGAGGGAGCGCATGAAGTGTCAGGAATAACAACAACACCTGCAAAGCCATATAAATACTGTATGAAAAATCTTCTGCATACGAATACACCCATATGTGTATGTATGTATACTAGGGTAGTCCAAAATAAGTAAAGCTAGAATTTTAATGCTCTCACCCCCTAGGATTGTTCTACATATATCGCACAAAAATATACCCCAATTTTTTATTTTGAAATGAAAAAAATATTTAGAGGTAGCTCAATGCGCTTAAAGTTTTTCATGTATTTTGTATGAGGAAACACCAACTTTTCGTGGAAATGGTGTAGAATTCTTGAAAATCAATATTTTTCGATCGAAAACTCTGGTTCTCTTCAGGAGATTTCCACTACTACTATACCGAATTGTTTATTTAACTCTTTTTTAATACTAAAGACTTTTTATTTATCCCCCATTGCATTTTTCTGGCATTTTCTAGAGGTTTTGGCGGGTTGAGGTAGTTGTGAGTTTTCTAATTTAATGAATTAAAATTGTTGCGTGCAGCTTACAATATATATATTTTTTTAATAAAATATGTAACAAAAATGGAATTTGTAACAGAAAAGAAAAAACGAAAAAAAATATCCAAAAATCGAATCTTAAAAACGTTTTCTTACAAAAAAAGAAAAACTGTCCAAAACGTAACCGGTTAAAAACTAGTTGCAAAGTAATTCACAGGGCGAAAATTGCCAACGCTAATGGCATCGCCGTGTAAAACTGGAAAGTTGAAAGCATTGCTTAGGTATTGAGCTAGAACTAGCACTGTCGGCAAAAGGTCTAGTTCTACGCTAGTTCTGAGCTAGTTAGAATTTCTGCAGGGTACATTTAAAAAGTTTTTCATGCAAACACACACACACAACTGAATCACTCGTCTTATTGCTGTCACTATTGATGTCTTATTAAATGGACACGTTTTAAGCTGATTCCAATAACTCATTTGACATCACGAAAACTCACTGTCGCGAAATTCAGTTCTCAAATTTGCTCATTTATTAAAAGTTTTCTTACACCATACCCACATCGGGTTTCACTGCTTACTTCAGGGGCGTCTCGCATTCCACGATTTCACATTTTCCAATTTATAAAATGTCGAATTGACTTATTTGCTGTATACGTGCATAAAATACTTGCTATCCTAAGTGGTGTTTTGTGTAGAAAATGTATATGCATATATATATGAAGGTAAGGTTAAATCGTTATGGTCGCAGAATATTAGATCCTTGGATTGTCATTTGCATTTGAACAACTGATGACTTACCACGGTTCGCTGGAACGATGCTATTTTGAAATTTTCGGGTACCTGAAATTTTCTTTTTCTAAAGGGTAGCTTTTCAGGCGCTCCGCGATTTTCAGGCTTTCAGCTATACAATTCAGCTTCCTGCTTTTTCACTGTCATAATGAGTAGTTATGATAGGAAAAATTTCAAAATTTTTGAAAATATTAAAATTTCACAGCAATATTGGTTTTTGGCCCGGATTAGCAGCTGCAATGTGCGCACATTGCCTTAGTCTCTTTTTTCGTGATTATGTGACTAAATAGGTGCAACAATTTTAAAAATGTATTCTGCATTCATACATAGAAAAAATTTTACTAAAATTTAATTTTTTATTTGAATAATAATTCATTCAAAAACGCCAAATACATAGCATCCTTATGTATGACTCTATTATCTCTAGATGAAGAGCAAGCATGTAAAAATATATTTATTTATGCATCCACATCTCTTTCCACATAGTCTGGTCATATCTACTGACGGTGGTGACGTGGTGAATTGGCGCAAAAAGTCATTTGTCAAAGGAACTATTTACCTATGTAGAGATGGCAAGCCAAAGCAATCAAAGCGATACGAACAAAAGTTTTCATTCATATTTATACATTTGATTAGAGGAAACTACTAATATGTATGAACATACAAACTTCGTTCAAAAGCTTCAACATTTTAACAAATATCCGACAATAGTAGCGCTTCAGCATAAGCGGATAACCACTACATTCTCACTTGTCACATGCACCACATAACTATTTCCTGCTTATCATTTTAACATTCCACTTCCCACTTCCCACTAACACTTAATTTTCTGCCGCTACATATGTATGTATCTGCCGTTCCCTTCGCTGTCAAAGAAATCCATTTATCATCGTGGCTGTTGGCATAGCAGCAACGAATCGACGAGTACTTTGCCACACGTCTACACATATCCGTTGCATCCCGGAATGTATGCATATATGTACATATGCTCGCAAGTATGCATTTATGTTGGCTATGTAAACATAACAGCATATGTGTGCTTGTTGCTGTAGGTTTGGTGATGCAGTGGTCCCACAGCTTATGCTATGGATTCTGCTATTATGGTCACATAATGCCGACTTCCCTATTACACAGATGCATTGAACTGCCTCAGCCACAGTCAAAGCAAAATTACAATCAACTTGATGCCACCGCATTCTATGTATGTATTCTAGCATGCGACCGAAGCTGGAAGTTTGGTCGAAGCCGAAGCCGAACATGAAAATTAAATTTTACTACGTTTCAAAAGTATTAATAAGTCTGTGATATTTTATTTTGTAACAAATTGAGGTGTAGCTTAAAAAAGGTTTATAAACAGAAAGATGTATGAAAAAGTCACTTTATAAAGCTCTTTAAACCTACTTTATTTTTTATGAATTAGACCATTAGACTGCAGATATGCAATAGGGTTTTACTTTTTTGAAAAGAGTTGCTACCTTTTAAACAATTATATTCAAATTATTTAAAAAAATTAACCAATTATCACAAAATGGGTATCAACCCAAATGGTTTTAAAAAGCTTTGTTTCTTAACTGAACTATACGAGGGTTTCCATCTGTTTGAAAAATCAAATTCAATTTGAATTAATACCATATCCCCACCACAAAGTTAACCATCTCAAATCGAACTTAACCACATCACTAACTATTGCTGTCTATACTTCGGTTTTAGGTTTATAAAACAGCACAAATGTAGAGAACAGTGTTCGGACTACCAACACTCGATTCAGGACTAAATCGCTGCAAAAATCGGAGCAAAAACAAAATTTTCCGTACTAGATTAATTTTTTTATTTGCGTTTCTGACATTAATTGTTTGACTTAAGTATTTTCTATTCATGCAAAAGTAAAAACGCGAGGCAATGTAAGGATAATATGTTACATATTTATGTAATTTTTAGCATTTTCTATTAAGTAGAACATATTTAAGTAAAGTTCTCCATCCGCCAAGTTACTTTATTGATGCATTGCTATGAAAGAGTTACTTTTTAACAGTGAGATTTAGCTACCTTTAAATTTTTTTACTGAAACCGGTGATGAACACTCAAAGTCATATTAAGAAATCTTTAGTTTGAACTTTTTGAATGTTTGAAGGGGTTGCCACGTGTTTAAAAAGTTAATAGTTAAATTCAAAATATTCAATAAGTGGGATGAGTTATTAAAATATGGGTATCGATATTATAACTCTGACCAACAATCGGAATATTATTTAAGTTTTTGAAATGCAATTCTGGGCGTCTTACAGCCAATTTCACCAAAGCGAAAGTGACAAATTATTTAAAGTTTTGAATTCTATATGGAAAGTGACAGAAAACAAAAATTCGTTTTTCATATAAATTGCTGGTAAAACCGGCGGTTAACGCTATGCGGGTTCACTAGTTTTTATTATTTTTTTTTTATATAAAAGGAACACCTTTCAAACATACATTTTCCTCACCCGCTAAAAATTCTTGGTATTGTGAAGGATGCAATTGTTAATGCTTTTTCAAGCTTGTTTGGGAAAGCTCTTTTTGGCACACACTGCAAATCGCGGTTGACTTTTTTCTGTTGAAAAACTTCCAAATAGCGCCAGGCCGAACCTTCGTTCGGACACTAATGTAATCATTACCGCCATACATAAATATGTATGTGTGTATGTATGAACATTGCTTTGGTTAACCTGTGTGATAAGCGTTGATGTGTAAAGCTCGCCGCTATTGCCTATGCGGCAGAGCTGTGTAAGTGTGAAATCATTTTCAATTTTAAATCAACAATTTTTTTCTATCCAGTTTTCATTACTTATTCTTCGCTTACGATTGAGGTTTAAAATTTTTGAATTTTCCATTCTCTCAAAGCAGTTATGAATTCACACATCAACATATTCATAGCAAGATTGAAAAAACCAATGCCCAATCAAAAAAAGGTTTAACACTGAATGAGTATTGAAAAGGCTGCAATCTTTTATGTGTGTGCATTCTTTAACTCAGTACCAATCATTAGTTCAAAGACACCCTGGTAAATAACTTTTTGATAAAAAGGAAGATTTTTGACAATTGCTCAATTGTAAAAATTCAAACCGGCGTTACCCAATTTAAGTTTTTTGGTAGAGGGGATTTTATATCATATGTTTGGGATTATATATAAAACAGTTGTATTAAAATTTACGTTTTAAATATAATTCATGTTTTATCTTGAAAATGTTTAAAATTTACATTAAATTAGATAACTACTTCGCATAAGTTTAACATTTAGGTTGATAAAATTTTAGTGAAAATATTTTAAAAATCTTAGTGTCTTTAATAAAAAAATAGCTCATCATAAAAATTGTATCGCCGTTCGGCGTCGGCGTAAGTTTGTAGGTCCCTCCCAGTTGTGTGACAGCAAAGGCGCACGCTACAAATCGGAGGAGAAGCTCGGCCAAAACGTAGCAAAAGTGTCAAGGCCAAAATATGATTATTATAAATAAATTTAGTTTCAAACAGGTCGCAACCCTCTTCAAACACCTCAAAAGTATTCCCAATATTATTTAGTTGTGAACCCGCATGAGTGCGAAATTACCATTTTTTACCAGAATTTCCAGATTTTACCGGAAATCATACATTGGTTTTCTGGCAACTGAGAGGACAAATAAGAGAGTAAGTAAGGTCATCTCTTTGTCAGAAGCTACCTGGTGGTAAATTCTGGTAAATGTGTCAAAAGATCCGATGTAGTGTGTTTGACAACCAAATTGTAAACAAAAGAGAAGTGCACTCTGCTAATGCATGTTGAAAAGTAAATAATTCCTTGCTTGAGTGGATGCTAATGAGTTTTGGTTAAATTACAAAACGCTTAAAAAGGTATTAGCCGTCATTTTACGTTTAAAAACTTTAAAACTTTAACACATTACCACCCTATACTCTATATATGATTGACCATTGAACTAAATCGTTGTTTATTTGGGTAAGATTAAAATATATTTTACTATTCAATATTGGCGTTGGTGTGAAACAAAAATTAATAATTTATTGTTATGTATGCAAATGAGAACTACAATTCTGAGCTTATTGAGCATCTCTTAGTCAAAAACAAATGCAATTTTGCTTGATCAAGTTTCGAATCTAAGAAAAAAATGTTTTTAACAAACAAAAGGTTAATAATAAAATTTGAAGGATTTAAGATATTGCGTATGGTAGCATGAAACGTCACAATCTTCTTAATTGTCAGGCAGTTGATATGGCTACGAAAAAGTGACAAAGGAAACACATAGCTGAAGATTTCATACTTACAGTGGGATAAACTTCAAACCTCTAATATAAATTAGTTAAATTTAGTTATTATTTTTTTTTAACAATTTTAAGTTTTCGTTTGGAATAGTTTTCATGAACTTATCTATTAGGAGATCTCTTTGGAAAATTACCGTACATCCGATATCTATTGAAATTTTGACATCCTCACTTTTTGGAAAAAGATACAAGTTTATGTGCAAAAAATAAATTACACAATAAAAGTCTCCTTATTTTTATGGAACTTATAATAGAAAAATTTGTATTTCATTACCCAGACTTTATGAATAGCCTACTCTATAAGTAATAGTAGAAATTCCGAATTAGTAAGTTCAGTCAAGACGTCATTCAAAAGTTTTGAAGAAAATCACTTTTCTCTTTTGTGAAAATTTGGGACTATTTTATGCGAGTATTGTCGACAAAATGTTAGTCTATGAATGACTAAAAATTAACGAATAAATGGTTAATCGCGATTAATGATTAAAATTAATTAAGCGATCGGTGTGGTGTAGTGGTTAGAAGTGCGCACTACCATTCCGCAGGGTGAGCGTCCGAGCCCAGTTCCGGCCAACAAAAAAAAGAAAATGTTTTTTGTAATAGTGGTCGGCCCCCGGCAGGAGTCGGCGTAAAACTGTAGGTCCCTCCCCTTTGTGCGACAACATCAAGGGGCATGCCACAATCGGAGGAGTAGCTCGGCCAAACACTAATATATTTCGATGGTCCTCTGCAATAACGGCACAATTCAAAATTTCAGGTTTAGAAAAATACATAATTTGAAAGCTTACAGTATGACTGCATATAATCCGGAATAATTACGTTCCAAGACATATTATTGCTAAATTACGAAACAAAAAATCTTTAATTGGCTCTACTGAGATATATGAAATTTTTAGTTGTGTCGATATGTAAGCTCGTTTCTATTATTATTAGTAATCATCAATACAATTTCAAATTACATAAACCCAGTCACAGCCCTTTTTTGTATTCGACGCTTCCAGAAATCACATAATACATAAAATAAATAAAAGCTGTTTTGATTAATATTACATAAACTGGAAACTGTTAAAAATAAGTGCGCTTGTGTACAGAGATTTTAGAACCTATTTAGTTCCTAAAATGTCTGTTTGCAACACATAACAATAAAAATGCACATCAAATTGCTAAGAATGATGAAGGAAATCGATTCAGACATGCCTGTTTAACTGGCCGTGCGTGCTCTAAACAAACACATGTTAATTAAGGAGCTATTCAAGTATTATGTAACCACCAGGGGAAAGCGGGGGTCTTGGTTTGGCAACGGGCAACATTTCTTCAAATAAGTAAAACATTAATTACACACGCACAAATTTTGCCTGCAATTTCCATCACAATTGAACACTGCACTTCACTCTCGTTTCGAATTTTTGAAATCATTTTTTAAGCTATTTAGTGGTTTAACACATCTTGTGGGCACTTGATATTGTAAAAAAAATATGCGCAATTCGATCCATAACTACATTTTTTTGTAAAGAACGCCCGTTTGCTTTAAATTTGTAAAAATACAATTATTTTTTTATTTTGTTTACATCTGTCATTTGTTACAAATGAAGAAAAGTCCAAGAGTTGCCAAGTATAAATATCTCTATATCTATTTATTAAAATAATAATTTACAATAATAATTTATTTAATTAATACTTTATTAAAATACAAATTTGAAGTGCAAATACATTTGTAAAACTGTTTATCACGAAATGTTATTAATTGTTTGCAAGCATACTATAGTTTTCATGCATTTTGGGAATAAATAATCTAATATGTGTACATATATATCGTCGTTTAAAGTACAAAACACATTGGCTGCCAAAAATTGGATTTGCTCACAAAAGCTCTTGGCTCAATTCTTATCCATTCGTCCTGAAATATACTAGCCAGAAATACGTTTGCTTTATAAAAAAGATAACCATTTTGAAATAGGGGTGACTTTACTCTCTAGAAAATAATTTATGCATTTACGCGGTTTTGCATTTTCTTGATACGCGGTTTTGTACTTTAAACGACGATATGTATAGCATGTACTTACGGCGGTCGCCGTAGCAGAGTGATTACATGTGCGTACTTCCACTCCATAGGACCATGGTTAAATACCTGGTCAGATCATAACACAAAATAGCAGTCGTCCTTCGGAACGCAATGGCATACCTTCGAGTATATTTCTGCCTTGAAAACTCTTCTTATAAAATCAGAACTCATGCCTCAAGTTTGAGCAGAAGTTCGGCCAAACACTTAGAAAAATATTTTAGCACCAAATATTTATTTGTTTACTTATTTTAAGGGAGATGGCAATCTTCTGGTTTCACATTTTGGGTACAAAAATTTCAACCCTGATACAACAAATAGTATTAGTACTGAATGATAATGACAGATTGCATTCCCATAAACGTCCAATCATACATGATTGAGTTTTTTTTTTTGCATTCACATTCTCTATGTGAATGGGTATCAACCATTCCATAACACACTACATATTTTGTGTTTGCAATTTGTAACCAATCTCAAGAGTGGTTGTTAAATTTTTTAAATCAAACAATCACATTTTTTAAACGAAAAAAATGAGAATGCACACTCAATTGATTCAATCATTACACAGCTCTGCTATGCGGTAACCCCATAGGCATCAACGGTTGTTGGCCATACAATAATAGCGGTTGAAATGATCCCTATCGTATACTCATATCAACGCGTATATCATCAACGTATGTACATACATATGAATGTGTATGTATAGCTATGTAGATGCAGTTTCCAAGTTAGTATTCATATATCTAGTAGTACGGATTACCGACACGCTTAATGCCAGCTCAGTGCTTTGCTGTTTGAAGACCAAGTCGAAGTGTGATAGCGCAGTTTGAAGGACAGCTAAAAGGTCTTACTTGCAGTAAACGTGCAAGCACTATACAGACAACCTGAAAGTGCAGCAGTTGCAAAGGTATGCATGAACTTTACATACATATACACTTACATACATAAATAAATATATTCCTGTTGATAGCGCTTTGAGCTACGCTTTGTGTGTACTATTTAGAGCATATGATGCTTCAAATAGTCTCTTTTTTTCCTATGAAGTTGAAGGTAAAAATTCATTGAGTGTGTTTGCAAAAATTTGCATTGGAAAATTCTGTCAAATCGCTTGTGAAGTTGATCGCTGGACAACTTTTAAGTATCGCTTTGGCATTTGCAGTGCCATTAAGTGTAAAAATCATTTCTCTAATGAGGTTAGGCAAGTTCAATGCGTTTGCTGAGTTCTTTACAGCTGTTTGTACATTGACGTACATAAGTACCACCATGGAACGCGTGGAGCGCCAATGTTAAGTAGAACTTAAAAAACATCTACAAAAATGCTTGAAGGTCTTTGATTTTGTTTATTTCTTATTTTCTATGGATTGTTTACTAAAATGCTGCGGTTGTTAGTGCACTGCAAAGGCGATGGAGTGTTTACAGTGGCAGTGGTTTGGAGTTAAGGCGTGGTGCGTTATATTAAATGAAGTCGTTAATTGAAGTACATATGTACATCAAATGGCCTTCGCAAGCCTATCTCCAGGCCTCAGCATTATCGACCGAGCCGTAAACCAACCCCCAAATTGACATGAACAGGTCTCGAAACGGTATCCGAAATGATCCCGAACGATTGCCGAAATGGGCCCTGAAAAATCCTGAACAAGTCTCGAAATGATCCCAAACTAGTGCCAAAATGGTCCTAAGCTTGACGTGAACTAGTCCCGAAATGAGCCTGAGATAGCCCCCAACTAGGCCATAAGTGTTCATTTATAGACACAAGAAGCAGTTACCAATTTGTTGCTGGATTAACGCAAATTTTAACCATACCGAGAGCTAAGATGTTTACACATCAAAAATGAAAAGCTACAACGATATGAATTAAATAGACCGGAAAACGTAATGCTGTGGTTGATAGATACCTCATACGCCATGGCAAACAAGTAATTTGTGCTCACTGGCTAGTATTCAAGCAAACTTGGGATCGGTGTCAACTTTTGTAATTTTGTTGAAGTGCATTGTAAGAATACCCGTATAATTAAGAAGCTCAACCAGAAAAGCTGTGCGCTTGATTACTTGTCTGTCTGCCCAAGTATCTCGCTTGCAATCGCGTTGGAGTTATCTATCAACATTTATTTTGGTTGCAATAGAAATTTTAAGTCGCTGTAACTTTTCTGGTTAATATCTGATAGTTACGCATCAAAATAAAAAAAAGTTCTTTGTCATTGTTATTGTGGCTTATTAACATTTTATTTTTAATATTTTTATTGAGCTTTGCACCACGATTTTTCCTAATAAATAATCGTGGTACAAAGCTCAATAAAAACATTAAAAAAAAAATTCTTTGTTGACAGATATTAATTTTATGAGCAGAAAATTTGTATTTCGTGGGGCAGAAATTGGTTTATTAGTATTTGGTAGACTAAGGAGCAACTCTTGGGCGACTATACTTACTAATATTATAAATCCGAAAGTGAGTTTGTTTGTTTGTTCGTTACGCTTTCACGCTTCAAATACTCAATTGATCATCATGAAATCTCGTACACCATTGTACGCTATATAGCCCGGCTTAAAATATAGGATACATTTAATCTCGATTAGATGAGGGGATGTGGCACCTCCCATACAAACAGAATTTTTCATGCTGCATATCGAATCATTTATTTGAAAATTATATTAAAAAATGCCTGCCAAGATGCTTAAAAAAAGTTGTAGTTTGAAAATATTTTTAAAATGGTTGCCACCTGTTTGAAAAGTCAAATATGGGTGTCACAGTAAATATTGTTACGAAACCTTCAGATTGAACATTTAGAATATTACTAAGGTGTTTTAATTTAAACTAGAGTGCCAGTTGCTCTCAAAATTCGACTGTTTTTCTGGCATTAAGAGCCTTGAAGAGGTTTTCTAATTTAACACGTAGCTAAACTTATAAGGTACAAAGTATATTTTTTTTTAATTTTGAATGACTTTGGCAGGACTTGGAATTGACCCGATACAGAGCAGTTTATCGATAAATTTCAATGATTTGATACATATCGATATTTCGATGAATTTTAAAAACACTGAAATCCGGTAACTCAACAAAACTCCATAATTCGACTCATGTCGAAAATTCTGAACTTCGCGGGCTCGATAAATTTCGATAACTCAAAAATTTATATATTTTTAGATACTTTTATAAATTTTTAATTTTCACGCTCCATATTTTTCGAGAGCTATCGAAAAATTTTATATTTTTTATTTTTTATTTTATTTACACATTTTCTTATCAAAAAATGTTGTTAAAGGGCAATTAAATTTTAAAAGCTACTTGAGAAAACGTCCCCTACTAATCGAATAATGAATAAAAAAAGTTATGAAAATACTTCGAACTTGGCTGTTTTTGGGACTCGGCAAAGACGTAGTTTTCTTTACGCCAAACTCCTTTCAAAATTTTCATTCAAGCTTAACTGTAAACTTTTGTTGATAAGCCAGTCTAGTGTACGTACATAAAATAATCAGCTTTTTAATGCGAATTGCCAACTGAAGCCGCTAACGGTTGCTTATAGCCTTTCATACATTATTTAAATTATATAATTTACTCTGCAGCAAAGAGTGTTGTTGAAATTTAATTAAAGTGGTTAACGAGTTTTAATTACCATTCGAAATACATACATTTGAGTAAGGTACGACGGGTACACACTCTCATTCTCCGTTTTCTACCAAGAGCTAACAAACAAATGTAAATTGTTAATGCATACATAATTATAAACATTTGCGCCATAATTGTCATTCTAGAATCGCTGACATTAATTCACAAAATGCACAAATATGTACGTGGCACGTAACACAATACAAGCAAAAGGCCCCTACATATATGCGTGCTTATTTGCGTCGGCGAACAAAACTCTATGACGCATATATGCGGGGCACTCTGGTTTTGCTATTATTGCCACAAATTCAATAATAGTCATTTCCATACGTAAATAAGCATACTATCTACTTATATATGGATGTGTGTAAATGAAGATAGTTATATGCATGCAAGTACAATTGCGCATGTTTATATGTATGCAATGTTGAATTGTAAAAAGCGCGCAGCTGTACGTGAATTATTGTATTTTATACCCATTGTGTGCTTATAGTAGTATGTACTATATTGAAATAATGGCAAAACAAGGCGCTAACGCGTGCCACTGCTGCGCGTACAATTTGCTTTTAAATAATAAAATTACCCGCACCCACTCACACCAGACTCCAATAAGCTCTGAGTACTAATGATATGCTGAATTGTCGGTATCCAATACTCGATACCCAATACTTCAGAAAGATTTCGATACCGAATACTTTCTTTTCGGTACCCAATACCGATTCTATACATACATTAGCACACCCGGCGAACTTCGTCCCGCCCAAAATTAATTAAGTGGGCGGTGCCACGCACATTTTCCAAAATTTTCTCATAAACGTATTTACTGATTTATCGAACATTTCGTATTTCTCTAAATTACCGTTATGTGGGATGTGGGCGTGGTTATTTTCCGATTTTTGTTTTTTAATTTTCAGCCGTATGATACGTTTTGTCAACACCAACAACTGTGCAAAGTTTGAGAGAAATTGGTGGAACGGTTACCAAGGTATACACGTGTAATCATAAGTGGGCGTGGCCACGCCCATTTTCCAAAAATTATAATATTCTTATTTTTCGTCTAAACGTGATTGTAAATATCAATTTTGAGTGTATAAGCTTCATTAGTTACTAAAATATCGCAGTTTTCGTATTTCTGAAAACTACCGTTATATGGGAGGTAGGCGTGGTTATTGTCCGATTTTTTACATTTTCAATACCGTGCGTCCTTCGTGTGGTATTGTGCGACAAATACTTGCTTTTGAAATGGATTTGTGCTGAACAAGTAATTACGTTTTCTGCCAAAATAATAAAAAGGCTGAGTTTACAAATAAATTTTATTGCAATTTTACGGATCTACAAAGAAAAATTGGTTGGTAGACCTGCCCAGAGTGGCGGAGATAGTGTTCCATGCTAGAATATTTACCTTATTTCCTTGTGTTTACTGATGCTTTCCCTGTTCTTCATCTTCTCCAAACATTATGAACCAAGGTATGTAATGAGGCGGCCAGTGGGTATAGAGTCTACAGTATTTCAAGCGGTGGCTTTCTTAGGCGAATGTCTTCATTATAAAAGTAATTACATATATATATGCACGATAGTGTGAGTACATGAAACTTTTGTATCCCAATAATAAGTCCTTAATACTGCTAGCCCAAGGCACTTTCAGCTTCCCTATGCTAACATTACCTTAGCAGACGAATTCGTAATAATAAAAAAGTTCGACTTTGGAAGAATTTAAGTATGATAAGTTTAGTGTGATGAACCCCGAACAATCACACAAATGCGCCAAGTCGCGACCTCCCTTCGCCCTAAAAATATGTGAGAGCTGAGATGGGTGTGAACCCAGGGAACAATCAGAAATATGTAGACTTGGAACACAACCAGACTATAGTATTTTGACACACATAAATAGATTTAATTCGTAGAATTAGGTTGGATTTATTTTGATACGGCTCTACTCTTTAAACAAAAAATATTTATCGGTCTTTGGTATGCATACAAATTTGAGTAGATATATATATTTTGGGTCCGGGCTATCAAATGCCCATACTTGCTGAAGCTATCTAAAACAATAATTTGCATTCATTTATTCTGCTTTAGCTGCAATTTTTAGTTTATACCGTTAATGCTTTTTCTGCCTTCCATCTCCTCTATCTCGCTTGCTGGAGCTGACACTTTCGTTTACTCCGCTATTATTCTACTAATATCCATTATTTAAAATTTAAACTCATTTAACACTCTCGCACGCGTTAGTACCCTGCAGGAAATGTATCTAACTTTAAATTGATTAGGAAGAAATTAAAGGTCACTATTATCTGTATATTTTCTTTGACGAAAGCTAACCATATTTCTATGGTGTTCAAACATCTTTGAACATGTGTGAATACATACAAACATACATATATGCCTGGGTCTTAAAAATACTCAAACTTAAAATTGTAATAGGAAAGATAAAAATTGTGCACTTGCACCAAAACTAAAATACAGTCCACTGCAGAAAATATAGATAGAAGAAAATATAATTTGTACAATTACATTTACATATATAAATTCATATGTATGTATCCAAATAATGTCAAGTGCATTCGCCGCACAAAACTAGGTAATTAAATGTAAGGAACGTTCGCGAGAAACAATAAAATATTGAATCGGTTGATCCTTTATCAGTTGTAAAAATATAAACACACATAAAATGCAGCGCATACGGGAAACATTAAAATGTCAATGCTGCAAAGCAGCCCTTACGGTGCAACAAATAGAAAATACATTGCCTATCAATATTCTTTACATGCATAGATGTAGCAAAGGCACACTACTAAAATACCATAGGAACCAATGCACTGGTTTCTTATTCATATACATAGATACACACACACTCACACACATATGTACATATACAATTAGTTAGGAAACATAAAGTAAGAAAATTGTATATAAAGAGGAAATATTAATAAATATTCAGAATCGTAAAGACTCTCAATTAACACTCTTCTTCTTCTTCTGTATTTTATTTTGTATGCTTTACTTCCCCCCACCAGCGGTAAAGGGTAAAGCATTTAACAGTTTTTGCTCTTCTTTCTTTATTAAAGTTTTACTTCCCCCCACCAGCGGT
>NW_023458560.1:29066642-29069803 GCF_013731165.1 Rhagoletis pomonella
CGACGCTTGGCTTTGTCTACCGGAGGATGCAGTATGAACTGCCGGCTAAAATAGCTCGCGCATCGCTCCGGGTCCGACGAAGCATGATCGCCGAAAGAAATTTCGAGTCTGTCGTCGTGCTTCGTCAGATTGGACAGTGACCTCACGGTTGACCAAAGCTTACTCACACCAGAGGTGACGTTGCAGGTCTTCAGATGCTCTTCCCACTTCTTCCGCTTATGTATGTTTACTAGTTGCCGAATCTCCACGTTGAGATCCCTGATACGGGGATCTCCGGGATCGGCCTGACAAAGGCTGTCACGCTCATCGGCTAGAACAGCCGCTTCAGCAGGGAAATTTGGGAGTGGGTCGGTGATGCATCCTGCCGGTACGAAGCGGGCTGCAGCAGCGGTGACAGCCCTGCGGAACTTACGTTCCCCAAGGTGGACGTCGGTTGGTGTGGGGAGGGCAGCGAAGGTGTTTTCAGTAAATTCCGCGAAGCCTTTCCAATCAGCTTTTGAAAAGTTGATATATGTTCGGTGCTCCGCGAAAGCAAAGTCGGTTGGTTTATCGATCGACATGACTATGGGCAGGTGGTCTGATGCCAAAGTCAGCATAGGTCGCCATGATATGCTGTTTATCAGACCAGCGCTGACTATTGTTATGTCTGGCGAGCTGCAGCAGCTGCCCATAATCCTGGTGGGTGCGTCGTCGTTCATTGTGCAGAATGTCGAATCGTCTATCTGCTCGGCCAAGTCAGTTCCCCTACGATCGTTTGACAGGCTTGAGTGCCAAAGACTTCTGAGGAGCGCACCTATGTCATGGTGATATCCTACCGGGCAGCAGGTGACAGGGGGTATATAAACGTTAAATATTTCGAGCTCAACATCGCCTGACCGGAAAGCAATGCCCTGACATTCTAGGGTGGTATCCCTGCGGTCGATGTCTGCTTCGATGAGACGATACTGCACGGTGTGGTGCGTAATGAACGCTAAGCCTTCACCATTATCCCGCTCGCGATCTCGACGGTGCACGTTGTACCCGGCACAATTCAACAGTGTTGAATTGCTGTGCAACTTCGTCTCTTGGACCGCAGCTATCAATATGCCATGCCTTCCCATGAAGACGGTTATCTCCTCGATCTTGCTCTGAAGCCCGTTACAGTTAAATTGAAGGAGCTTCATGTGGTTCGGGAGACGTGTGGGGATTCGGGGTGTGAGGGATGTGTGTGGTCGTGCCGCAGTTGGCTGTGTGCGCTGCTGAGGTGGTTGCCGCCCTGTGGTGGTGGCGGGAGGCGTCGCAGTTGAGGTCTGCGACCGAGCAGCGCAGCACGGGCCCTCGAAGTTCCTCGTCCAATCTCGCGTGGTGCGCAGACCTGAGCATGCCCTAAAGTGGCACCAGCCAAGGCAGGTGTTGCACTTGACTGATGTCACATTACGGAATATCCTGGTCTGACATACGGTGCAGATTGTAGGAGGAACCAAGAGTTGTTGGCGGCGGCGTGTGGGTGGTGGTGTGGTTGTGTGTGTTCTGTGGTCTGTAGCCGTTGTGGTGTGGTCTATTGTGTTATGTTGTTGTGCTGTGGTGATTGTGTGGGACTGCTCAGGTGGACTGGGGTTAGCCGTGGAGGCTGCTCTGTTAGAGCAACAGGGGGCCACAAAAGACGTGGTCCACTGCCGATGTGTCCGTAGTCCTGAGCAGACTCTGAGGTGACTCCACCCCTCGCAAGCATTGCACTTGACAGAGGTGGAGTTGTGGTGTAGTTGTCTCTGGCATACACAACAGGTGTAGGTTTCTGGCCCTGGGTTTGACTCGATGCCAGCCCTGAGTAGGAGAAAACGTAGCGAATGTAGCCCTATGGACGAACAACTTCTGAGATACTTCGCCGACCTAAACGGGGTTCGATCGCCGAAACAACAGCCCTTGGTCGGGTAAAACCCGAGTCATTCCGGTACGTAGAACCGGCTGTCGTGGGAATGCCTTTCGTCGAGGCGTGCAGGTGGATACGATACAAAATTCTTTTAACGAAGCTGGAGTGCTCTGGCTTTCATTCAAATTTTTTAAATCGTACTTACACAACAGGATAAGTGCGGTTATCGTAGATGGTGTTGCTTGTTGTTGTTGTTGTTGTAGCGGCTACAACAACCCCGCCCAGATCGGTTGGTATCTCAGTCGTTGTCGTCAAGTTCCACTAACGGCAATCCTAGGAAGCGTGCAGCTTCTGTGGGATCTGTCCACAGAGACAGGGCCGTTAGGGTTGTCGGGTTTTCCGGGCATGCGAAGAGATGGTTCGAGTCATGTGGGGTCTCTCCGCATGCCGGACATTCGTTCGGCACATCCTCATTCAGCCTACTCAAGTAGGAGTTTATCCTGCTGCAGTAGCCGGAGCGAAGTTGAGCAAGTGTAGTGCGTGTCTCCCGAGGCAGATGAAGCTCTGTCTCGTCAATGTCCGGGGGTGGTATGCCTAGAACGGCATTCACAGGTCTAGAGTCTACATAACTCGAGACTGCGTCCCTGTGAATGCCGTTCAGGGCCTGTCTGTACGCTGTCGGGTCCAGAGGTTGCTTAATGAACCTCTGGACTTCGTCCGTCAGTTCATATAGATGCCTCCTGACGTGCCTAGGCGAGGGCTCCTCTGCAAGCAGCTGTCTGTTTGGGTGGCCACTTCTGTGGCTCCCGATCAGGAACTGCTTGCAGAGCATTATGTTGTGCTCCTTAACTGGGAGCATTTGCGCCTCGCCGTGCAAGTGATGTTCAGGCGACATCAGGAGGCATCCCGTCGCTGTCCTAAGTGCCGTATTTTGTCCAGTCTGTAGCTTCGTCCACTGCGTCCTACTAGTCCCTGGCGACCACACTGGCGCTGCGTAGTTCAAAACCGGCCGGCCTATTGCCTTGTATGTTGCCAGCAACGTTTCTTTGTCTTTGCCCCAAGTACTGCCGGCTAGCGACTTGAGGACCTTGTTGCGGCTCTGTACTTTATTGACAATAGCGGTTGAGTGCGCAGAGAAGGAGAGCAGGCTGTCGAATGTTACTCCGAGTATTTTGGGGTTATTCACCGTCGGAATTGGTGTGTCATCGACGTGAATCCCCAGCGGTAGCCTGACCTCCTTCGTCCAGGTTGTGAACAGGGTCGCGGAGGATTTCGTAGGGGAGAGGGCTAGACACTTTGCAGTGAAGAAGCG
>NW_023458560.1:29069903-29078491 GCF_013731165.1 Rhagoletis pomonella
ACATATTAACAAATTATATTATAACAATAACGTCCTTATGTTTGTTTATTGTTGATCATTTAATAAAGAAAATGCCCCAGAGAATGCCAAGGAGTTTGGCGAAACGTCGGGCAGCAAAGTGAAGAAAGTTTTTTCTTGCACATAAGCCAAATTGATCAAAATAGCCTAGTACAAACCAACATTAATAAAATTTATTTTAAATTTATAAACAGGGGGAAACCGTTTTCAAGCATATACTGATATACCTAAACCTTTCTTAACCCTATCTCGTTTGACACCCATATTAACCTTTAAACAAAAATTTTGTTCTCAAAAAATGCATTTAAATGGTAGGTAAATTTTAAAATCTACATGAGAAACCGGCACGTAATTTACTTTGTTAAATAAGTTAATTTTGAATTTATAACCAAGTGGCAACCTTCGTCAAAAATACTTCCGGAATAATCATTTCTTAAACCTCACCTGTTTGACACCCATATTAAAATATTTCATTTAGATGTTTAATTAAACTGATTGTGAATTTCTTATCAAGTGGTAACGTTCTTCAAAAATAGATATTTCCAGAATATACCTTTCGTAAACCTCTCTCGTTTGGTACCCATATAAAATATATCATTTAACTTGATTAAAATAATTTTGAACTGTGGGACAAATGGCAACCCTCCTAAAATTCATACTAAAGATTCTTTAACCCCTCTAGTTTGATACCCATATACAAATATTTAATTTAACTTGTTAATTAAATTGATTTAAAAATTAGAACAGGTGGCAAAACTTTTTAGAGTTATTTCGAAGTATATCGCTTATCCTTTGGCTCCCGTATATTGAAACACTTTATTTAACATATTTAATAATTAATTTTAACTTTTAAAAAGCTGGCAGCTCTTTTTGCGAATTCAGGTCATAAATTATTTGCGTTCCAACGTCCTCTATATGGACGTCGAGCCGCTTTAGCTTGAAAGAGCAATAAATATACCCACACCCTCACTCACAAACTTCCAAATTTATAATATCGCACACCTAGATCTAAAGTGCGATAAAAAAAAAATAGGACAATTTTTTTGCATAAATCAATGCATAGGACTTACCTCCAATGAAAGCAAACATTTTGTCTTTATGATTATTTAAACTAACTAAGAAACTACGGTTATAGCTGTTATTGTACATAGTAATTGCGTTCAATCTGTACGCTCCACAAACAGTTATATTTTAATTTTGAGTTAACTCATTTACGGCGTTAGCTCCTGGCCTGTTGTTGTTGTAGCGGCTACAACAACCCCGCCCAGATCGGCTGATATCTCAGTCGTTGTCGTCGAGTTCCACTAACGGCAGGCCCAAGAAGCGTGCAGCCTCTATGGGGTCGGTCCATAGGGACGACGCCGTTAGGGTTGTGGGGTTCTCCGGGCATGCGAAGAGATGTTTCGAGTCGTGAGGGGTTGCTTAATGAACCTCTGGACTTCGTCCGTCAGTTCATAAAGATGCCTCCTGACGTGTTTCGGCGAGGGCTCCTCTGCAAGAAGCTGTCTATTTGGGTGGCCACATCTGTGGCTCCCAGCATGAAACTGCTTGCAGAGCATCGTGTTGTGCTCCCTAATTGGGAGCATTTTCACCTCATCGTAGAGGTGGTGTTCTGGTGACATCAGGAGGCATCCGGTCGCTGTCCTAAGTGCTGTATTTTGAACCGTCTGTAGCTTCGTCCACTGCATCCTACTAGTCCCCGGCGACCACACTGGTGCTGCGTAGTTTAAAACCGGCCGGCCTATTGCCTTGTATGTTGCCAGCAACGTTTCTTTGTCTTTGCCACAAGTACTGCCGGCTAGCGACTTGAGGACCTAGTTGCGGCTCTGTACTTTATTGACAATAGCGGTTGCGTGCGCAGAGAAGGAGAACAGGCTGTCGAGTGTTACTCCGAGAATTTTAGGATTATTCACCGTCGGAATTGGTGTGTCATCGACGTGAATTCCTAGCGGTAGCCTGACCTCCTTCGTCGTAAAAAGGGTCGCAGAGGATTTCGTAGGGGAGAGGGCTAGACACTTTGCAGTGAAGAAGCGAGAAAGTTCAGAGATATATCCGTTTACTTTGGAACACAGGTCATCAACTCCATTCCCAGTCGCCATGATCGAGCAATCGTCGGCGTAAGAGACAATCGAGACTCCCTCTGGTGGTTGAGGGAGCTTTGAGATGTAAAAGTTAAACAGTAGTGGGGAAAGGACACCACTCTGTGGACCCCCCTGTTTTATTTTCCTAAGTTTGCTGGATTTGTCTCTAAACATTACCGACGAGTGTCGACCACTTAGATAATTTGCCGATCACCGTTTGAGCCTCTGTGGGGAGAGGAAGCCTCTATATCTTCTAGTAGCGTGGAATGGCTGACAGTGTCAAAAGCCTTTGACAGGTCCAACGCTACTAGAATCGTTCTCTCACAGGGACGTTTACGGTTAAGGCCACGAGTTATCTGAGTGTTTATGGCGTTAAGTGCTGTTGTTGTACTGTGCACTTTACGGAAACCATGCTGATGCTTCGCTTGGGTCAAGTGGTTTGTGAAATACGGGAGTAGCAAGGCCTCGAGTGTCTTCGCTACCGGGGAAAGGAGTGTTATCGGACGATAAGAATTTCCTATGTTGGCAGGTTTCCCCGGTTTGAGCAGTGGGACCACTCTCCCCACCTTCCAGATGTCTGGGATGATGAGAGTGGCCATGGACAAATTGAGGACCTCCGTTAGGTACGCTACCCCCGCAGGACCCAAAATTTTTCAGCATCAGCATGCATATTCCGTCCTGAACTTCACCGCAAGCAAGGGGGGCACAGGTTGTTGGCAGTTTGTGCAGCCTTCTGGTCACTCGATGCTTGGCTTTGTCCACCGGAGGATGCGGTATGAACTGCCAGCTAAACTAGCTCGCGCATCGCTCCGGGTCCGACGAAGCATGGTCGCCGAAAGAAATTCCGGGATCGGGCCGACAAAGGCTGTCACGCTCATCGGCTAGAACAGCCGCTTCAGCAGGGAAATTTAGGCGTGGATCGGTGATGCATCCTGCCGGTACGAAGCGGGCTGCAGCAGCGGTGACAGCCCTGCGGAACTTACGTTCACCAAGCTGGACGTCGGTTGGTGTGGGGAGGGCAGCGAAGGTGTTTTCAGTAAATTCCGCGAAGCCTTTCCAATCAGCTTTTGAAAAGTTGATATATATTCGGTGCTCTGCGGAAGCAAAGTCGGTTGGTTTATCGATCGAGATGACCATGGGCAGGTGGTCTGATGCCAAAGTCAGCATAGGTCGCCATGATATGCTGTTTATCAGACCAGCGCTGACTATTGTTATGTCTGGCGAGCTGCAGCAGCTGCCCATAATCCTGGTGGGTGCGTCGTCGTTCATTGTGCAGAATGTCGAATCGTCTATCTGCTCAGCCAAGTCAGTTCCGCTACGATCGTTTGACAGGCTTGAGTGCCAAAGATCGTGGTGCGCATTAAAGTCGCCTACTACCATACGGTTTTCACCTCTGAGGAGCGCACCTATGTCAGGGTGATATCCTACCGGGCAGCAGGTGACAGGGGGTATATAAACGTTAAATATTTCGAGCTCTACATCGCCTGACCGGATAGCAATGCCCTGACATTCTAGGGTGGTATCCCTGCGGTCGATGCCTGCTTATATAAGACGATACTGCACGGTGTGGTGCGTAATGAACGCTAAGCCTCCACCATTATCCCGCTCGCGATCTCGACGGTGCACGTTGTACCCGGCACAATTCGACAGTGTTGAATTGCTGTGCAACTTCGTCTCTTGGACCGCAGCTATCAATATGCCATGCCTTCCCATGAAGACGGTTATCTCCTCGATCTTGCTCTGAAACCCGTTACAGTTAAATTGAAGGAGCTTAATGTGGTTCGGGAGACGTGTGGGGATGCGGGGTGTGAGGGATGTGTGTGGTCGTGCCGCAGTTGGCTGTGTGCGCTGCTGAGGTGGTTGCCGCCCTGTGGTGGTGGCGGGGGGCGTCGCAGTTGAGGTCTGCGACCGAGCAGCGCAACATGGGCCCTCGAAGTTCCTCGTCCAATCTCGCGTGGTGCGCAGACCTTAGCGTGCCCTAAAGTGGCACCAGCCAAGGCAGGTGTTGCACTTGACTGACGTCACATTACGGAATATCCTGGTCTGACATACCGTGCAGATAGTAGGAGGAACCAGGAGTTGTTGGCGGCGGCGTGTGGGTGGTGGAGTGGTTGTGTGTGTTCTGTGGTCTGTAGCCGTTGTGGTGTGGTGTATTGTGTTATGTTGTTGTGCTGTGGTGTTTGTGTGGGACTGCTCAGGTGGACTGGGGTTAGCCGTGGAGGCTGCTCTGTTGGAGCAACAGGGGGCCAAAAAAGACGTGGTCCACTGCCGATGTGTCCGTAGTCCTGAGCAGACTCTGAGGTGACTCCACCCCTCGCAAGCATTGCACTTGTCTCTGGCATACACCGCAGGTGTAGGTTTCTGGCCCTGGGCTTGACTCGATGCCAGCCCTGAGTAGGAGAAAACGTAGCGAATGTAGCCCTATGGACGAACAACTTCTGAGATACTTCGCCGACCTAAACGGGGTTAGATCGCCGAAACAACAGCCCTTGGTCGGGTAAAACCCGAGTCATTCCTGTACGTAGAGCCGGCTGTCGTGGGAATGCTCCTGGCCTCCTAAGGTTGGGTGTTTTAATGGCTCTCAAGTCATCCGTCGACCGTAATAGATGAATGCTTGAACGAAATTTAGTTCCACCTCTTATGGTATGTACTTGAGATGTAATAATTTTGATCTATTTCCAGCATATTTGCAAAGCGTCGTTGCCTTATCCGTCGAAACAATGTGGCTCCCAGTGGGATCGCCTCGTTTGGGATCTTTCTTAGGAACTCATTCGTGTGGAGTTAGAGCTATCTGATCAGCCACTCTTTAATTTGATTTATATCTCTGAAGCTCTTTTGCTTATTACCAGGCTACTTTGAAGCTTAGACCTATTTGCACATAGTGCTTGAGACGCTCACGCGCTTCAGCTCGGTCCGCTGTTTATCTACCCTTGTAGAGCCGTGTGATGTTTAGACGTGACAAACATTCCGGCTATCGATATTTTCAACTATCTCTGCATTATACACGACACTACATGCACTTGGTGGTACTATAGAAACAGTTCCTTTTTCCGTGGTTGCCGACTAGCCAGAATTAGCCTTCTATTGGAGCTGTGCAGCTCCTTCTGGATTTTGCGTTAAATGCTTTATTTTTCCATACGATAAGTGTTCTCACGTTATGTATATCCACTTAGACATAGCACCTAGTATCTCCAGAAGAAGTTCTTACAACTAGAGGGCGCCCCGGTGGTAGGCACACTAACCTAGTTAGAGAACGGGGCACAATAGACCTACTAGGTCACGGTGCCTACCTCTTTCAATATCTAATCTAGTGCGATTCATCCCATAACCACGGTGAGAATGACAGGGGTTTTACCGAGATATCCCCTCTAGATGAGCCATGAAAGTATAAACTCATCAACGTTGCCTAGATGCGCAACATTTAAGAGCTCTGTCTAAAATGGCTACCAAGTTTTAATTTGATTTGCGATCGATACTGCAGATTTGATTCGTTTTTGAATCTGAAAAATATACTGTTTTATTTTCGTAAAGAAAACTATATGTGGTTTTGCCGGATTGGCCTTATCTTTTGTGTGATCACTTGGCGATGTCAAACCGCACTGCGGACTGGCTTTTGCTACGCCTCGTAGCCGAGGATGAATCGTGGATGCTTTACAGTATTAAAGAGATCAAGGAACAGGCAAGGCAGTAAACTTATTCGGAAAAATTTGCACCAAAGAAGGCCGAGGTCCGCCAGAAAGCCTAAAGCATTGATTTGAAGCAAAAATTAACGTATTGGGCGAGAATATAGGTGCTTTTTATCCGTCTCCCTCATCCAATGTAACTTTTTCCTATTTCCAAACTTTAGTGTTCAAATATTTCGGCCGAAAAAACTCAACATGGGTATCCTAGTTGGCAGTTTCGGGGATAAAAAATTGCTATTTGCCACTTGCAGCTCATAAATCTGCTAACAAGTGGACCTATCATTTAATAACTGGTCTCCCTTCGCATTAGCACTACGCCACATAACGAACTATGATACCAATCTGTGGCCTAGCTCGTTGTATGCACTGCAGGGAAACCACAGATATTCATTTGTATGCACCAGCTGGCTCTGTGCTGCTAAATCAATTGCCGACTCGACTGCTGAGCAGAGTTTATTGCATTTTAGTTAACCCCTTGTGTTTTTGCTTGAAGTGCTTAGTATTTTGTAGACTGTGAATTCGCATACATATATTATATACATACATGTGTATGTATGTACGTATGTATATATCTAAATACGTGGCGGCAACGTCCAACAGTAGCCGTCATAAAATACAAAGCAATATAAGCACAAAATCACAAAGCGTAGCTCCGTTTGCACCATGCGGATTTACGCAATTGTAATTCTAATTTCGTGTAATATGTATTTTCAGTCATTCACTTTGTGGCACCGACGATGTATTACAATAAAAACAACTACATAAATTGTATGGTTTGCGTAAAAGTCGAAACTAAATTACAGCTTCTGTTGGCAATGCCAGCTATATTGACACTATCGTACGCCCCTTTGTGTATGCAACATCTTTCAGCTTAAATGTCGTTGATTAAATGTTCACCCTGGCGTATTAGTTACCCGGCGATTAGTTACTTTGACGATCAAAATCACTATTGCGATACAAATACGTAGTACATACATATGTATGTATTTACAACGATACGTCAATTGACAAAGCTCAGAGTAGAAAATTCAATTATAAATGTGCAAAGTACGCAAATGAGTAATGAGTTATATTGAAAGGACCAAAGCGATAGCATTGTTTCATTTGTTAAATAAGTTTACGATGTGTACTTATGTATCTCAGCGATAAAGAAGCTGGCTTTGTACACTATATGAAGCGGGCGTTGAAATCTAGAAGCAAATCCGTTTAGAAGATTTGGTGATCTCCGAAATAGCAGCTATAACTTCTACCGCCAAAGCTTTGTGATTTTTCCAATTTTTCACAACCCAAGATGCTCAGAGACTGCATTTCATGAAACATGGATAGCATAACGGCAGGAGCCCCAGGGAAGCTAGGCCGATAGGCTGAACAATGTGGTCTTAGTATGAACTTAGAAAAACAAAACTAGTGCTTCTTATGGACAAGGGTAACGATCGCGGATTTAAGTTACCTGAGTAAACTGAATCAAGGAATCCAACAATAATCTAAACGACCGAAATATCAGCGAGTTATACGGGATCTTAAGTTTAGTGAAAAAAAAAAATCTATAGCAACAAGAGTTAAGAAAGCGAGCGTTGGCTTTACTCTTTCAAGCGTTTTTTCGAGAAGATATGGGGTCTTGACCCCAAAATTTCACTCATGGTGCAGAGCATTGGTGCATCTGTTCTTATCTATCGCATGAAAGCCCGGACTTCCTTAGGGAAGTAGTGTCTACTGGATACTTCATGTGTACATCGTTGGCTCGTTGCGGAGTATGAGCAACGTTCTGACTAGAAAGCCGAAGTATACTCCCTAAGAGAAAAGTGAAGTTTATCCCCATTATCTTCGATAAAGATACCAGATCTTAAGCCAGAGTCAGTTTTGGAGCCAGCAGTATAGATTAAACAATGTGTGAGTCCGGGCTTAATGTTGGAATTCAACCAGCACTCAGTCCCAGGGAACTCAACATTATAGAATCTCTTCAGCTAAGGTTAAAGTGGCGTACTAGCCTATGGCATTGAAAAGATCTATGTAAATCTGTAATCGGAATTCAATAAAGGTTGTCAAAATTACGAGAAAATCACTTTTCGACTGTCCTGCAAATTTAAGTTCGTTTAAAATATGCTCTCTTGAACACTATATGCATTATAAAGTGGATAAAGTATACATATCTAGGTGGCCGGTGTAATGTAATGACTTATTGTCGGAGCCTCTGCCCTTAAAAATACAAATTTTCCAAGTTATTTTTTAGAACTTAGATTGACGCCCACATTTTTTCTTAATATTTTCACTTTTTTTTGCTGCCATCACTCTTTGTTGCACTATAAATCTAGCACCTTTTGTTGCTTTGGCTGTTGGTAGTGTCAAGGCTGCTAGCACCCATCTATCAAAAAGGATAGACGCGCCTCACAATGTTAGCGATGATACATTTGCACTCCAGTCGTCTAAAGTGCACACACAAACAGCTATATTTGTTATTCTTGTACACATAAGACCATGCACTCACATGAGCAGACACAGTGACAATCTGTGGCGTCCTTAGCCAGCAGTGAGTGATGTTTCATGCATACATAGTTGCACTGCTGGCCTTGTTTATGGCATGAGTTATGGCGCTGATTTGGCATTGCGGCGAAAAAAGCGCAAATGTTGGATTCTTTGAAGGGCTAAGGAAAGATAAATTGCAGAAAGATTTCATATGAAAAGTGGTAAGTGGAAAAAATTTCAGGTACATATACACACTCGCATGTTTCTATAATACTATAAATACCTTTGACTTTTGCAAAAAAAAACCAGACATAAAGTAAATTACAAGCTTTTCAGCCGCTTT
>NW_023458560.1:29078591-29115369 GCF_013731165.1 Rhagoletis pomonella
TTTTTCTCTTTATATACATACCCCGTGTATGTATACAGCCTCAACTTGTAACAGCTTCACATATTTACCGTTGACTGTTAATTGTCTCAGTGGGAGTTGTTGCCAGATAATTGGCATCATTGCGAAAATGCGCAATTGAAAGAGTCACTAGTGCATAGGAAAAAAAAAACATACACGCACAGCAACTGTGACATGGTCACAATTGGTTTAGTGAAATTTAATTAGGTGAATATTAGAGTTACAAGTGTTCGTTGGTAAAATAGTGGCCCTATTGATATAAAATAAAATAGGTTTATAGAGCTCTATAAAGTGACTTTTTCATACAAATTTTGGATTTATAAAGCAGTTAAGGTCTTCTTTATTTTTTATGAATTTGTGTGTAAGTGTTTAAAATGTTGATAAACAACTGATGCTTCCGTCCTTTTGTTTACTGCCGCGCAATTCAATATGTAACTCAATTTAAAGTAGACCTAGATTATAATAAAATTTTTCGCTCTTACTCTTAATAATTTAAACCATATTTTGCTAAGATATTAAGTAGAATTTGCAATAATCAACACTCTGTACCATCTTGTGCAGCGGTATTTAAATTTAGTCACAAATTGGTCTATTAGTTGCAGGCTCGCTACTTATCCTTCAAAGAAACAACTAGCAGTCATTTGACTTTATATCTGAAGAAAAGTATCTGCTTCCGACTTGAATACTTCTCAGTAAGTGAAACAGGAAAATGACCAAGGTCCTATAAACATACGTATGAATCCAAGTTGGATCGTAGATTTGGAAGAGAACTGTCAGAAACTTTATGTTGATAACAGGTTTAGGCTCCCGCATTCCTGTAACATTATTCATCTGAACTGATTTTTGTCGGAAAATGAAAACCGATACCTGCTTTATTTGGTGTCGCGAAATTCTATCAGATTTAGATTTCTCATACACGAGCAAAGCCAATATTTGAAACAGCTGTTTGCACCTTAGGTCTGTTTTCATTCACCATAGTTTGTACAAAAGATTGAAAGTTTGTACCAATTACCGATCTCGAGGCGAAGCTTCACGCTTTTACTGGATAAGATATTAAATTTTTAGAGCTTTTCAGTTAAAATCGATAAAAAAAAACCACTTAAATACAATTTCAGTAAAGTTAAAATTTCTTACAACATTGAGTCTTCGTATTTTTTATATTTCTAGCATTTCATAGACATGCACAGATTTATTGTGAGTTCAGTTATCCTCAGTTCAGAAATGCATGCTTGGTTCTACGCTGCGTTAATTTAGTCTTTAATTTCGAAAAAATAATGGGATGAAAATGTGAAGCGAAGAGTTTTCACAGCAATCCCCCGGAATGGCTAAAATTAAAGATATTGAATATTACTACAACGTGCTTTGTATTCGCGTGATAAAAATTTGTGACAAATTTGCACTGCAGCAAGCAAATCATAAAAAAATTTAATAAATAATGAACTCTTAAATTGTGGGGTAATTTTTTTGTTTTCCTTTTTTGAACAGTGGGATTGTGTTTCCCGTCTCAAAGATCATATTTTGCAATGAAAGAAAATGATGTTAGCTTTCAAAACCATTTCGTATGATATCAAAATATTTCTTCTATCGAAGCTACAATTAATGTCCATAGAGTGTTCAAAAAGCACACTGTGCGCCATCCACAGTATTTTTTATGTAGAATTCCTTTCAGCGCCGTTGGCGCTCTTCGGCACATAATATGTAATTTAAAAATTTCAAAATAGATAATTTGCCCTATTAATTAACATTAACTAAAATAAACATAAATAGATCACTTGATTTTGTCTCTTAGATTAGCAGGGATGGAATTCCAATGGATTATTATTCCATAAACGTATAACGTTGACGAAGAACAGTCTCGGTTATGTTACTGACTTAAAAAGAGGGACAATGAGATCAGTTTCTCGAGCAGATTTGGTAAATACTAATTTAACAAAGACGTAATTGCGGATTTCAGTGTGATGCGCTTGTTCAAAAATAAGCAGCTTCGAGTTTTAAGATAATCAGAAATCGCACATTTCAAGCGACTTCGCCTCCACGGCGAGATATGTTCGTACTATGAGAGACCATAAATATAACGTGTTATATTATTAAATAAGATATCGACCTAGTGTAACGAGTTACTATCCAGCTTGCTGTAAACTAGCTCAGAGTACGTAATTTGCGGCAGAATCAGCTGTATTTAGAACTTAAATTTTATTTTTTATTTTATATGAGTTAACAGAATTTAATCTCAGATTTTTTGTAACTAAAATTAAGAGCTGGGTCAAACGCTGAACCCTTAAATACCTAGCCTTCTAAAATGCTACCGACCAAGAGTTGCCCGTTAGCCTAATAAATTATAAAAACTCAATCTCCACTTCACTGGATATATTTCTTTATAAGATTTAACATTTTAGGGCCTCATTTCTAAACCATAAATAGGAGAGTTGCCACCTAATTAAACAGCCAAACATAACTTGAAGTAAGGGAATTAGGTTAGGGTAGAGTGCCAGGTGCCAGAAGTTTAAGAAGGTTTATTTTTAACAAGTAATTTCTAAGCGAAAAACAAAACCGACTTTAATGGACCATACAGACGCAACCTACTCAAATTTTTGCCGAAAAAATTTGGGACTTATTCCTTTTTTTTGGGGGTGGTATAGCTTTTTAGTTTTTTTGAATTATCATTATCAATAAAACTCAACAATAAATATTGTCTTTGAGCGAAGAAATAAAACTTAAATACAAATTAATATTTTTAATCTTTATTGATTAAACTCGAAAAATCAGGTTATCAGGTTATCTTGTTAAAAATTATTATTCTGTAGTATATTTTATTGTTGTAAACCGAATAAAAAATATAACCACATAATCAGATAACCAGATAACCTGATAACCAGGCAAGTGTGACAATCTCATTGTAAAATACAGTAGGACCTACGAACACAAATACGTGAGTATAGTTAAAATTATTTTACGACGATTACTACTGGTTGATTTTTTTGGTTAAAATTAAAAAAATAATGATTATTTTCTGTCCCTGGTACTTAGAATTAACATTACCCAAGCCCTTATTGACCCTCATATTGGATTTTAAGTTTTCTATAACTCGCTATAAATTTTTTGTAGTACGCACTGTATTTTTTGTATTTTTTTTCCTTTATTCCTTAAGTTAAAGTGGTTTAAGCCGTTTTTGCAGCTCATAAAATTGTTGCGAAGTAAATAATTGGATTCCGGTTTGTATTCCGTCAGTTTTCACGCAATTTACAATATGCTTAGAATTATTAAATTATTTTTACAAGGATGCATGTAAATCACTCCACCTAACAACATTAGGGAGCAAAACGGGCCAGAGGTCTATATATTTTCCTATGCTGGTCGACTTCAAATTCGCCATCCGCATAAAGGAGTCAATACTGGGGACAAACAAAATTAAAAAGTGCATAAAAAAGGTGTCGAATCCTGACAACTGGTCAACTGTTTCGTTTGTGTCCAGCGATTGCGAAACTCATTTGAATTTTACTAACAAGCATTTTTTTTTTTTTTTTTGTGATTTCACTCGCATTTTTTGTGTATTGTTTTTTTATTTGCCTTTGGACGCAATTTCTTTTCTGTCGCACAAATTGCGCACAATATGCAAATGCTCCCGCGAAGTGTGGGACGGACCTCATGTACATGCATACTTTTGTATATATGTATATGTATATTTTGTATATATGTATATGCATACATAGATATATACATACATATATTTATTTTATGTACATAAAATTTGCGTTCGTCGCAGTGTTTTTTGCAACTTTTTATGGCTTAGTATTTTTTTCTTTAGAACCTTGTTCTTCTGCATCAAGTTTTTTATTCATTCTAAATGTACCAGCATTTTTTTTTAGAATTTAAATGTATTTTCAGTTAGTGTACTTTTACATACATATGTGTTCTGTGGGTTAGCTCGATGTATTTGTATTTTTTCCTTGCTAATTTTGGTCTATATTATTTAATATTTAAAGTAATGATAATGTTTTAAGTGCCCTGACGACCCATTAAGTGGTTATAGGTAAATATTTTTAAAGCAGTATTTAATTTTTTATGTCGTTTTCAGTATAAATGCAGAAAAAAAGCTAAATCCGATAAATAGTCAACCAAAATCGCAAAAAATGCATGCAGTTCAAATTCTCGAATTTTTTTGTCAAAAAAGGCATAGTGTAACATATTCTTATTTCATATATCTTTTCACATTTATTTGAAAAATCTGATTTGCCCCTCTTAGTTCTTGAAAGAATGCTCTAATGCATTGGTTTTAAGCACTATATCTTTTAATAGCATACAACAATATCGCTTTAAAATAATAAAGTTTTTTAACGGAAAAAAGAGTAACGTAGCAATTGATAACTTATAATGTTTTTGTTGGCAAAAAAGTTAAAAGAAGCGTCCGAACGTAACGTCCGCAACGCTATGGATTTTAATGGTTCAAAATTGTGAATAAAATGTTGTGCTAGTTAATATAATCCTATAAGCTTAAGGTTATATTTTATCTTTCTTCTATAATTATCCCTACCTTTACTCTTTTCGTTCTAATATCGATAACAAAATCGATGAATAAAAAAATTGATAAAAATGTTGATAAAAAATCGACAAAAATATCCATAACAACATCGAAAAATTATCGATAAAAAATCAATAAAGTATCGCTATAAATTCGATAAAGTATAAAGTATAAAAAAAAAATTGTTATCGATATTTTAATTATAAATAATTAAATATAACAGTAAAGATAAATTTGTTCATAAATATGTCAATAACAATATCGATAAATAGGTTCACAAACACATTAATAACAATATCGGTTTATTATATCGATAAAAATATCGACTATTACATCGATAAAAAATATCTATAAATATAGCGATAGAAAAATCGATAATTATATCGATAACAATATCGATAAGAGTATCGAAAACAATATCGATAACAAGATCGATAAATGTAACTAAAATTGAAGTAGTCTCGAAAATCTCGAAATAGTACCGAGAATCGCAGAATAGTTGTGAAAATCCTGATTTGGTCCCGAGAATCTCGAATATTTCATGCCCTTCGCTTCTCCATCTAATTCCGAGAATGCAGAACAGACGTACACGGTATACCATTCATTTTCCGATGATACTGGCCCGTATCTCGGCGTCACCTTTCATGTAGATTGGGCTAAACAGACTTATTTATTTATTTCTTACACTACTTTTTCAACACTTTTCTTGGGGTCTCTCTCTGACTAATTGGGTGATTTTTTAGGCGCCTAATTAAGGGAAAAATTCCAGCCGTCAGGCAGGCGCTCGCCCGACCATATTCGGCATCAGAGTTGGTGATTGAACCTTATGAGCTCACCGCGGTCGTACACTCGTTTCAGCAGGATGAAGAAATGTTCCCTCTATAATGTAAGCAAGCTCAGAATTTCGGCCATTATGTTACCGTGAATTCCTCCAAGGCTCTACACGTCTCGTTTTGCTCTTCCGCTCCTTCTTCACCTCCCACACAGCTTGCTTTGCGCCCGATCGAAGTATGGCGTTGTAAGTTTCAACTTAAGTGAAAGGCTTGTAAGTTAAAGCCTCGATTTCGACCCTCTTCTAAAGTGCTCGATCTCCATTAAATCCAAAGCAGTTCTGCAAAGTGCATAACAATCGCAGGAAAATTCATAAACGCTCACAATTTGGAATATATAGCCAAAAAACGTAGTGTTAATTATTTTTTTTATGGTTCGGGCCAACGTTCGTCAATATTGAAAAAGCCTGCACCGCCTAGTTTCTCCATATTTGTATACGCATAGGTATACAATGGTATGTGCATGCATGTAAATATTGAAATCGTAAAAGTTTCATATTTAGACGAAGCTTAGCGAAAATTCACCTGCAACCAACTAAGTAATACAGGGTGATTCACTAAGACCGCAGATTTTCTTTTATAAACAAATCAAAAAAGGGGAAAACCCCTGTAATAAAAGAAGAGACCAAATACATAGAAAACAAACTAAATTGGGGCCCATTTTTTCAGATGGAGTGCGCAAAGCAACAGTAGCACTATCTCTTGCAGCAGGTTAAAATTTGGGCGATGGCACCCAAAGTAATGCACTGGCTATACACAGCGGTAGATAGGTCAATTCTCTATTACGGTATATGTAGTGGTATGGTTGGATACTCTAGGGAAGAGGGTAAACTTTAAAAAGTTGGATAAAGTCGAAAGGCTTGCGATCACACTCACAGCTGGTGCGACGAGAACAAGACCACCTAAGGGACTATACGCCCTACTGAATTTTCTTCCAGGAGTTTACGGGGCTTCCCGGATTTTTGGACTACGCACTCCCCAACTCTGCTCTCATTACAGCGTTTATGATCCTCTAGGAGTGGCAAGTTGACTAAAAGCTCTAGGGAAAAGTTGGTGGTGATGTATACCCTGGGAATCTCATTAAGCTTTATTCCTCCGGAACATTGTAGCATTTTCTCGCGGAACTGATGCAATGGACAGGGTCATAAGACTGGTAAGCTGTGATATCCCAAGCCCATATCTATAATTTTACTGTCAGCCAGGCGGCAATCAAATCCTTTACGAAGCGTTAGACATGGTAGCCAGAAATGCCGCAAATCTCTAATCAAAGATATTTTCCAACTAAAACTTTCATAAATTTCTATTGCCAATGTTTCATAAAACTTCTGTACAAGTTAATTGAATTAGATGTTCCAAATAGGTGGCAGCCCTCTTAAAAAGTATTGCAAGCTAAGGACTTGTTAACTCTTCTTCTTCCGATATTGCTTTACATATTTTAAATAACTGATGGATTAAGTTAAATTTGATTTTTTAAACATGTGACAAGCCCGCTTAATATAGTTCAGAAATAAAAATGTTTCATACCCCCTTCGTTTAACAACCATTTTTTAATAATTTATTTAACTTATTATATAATTTGAATTTAACTTTTTAAACAGGTGGCAACCCTCTCTCAAAAGTCTCAAAAATATTCTTTGTGTTCAAACTTAAGATTTCGTTTGACAATTTTTTTGATCTAGTTTAGCCTAGGAAAAACAAGTTTTCCCTAAGATCGGGTTTGGCCGGAAACATATATATAGATTAGTATCTGTTATAACAATACACTGCTTAGTTGGAAATCATACCTATGGGCTAGACGTACATTTCCATCACTTGTGTACAAGTAGTCAAGATGAAGAAAAGGGGGAAATGATTCTGCACCAGCTGTGTTAGTGACCTGCTCTATCCAGACGAAGACTCTCCACTCTAGGTAGAACATTCTTCGATAACTTGGAGGACCTTAGATGCGTGGAAATCAAGGATTTTCTAAAATTCCTACAAAGTTTAAAATGGTTTAGGAGCGATTGGGAGTTGCTGAACCGCATGCGACATCACAATAATCCTTAAGCCTAGGTGTGTCTTATGGACGATCGCAAGATTTTGGCGAACATTTGACCATGTTGTTTCCTGAAACAATGCTTCCTGAGATCTACGTTCGCAATGGGGTCATGTCCTATGTGGAAACTGGCACCTGCACATATTGTCAAAGTCCATGACAGGCTACAAGGCTACAATAATTGTATTATCATATCAAAATACTGTTCACCGTGACAGCGAAATCGGCATTATTTTCGAAGGGCTACAGTTCGGTGACTCCGCCAGCCTAAAACCCACGCCTAAGTCGCAACTCGTTGTGGGTACATAGATTGTTTTAAATGACATAGATTTTCAGTAGCCCAAATGCGGAAGTTTTCCTTTTTAATGCATCCGTTTTGGTGAAAATGTGCCTCATCGCAAACAAAAGTTCTGTGGACTCATGGGGTTTACATGGTGCCAATAGGAAAACTCTGTTAGACCGAGAGCATGCTTTATAGTGTGTTCTTCATTTCACTGTGAACATACTTTCACAGTTCTGCTGTCAGGATTTTGTAGCAGCGAGGCTCAGCTTCAAGGATAAAAACGGCTTCAATGGCACTTAGTTATTACCCCCGCGTATTTCGGTCATGTTGCCATCACCTCCAGAAAAAGTGGTCAATCAGAGAACCCAAATGTCGGATTGATCCCCTGTTGAAATATTTATGCCTGGGCAGCAGCAAATGAGAAGTGAGAGGAGATCGGCTTTTTGAATATACTCTTTGAAGTGGGCTGAGTGTCTTGAATTTGGGCACTAAGCTAGCATTGGTGAAATCTATAAGACAGTAAGTGATTGATCTTACCTTATATAACTCTCGGTTAGTTGGGTCAGTCCTAAACTGTAAAGACCTGAGTGAAGACTCACTGAGGCACCACAAGTACATTGAGTTTCAATTTGGCTTGGATGTCATTTACTCTGCGCTAATGCAAAACTTGAAAACAAAAAACGGACTGGCCGTGTTTAAGGAAGAGGCTTTAAAAGAGACCACGCCACCAGCGAGGATACTACTAGACGCATTCTTAGCCGGGCTGCAAGCAAAGAGAGTAAAATAAGCTCTTTTAACGAATACTGCAGCGGGGCTGAAACCTTATATCAAGTAAATAGGCTGGTAAAAGTTCCGAAGTCACAGAGGTGGGTTCACTCAAGAGGCCTGATGGCTCTTTCAAGGAGACTAGAATTAAAGCTCTCTATGTGATTGTAGACACTTACATTCGTGGAAATCAGGTCATGGTTACGCCTTCCACGGCGGGAGAAGGGGTGAATGCGAGAACTACTGGACCAAGGCACAACTGGTTTATTTCCAGAACTGTGGCGAATGAAGCTGGTCTTTCGAGACTTTAAAATTGCCCCGCCCCTATGGCATCCTACCTAGTGTATTGAAAGAAGGTGTTCAACACAACCTTGGAGGCCCTTGAAGCTACAGGCTTATTAGCATAACATCCTTCATTCTAAAATGTCTGGAGATATTAGTAGATAGAGTAGCGCATTCATAGGAGACATTAACATACATACCTATCAGGCAGGGACTTCTCGAGAGCAGGTTCTGAAAAATTTGGTTTCCAGCTAGTCATCAAGATTCAAGTAGAAGGAGCTCAATATTTCACGTGCGGGGTTAACAAGAGCTGCCTTCGGAACAGGCGGGACTGCGGGAAACTTGTTGGACTGCTGACTGGTCACTGCATGTGGCACAAACAACTGTCTGTGATAGGAATATATGATAACTCAATTTGCCCATCATGCCTTGAAGAGAATGAGAAGGCGGAACACCTTTTTTGGGCTTGTATCCAGATTTTAATACACTTTCTGTGTAAACTTAATTTTTTAAGGCATGCGAACAGTTTTTTTTTTTTTTTTTGTTAAAATCCACTGAACGACGAATTGAGGTTGTCGCGGGTTAGTCCACACTTTGTTCCATATTGGTAATATTTTCCGCGGAATGACCTGTGCGAAGACGCATCTCTGTTATCACGTTGTGCACCGACCCAATTCTTTCGAATTTCTGCACCAAACGGCTGATTGTTGACTCAGATGACCGGTTATGTTGTGCGAAAAAATCACTTCCTGCCGAAATGCATTTCTTGCAGAACGACCACTTTCATTAAACATTTGCATAACTTTTGCCGTTCTTCAATTAACTATTGCCCCAAGACTAGATATGTTTTTCAAAGCCACTCGTACCAAATTTCTAAAAAACAAATAAATATTAACAAATGACAAATAATATCTGCCAAAGATCTGTATCACCCTTGAATCACCCTATATCACAGCGAATGGCAGTGCGCGCGAGTGACGAAAGCAGCCACAGTAGCATGCTGAAATGACTCGCTTATATATGTATACACGAGATTTGGAAGTTTTTATCCAGACGTCCAATCGACATGTTTGAGATATCGTTGGAAAGGTCTTACAGAGTGTGTCCAGAAAATGTATTCAAGCTTTATAAGCGATTAACCGGATTCTTAAAAATTAGGCTAAAGTGTTGCGAAACAAAAAACGTTTTTTTGATTTTGCCGGTTTAAGGGGGCATGGGGGCACACCCAACATATTTAGTGTTATTCTATAGGCCAATACCTTTCAAACGATACCTTAAATATTAAGTTCCGGCCACTAGTTGGAAAGATATAGAGGTATATGTGTTATAGTTCGTGTCTCCACTACGAGATGCTCATCATTTAATTTTTGTCAAACTTTCAGGAATTAAAGTAAAAAAAAAAAACTAAGAAGGTTTTGTTCCAAGATGTTTTGATTCGTACACCTTTGTGGGCGTGGCTGCTGCCTGAAATTCGAAAAAATGCAATTTTTTAAACTACAACTGAGGCCGCACTAGTCAGTCCATGTCATTCATGTGGATATCAGTAGAAGGGTCTTCAAACAAGCTATCTAACGCTATCTTTTGTGTTTATAAAATATAAAGATGTCATAACTTTACCGCCTGAACACTAAAAATCGGGCTGCTGAAAATATACATTTCGGGTATTTTCTCAAAAACTGGTCAGTCGATTTTATTCTAGGTTTCCATAAATCTAGCCCAAAATCTTAGCTTTCATCTGGCATAAAGCTTATATCTGGGAAAACTCTTGTTGTGGCCATATTGCGATTCAAATTGAAAAAATATCGCTCCAAAAAGGGTTAAATAGTTAAAAATTAACATACTCGTCTAATTTGGTTACTTTAAGATATAAATATTACATACCCAGTTTCCCGAAAAAAATTTCGAATTCCCCGATTGCCACTTAAACCGAAATTCCCTGGAAAACGGGGAATTTCCCGCGAGTTGACAAGTTGGAGGATGCAGCTGTGCTAACCAATTCGTACATGCCTTGGAAACCACAATTTGTGTGTATTTTAGAGTTTTTTTCCAGTCACATGCCGAAATTGTAACATTTTTCCCCATTTTAATTGCAGGTATGTACACAGTATGTAACTAAGCTACATGGGTTTATCACCCGCACTTGTCCTACCTGGGAACACGCGTTACCTACAGTTGTACATAAATATGTATGTATGAATGCATTTAGTTCACCCAATGTGCCACTACTACTTACATATATATGTATAAATTGCCACTGAGCAAAACTACTAGAGAAAAAAGCATTAGTTCTCTAGTAGTTTAGTCCGTCTACTGCTAGAAACACAAAATAAAAATCAGAACTTTTGCAACGATTCGTATGAATAAAAAAGATTTTCCCTACGTTTCAAAGGCAGTTAAAAAATGCGTATGATTTTCGTCACGAAATTGATATCATAAATTTTGTGTTTCTAGTTCAGCTTTCGTCACTCGAAACTTTTACCTCAAAGAGGTGTTTTATTTGATTAAATAATACTGCTATATTTTTATATACATACATTTGTATGTATGAGTGTCAGGGCTGTAAAATGATTGAATCAGTAGGATCTGCATTTACTCGACATTCTTTTCAAAATTTTGATTGTTTGTTTGTATAAAAAAAGCCTCATTCCTGAGTGGCTTAAAATGCTTGAAAACAAATAAACTGTGTTGTGTTTTTGAATGGTAGATTGATATTCAGTATGGAATGTGAATGTAACAGAAGCATTCGCACACACACATGATTGTATATTTAAAATGAATGCACACGTTTTTACCATTCAGTACTAATACTTTTTTCCCAGGGTTGATACATTTTATACTTTAAAGTTTAAACATATCTGGAATTGAAAAAAACATACATGTATACGTATGTATGTATTTCAACGCGTATGTATAGACGTTTTCTGACATTAACCCATGGCTAATGACTGGTGCGCAATCAGTCCAAAAAAACATCGCAACCGTCGAGCACAAAGGACACATCTTGATACATACATTTACATATATTAGATTCGAAACTAGTGAACTGTATATAGAAATATAAAACAGTGTCAATAGAATTGAGTTTTTAAAACTCTTGCTTGAAGAAACTTAAGAATTTCAATACCGGCATCTGTCCCTTCGTATTATAGACTTTTAGAACTATAAAAGGTCTATTTTGCACGTAACCGAAGATTTTGTAACCGGAAAATTTTATTACCAAAAAATGTTACCTGTTCATGTCACTGCGATTCTAGGAACGTTGGTAATGCTATATATTCAGCCATGAAGAATTATGGAAATTCTGGCATTGCATATTTCACGGGGCGGGGCAATATTTTGTTACCAGCTTATGAGATGGTAACAAAATTTACCGGTTACAAGAGTACACCAATTGCGAAAAGGGTTTAAAAATTGATTGTAGACATTTTTTCGCAGAATATATGTATATATAAATTTAATTTATATGATTTTTTTTCTATTAATTTTTTTCTTCAGTTTTCAAAGCTAAAAATTTCAAAACGAAATTTTATAAGGGTTCTTGTTTTCTTTAAAGAGGGGTTGAGGAGTTACATTGTAAAATTTTTTTTATTAATTATTAATTAAAAGGTGTACTATTTAAACATATTTACTACGCACTTCTGCAGTAGGGTACTATAACTTTTCTCACGTAACGGATATTTGGAACAACCAAAATCGAGATAGATATATACTACATTTATGTACATATGTATGTATATACCGTAAATGCCCAGAATAAAAAGAGAAGTTGATTAGTCCATCTCCGTCTGTCTGTCTGTCCGTATGTTTGTGTACACGATAACTCTAGGAAAAGTTGAGATATCGGAAGAAAATTCAGTACGGGGTTTCCCTTTATGCAGGGCAGAAGCGTATTGAAAATACAAAAATTAAACAATAACCTGGTCCCTCCCATAAAACGGTAATTTCGAAAAATTCAAAAAATTCAATATTTCCTTTATTACAGAAAACAAATTGCTAAAAAACTCACATGTTTATTATAATACATTTTTGAAAAATGGAACATATTTCTAACTTTTTAAATCAATTTGCTCAAAACATACATTTAGAATAATGTTTTAAGAAATAATTACACCCGAGCGCATTTGTGCACATGGGTATTATAACTTTGTTCGCATAGCGGTTGTTTGTTGTCTAGCCCTTCAGGTTAATAAAGATTGTAGAAAACGATTTTTGGTTGTGTGGGGTCCCGTTTGATTCCCAAAATTGGAAGGAACTGATTTTTTCAAATTGCAAATCGTAATAAAAAAATTATTTCTAAAATAGGTTACAGCAGACAATATTTAATCATTTTTTATTAATACCGACACCTGATTGGAAGATCGACCTATCTCGGCAGCCAATTCAAAAACGCCCTAACTCAGAAAACCTTTTATGAAAGTCCTACTTCAGAATTTGGTTGAAGAACTCCCTATCTCAAATGAAAATATATTGAAAATTTGCCGAGATAGGGCGTTTTTGAACCACATTCTGAGATAGGGCGTTCTTCAACAAAATTCTGAAATAGGGTGTTCTAGAACAGTTTTTTGAGATAGGGAGTTTTCGAACTGGCTGCCGAGATAGGTCGATCTTCCACTTAGGTGTCGATATGTAGTTTTGATGTTAACAAACAAACCAAAACTTGGGTTAAAAAGCGTGCTCAATGAAATGGGTATAAATTCTTAAATATTGCACTTTCGGAAAAGGATGTTAATGAAAATAGAGACCAACGAATTTTGTTAAATATTTTTTTGTTGGAAATGTTGATAATTTGTGGCTTATTGTAAATGAAAAAACCTCCACAAACCAACAAATTCGATTTTCGAATCTTCATTAACTGCTTAACCCAATAGCGACGAAAAAAAGTACGAAGAAATTTGTATCAAAATTTTTTATAATTAAATAATGAAATGTATATGTATGTCTAAAGTTAGAACCAGAAGCTCTTAAATTTGTTAGTTTATATTAACTTATATATGTATGTACTAATTTATGCATTATGCATTATTAATGGTATAAGGGTAACACTTACTTGGAAAGCTGACAATTTTCTAAACAGAGTTGTTAAAATCATTAATAATTTATATTTTTCATAATGACATTCTAACGACACGTTCACTAAAAAATATTTCTCTAATTAATATTTTTTATTCTTATAAATCCTTGTACAAATTTAAGTGAACAAAACTGATGATAACGCTCTATTAACTATTTTTCGTGTTGAAATTTTGCAGTCTTTTTAATAAAATGCAACCTGGCGTATTTTTCAGTGGGTTTTGTGTGTTCAAAATATTTATATCAACTGATTGGTACTGAGTGGATGTGTGCACACATAGCAAAAGCTGCATTCATCTGAGTGCTTATTCAGTGTTAAAAGTGAATCGTTCGTCATTCAATTTTTTCAATCTTTCTTTGAATATGGAAATGTGTGCAATCGTATCTACCTTCAGTGAATGTAGAATTGGAAAACTATAAGCCGCATTATTCAATAAGGAAGAATTCAATGAAAACATAATAACATAAAATTGATGATTTTTAATTTCAAATGATTTCACAGTTTTACAGCTCTGATGAGTGTGTATAGGCGCCCTGCAGCAATAAGGCGGGAAAGACCAGTACTTTACTGGTTAAAACTTGACTGGTCAGAATTGGACATTTGCTTGCATCGAAAATGTCAGCTTTCAACCAGTCCCCAAGGAATCGGTCAAGAGATGGACGAAAAGTACAGTTTGGCAGTGACAGAGTGGTGCGGTCTTGCAATTCAATAAAAAAAAATTAAAGAACACTACCCTGTAAATGTACCAATCGCTTGATCTGCCTTGATTTAAAGTGAACATTTGAACACACATTTACATGCGTGGCTTAGCTCAGTGCGCAGAGAAGCTTGCTACTATTTGTTAGTTTTTAGGAGGGTCTGGGTTCAAATGCCGTCAGAGGCAACATGGTTATAAAATGATAAATTTTTTGTTGTGTTTCCGAAATATGAAAAAAAGTAGAAATAGTCCAAAATTGGACTAGTCCAATCTTAGTCCTTTTCCAATGACAAACATGGCAGTTGAAACCATTGGCTGGGGAATTATGAGGGACTAGTGCTGGTAACAATAGGGACTATCTGAGGGCTAACCTAGGGTGGGTCTGAATTGCTGCAGGGCGCTTATAGGTTACATGCCTACATTTTTATATAAATATGTATGTACATTAGTGCGGTGCAATTTTTTTAAGGGGAAAAATATTTTGATCCTAGAAAACGGGGCACCATCTTAGTTTTTTCCTTTTGATATTTGTAATACCTACACTAACATTCAGTTTTCTACTGCAGCCAATACGGGGTGCTCAATGACCGTAAAATGCATACTAGGTCGCTGTGAAACTGGTGATTTTTATAAAAAGCTACTGTTGCCATGACAACTGAAACTTGTGCGAATTTTTTATACAATTTAAATTTGAAATGTTTTTCGGTTACTTAACGAATTGAATGATTAATATATGTACACAATACTTCTAGATTAAAATATGAGCATCATGAGCATCCTCTAAATTTATACATAGGAAAGTAAGGTTTGGCCCCAGCCCCCAGAGTACGAAAATAAACTGTACAAAACAATTCCCATTTGCTCATCGATCATCATATCATTTGTGGTTTTGTACAGTTTTGTACATATTCAGAAACAAACTGTAAGATTCACTGTCATTTTCCCCAACGAGAAACGTTTGCTTTTCGTTTGTGGCAATTGTACCATACGGTACGTTTTATATGTATGCAAACATTTCAATTACGTGAAAAATATTTTTTTTTTTAATTTTCCTATCCAATTCAATTACAAAACATTTTTATTTTTGTTACATACATACATATCTTTTTCTCTGCACGATTCATTTCGTTTGTTGTTTCGTCTGTAACTACTAAACTACTGTAGTGTACTATCGCCAAAGTGAACTCAGCCGTTTTGTTTTCGTATTGTACCGAACTGTTGAAGAAATAAACGAAACGAAATAGTAACGTACAATATAGTAGTTTATTTTCGTACCCTGCCAGCCCCGCTTTCGGCAAAAGGACACATTTTGGTAGGTGCCCCAAACCCTATCTTGGAAACATTTTTTTTGGACCACTCTAATGTACTTGCATACATATATACCTACGCTAGCTAGAGGCCGTGGAACATGCTGATTGCTAACCGCCGAATGAATAAGTGAATATATTTGACAAATAATGGGGAGTAGAGCATACATTCGAATGACTAAAAATTTTAGCTCAACTGTGAGTGCATACGTCGCAGTGTCATGTCATATACTCGCATACATGCATACATTCATATGTGCTGCATATTGCATAAGGCAGTCGTGCGTTGTCAACAAATCACAGGACAGTTGCAATTTTGCATTTATTATATGCACTCAGCTATCTACAATTTTTTCCTCGATGCATTTGTGTATTGCCACACATTAGGGGTATTCTCTGAGTCTTGCAAAGCCCTTGCACGGTGCACGGATTGCACGGTTTGCAAAGCTGTCCCATACGAAAACCGGTTTTAACCGTGCAATCCGTGCAATCTGTGCACCATGCAAGTGCTTTGCAAAACTCAGAGAATACCCCTATTGCTTTATTTGCATTCGCAATTTTACTGACAAATACATAGGTAACAAGCGCAAGTGTATGTGTGTTGGTATATAACTGCATAGCTATTTTTCTATTATTTTATGCACTCCTGTTTGAAAATTTCATTTTTAGTTAGCTAAAATTCATACTCATATGCCAAAAGCTGCTTTGTTCACCACTTCCTAATACTCAAAAACAAACACATATAAAAATCCAGAAAATATTGCAGAATTTTGTGAATGCATTTCGGTGGGGTTTTATTTTTATTTTTTTGCATTTCTTTGTTTGCGTGTGTGTCGACAAATAGCTGAAACTACTACTGTACAATAAAAATTCCTCTTTCTGTTTACAAAATGACTACACAAATACCTAAATACGCCTAGCGCGCACACCTTTCTGTGTGTGGTTGCGCCGCTGAATTTTGGCTTTATGTTAACACTCCAGAATGCGCAAATACGCTCGCAGCATGCAGGGGAGGGGGCGGGGGCACATTCGCGTTTTGGAATAGAAATTTGTTTGTTGGTTGCATACAAATCTATACGCATGTACATATGTATGTACTTATGAATTTACTTGCCTCATTTTCCATGAGCAAGGGACGTGTGGCTAATGAATTTTTGGAAAATTTTCCTGCTTCGCTTCCCATTGGATTGATGGGTTGTTTTTCGTTGATGGCAAATTGCTACAAAGCTGGTATTATTGGTAGATGGAGCAATATAAGTACGTACTTCATTTTTCAAAATTCCATCAAGAGGAGGAAATTCTTTTAAAAATGCGGTAAGCTTATGCCGTTCATTAGTATTTGCTCTTACACATTTGCTGGTGCTTGGCCGAGTTTCATATCAGATTTGTGGTTTGCGCCTTGCCACACAAAGGTAAGTGACAACACCGCCTCTGAATGGCAAATGGTTTTACATAATGAGAAAGTATTTTCATTGCAGAAATACACTCGTTGGCTTGCCAATACCGGCGCCCGCTATTCGAAAAAGAGACGTGAGTATCAGATACCTACTCTTTATATTTGGTGTGTAACCATTTAGTTCCGAAATGGTCCCGAAAAAGTTCCTTGCTGTTTCCGAACCAGTGCTCAAATAGAAAGTCCTGAACAAATCCAGAACTATTCCCGAAATCAAGGAGTCATTAGCTAGTCCCGAACTCCCGAAATAGTCCCGAAATGGTCCTGAAGAAGTCTTGAATAAGACCCTGGCCCCGAGCTAGTCTCGTCCGTTTACCGAACTACAACCGAAATGGTCCCAAATTGTCCCGAACTACACTGACAGCAAGCACTTGAGCATGTTCCCAATAGCGATGTTTATCACTTTGTTCCCGGTGCTCCAAGAGTCGCAAGTGCCGATTGAGCAAAGTATTGACGTGCCACTTAAAAGATCCGAGGTTCGAATCCCTGGGATAGCGCATTTTTTTGGTTTTGATTAAGTTTTTATAAAATATTTTTATTTTTTGCTTTTATTTAATTTTTTGAAACTTATTTTTTTCATTTTATTTTTAATTTTTTAACTTAATTTCGTTTACGTTTTTAATTAAATTTCCCGTAAATTTTTTAATTTTGTTGTTTTCAAAAAATATTTTCAATTTAGTTTAATTTTTATTAACTTATTCTATTTTTTTTCTTTTTTTAATCATTATTACTTTTTATTTAATTTTCTTTAGATGTTTAGTTTTTATAGTTTTAAAAGGAACAATATATACCTACCTACGTAGCTACTTCTTACATTAAATTTTAAGAAAACTGGTTGCTGAAAGACCTCAAGTTAACTCGAAGACCTCCTTGTTAGCCGATCTTTCAATTAGTCTTTGAAAGACGGAAAATACCTTTTAGGACAGTTGACAATTCTTTGAAGTATATTACAGGTAAATTAACTCTAAAAGCTGTACAGAAGTGTATCCAAAGCTGCCTGAGGCGCTCAGTTAATGTTTCCCGTTGTATATTGACATTCATATTGCATGTTGGTTTTGAACGCTCACCCTATAAAAACACATTAAGGGCCATTTTCTCAAGTAACGTGAAACTTTAAAGCTCACCTCATATTTAAGGGCTGCATTGAAATTTATGACTGTGTCTAAAGTAAAGGATTTTATTATCCATTTTAAATTAGTTTACAATCAAGAAACATACATACGTCATTAACCGATAAAAGAAATGCTTACCTTTAGCTTGACATAGCTTCACTTGTAATCCAACCTTTAAATATAAAGTGAGCTTTAACGCTTAATTATTTATTTATACATGCATGCATATTTATGTATGTATTTCTATAGTGAAATTAATTTATTTTTGGCCCTCAACGATATTTGTTTATCATAATAATATCCCAACATATTTGAAGCCTATTTTCCATAGCCTTAGTATATTATTTATATCGTCTTCTCATAAGACCTTGTTGCCTTTTCCATTTAGCCTTAAAACAATCAATAACCTTGCTGATATTAGGTTAATATTTTTTGAAAGTTCATTAACCTGAATGGGAATACCATTATTTGCTTATGTCTAAAAACTACTACATCTAAATAAATCTACATTTAATGCACTCAATATTGATCTAAAGTAGAGGAGAAGACGATTATATTTTTGGGTTAAATTACCCATTAAGCACTACTAATGCCATCAATAGAATACTCAGTGACCACTTAGCTCATACTTTCTACCATCGATAAACATTTCTACTAAAAAAAAGATGCATATTTTACTCCACATAGCATACATAAAAAGCGGATGTCTAGAATGATTAATGATATTTGGCTTAAGGAAATCCGAGGGAGCAAGGCCTTGAACAAAAAAATTTAAACCACATTGAAGCAGAGAGTATTTTTTTGACTGATGAAAAATTGCCCCATAGCATACACACACACACACACACACACACACACCCACATACGTGAATCCTCATCATGTGTGCCAATAATAAAACTTAATCTATTTTCAATATCCTTCTGTTGATAAATTAAGATTTTATCGAGGCAAACATTTTTAATGCTTCCTATCAACGGCGTGCAAAATACACACAAGAGACCAACTAACTGACAGGTCTTGATGATGTTGGTATTGCTCATTCCGCTGTTGCTGCTACGGCATGAACGTCGCCGACAATGCCACTTAAATAACCAAACAGCCAGAATAATAACAATAGGATATATAGTAACAAAAGAGAAACATGAGTGTGAGTAGATAATGGCCAAGTAGTCCGTGCTAGTGAAGCCTTGCAACTGGACGAACAATGCTTGTTATTGGTGGACTTGGTTGTTTGCTGCTGAGTAGCAAGGGAAAATCAATGCGCTGGGAATAGAAAGTACGAAGACAAGCGCGGAGGCAGGCAGGCAGGCAGAGTTATACATGCTGCTATCAGATCGTACATATCTCCAAGCTGACCCACACGCCGTATACGCAATCAATTTTGCCATTAACATTGGGTGTAAGTTAGCCGTAAGTTATTTGGCCTCGCCGCCATTGTTGCTGCTGCTTTTTCTGTGTGGTACGCGCGTGTTAGGTTTCAATTTCAAGCAATGGAAAATTATACACAATTGCAGGATGTGAGCGTGCATGCTGAGCCTCGTTACAGCTGTGGTAACTATTAAAATAACTTCACGCTGACCGTTAGGCTTCTTTGTGACCCCATGCAGGCTATTGTGTCTACGGAAGAAAAAAATGAAATTCAATATTTGGAAAATGTGCGTGAGTAAATGAATGAAATCATTTTTCTACTTTCTACTACCTGTAGGCGCTCATAAGACCACACGCAAGCGCTGCGCTATGAGCTTCCATAAGCCTGCAAAAAAGGGGAAAAAGTGTATCTTATAACTGCGTGCAAAACACAAAGGATTCAATTTTATGAAGTAAACATAAAACATATGCTTTGACGTCTGCTGCTGCTGCAGCTACTGCTCTTGCTGCTTCTTGGTGTTACCTTATAAATTGCCCTATCTATTTCTTTGCTTATTTTCTACTACCTTCGTGCTTGCTAACTTGGTTTCACGCCACTTTCTTTACCCGCTTTCAATGTTGTTGGCCATTTCTGCACGCAGCTTACGCTGTCGCCACTTGCCAAATGCTATTTATTTTGCCACATTTCTTTGCTTTCTTTCGACAATGGCCGAATTCTTTTGCCGCAAACAGCTATTAATACTCACAATAGCAGCCAGAAAATATCCAAGTATGCTTGCATGTAGGTCTATATTTGCAGCCTAACAGAACGACAATAGAGCGCATATACGGGTTTTCCAATATATTTTCCTTAATTCAACATCGGTGTGCGAGGCATTGGCATGTGATTGAACATTACTAGGAAGCGAAGCTTCACACACGTTCACACAGATACCTATGTATGTATATGTATGAATGTATGAATGTTTTACGTATGTACACTGGGTGGTCCATAAATGTAGGAAGCAAATTTTTATATCAGATTTCCTAAGCCTCAACCTTTTGTAGTATCGATTTAGGGCATTATATGAAAAAACTATTTTTAATTTTTTGAGTCCATAGAGGCATCTGGCCTTTGACCCCTTTGCGACACGCCTTAACCGACTCCAATCGCTACCAAAATGTATATGTGATATCTTCGACTATGGTAGAATCGATGAGATGAGAAAAAAATTTATTTTAATTTTTTAAGTCTCCATGGAGGAACCTGAACTTTCCCCCCTATGCGACACGCCTTAAAAGTCTGTAGCAGTCGTATTTATTGTTAAGAGCTTTTTTAACTGTTAACTTGGAGTAAATTAGCGTGCTCAGTTATTGAGATATAGGAGTTTTCGTATTTCTGTAATTTACCGCTATTCGGGAAGCGGGTGCACTTTTAGTCCGATTTGAATAATTTTCAAGAAATTGCTTTTCCGTACCAAGGTTATTAAGTGCACCGAGTTTGGTAGAGATTGATAAATCGGTTACCAAGATATACATTTTTAGTCATAAGTGGGCGAAGCCACGCCCAAAATCCAAAAAATTACAATAATCTAATTTTCTGCTAAGTGGTGATTGCAATCATCGATTTTAAGTGAATTAGCCTTAGCAGTTACTGATTTATGGCAGTTTTTGTGTTTTTGTAAATTACCGTTACATGAGAGGTGGGCGTGGCTATTGTCCGATTTCAAAGATTTTCAACCAATTTTTTAGCTGGATCCTAAGCAAAACTCGTACCGAGTTTGTTAAGGATTGGTGAAGCGGCTACTAAGATACAGTATTTCATCATAAGTAGGCGGTGTCACGCCCCTTTTCCAAAAGTTTCATTATGATATTATTTTTCGCCGAAATTCTACTCCACAAACAAATTTTCAACAATTTGGATCCAATATTTACGGAAATATCATAGTTTTTGCATTTTTCGACAGACGAACGGACGGACGGACGGACAGTCAGACATGGCTTAATCGACTCCTCTTTTGATTCTGGTTATTATACCCGAGCGCACTTGTGCACAAGGGTATTAGAACTTTGTTCACATAACACATATGACTATATAAGTTTATCTCGTTATGTCTAACTGAACGTTCTATCGAAGATGTTTAGAATAGGGGTAAAACCACCTCGGCTTACCATGTAGCGGTAATTTAGAACTTAGACTTTCTTACTTGTTTTACTTCACATTCGTTTCTGAGGTAATCGTGTTTTTTGTTGAGGCAGTACACGCAAGGTGTGATAGACAATTCAGTGCGGCCCTCTTGCAAAGGAGTGCGTATGAAGAAGTAAATTTAATATTGCGTCGCTACCACCAACAGAAGCACCAGCACGACAGCATTCGTTTCGGACCTACTATCAACAAATTTTGCAGTGGTACGGGAATGAATATATTGAGGAACAATGGGGATGGAAAAGAAACAAGAACGGGCTAATTGCTGTCACTGCACTCGACAAATGCAAAAAGGGATGTCAGAAGGCCTGTTGCCGTAGAAAGGCTGAGATTACGTACTCCGTTATATTCACGAATTGTAGTGGTAGCTGTGTGGCTAGCAAGTTCCTTCACAAGATAGTGATGAATAGTGTTTGGATTATATGGAGGCAGCTTGGAGATAATAGGTAACGTGTACCGATGTCGCTTAAGTTTAACATGTGGTCTACATTTTCTTAGCAATAGGGGATTATGACAATTGCCACGCCCTATGAAATTTAATTAATACTCTCTTTTTTTTAGAAAACCCGTAATACAATATATAGGGAAGATTGGATAAATATAGAGTCTTCGACTCCCAAAAAATTTGGGGCCAATCATTAAATTTTATGGAAGTTTTATAAGTTTTTTCTGCTTTCCACTCTAAGAAAACAAAGGTGATACTACTTAAAAATTACAGAAGTGTAAATATGCTCTTGTTTCCCAATGTTTGGTATAATTTTTCATTGTTCGAAAAAATATTTTTCGCAAGATTACGCAAAAAGAAACTGAAAATGGAAAAATTAAGAAGATCAAAAATTACAAATATACTGTGCGACAGCCGAAACCGGCCCGGCCTTTGTTAACATTTTCTGAAAGTATACCCATCCAGTAGTAAAATATTCTATGGATTTGCAAAAGTTAGCTCGTATTTTTATTTTATGGTCTACTAAAATGTTCATGTGTCGGCCTAAGTAGTTTTCAAGAAAGTGGAAAAATGGTTAAAATAAATGTCTGAGCGAAAGGTAAGGTTAATTCATATGCAACAGAATTTCATGGGAAATATTTTCGTAGAACATTTCAACCCATTATCTCTCGCCTGAAAGGGTCATTTTGACCCTTACTTCAAGAAACACCGCAAAAATGTCATATGGGACATGAAAATTTTATTAGGCCACAAAATAAAAATACGAGCTAACTTTAGCAAACCCGTCGAGTCTTTTATTACTGGATATGTACATATGTTGTATTTTATTAACTGTGACTTTTTTCAAAAAGTATTGGTTTTCCAAAAAAAATTAAATTTTCTCTAGTTTCATTTGTATCTACATAAATGTTCTTATCGGCGCCACTTTCCAATTTACAATTTGTACCTATATGTATGTATGTAAGTGTTTGAAATTTTATATTCAAATTCTAATAAGGAATGTAAACAAGCGTAAAAAAAGAGAGCGGTGCCTACTTAATTTAGAAATCCCTCGGGCTACTTAACTCTGGCTCTTTATATATTTAACTCTGGATGTTCTGCAAGTGGGCCTAGGAAAAATTATTTTTAGTCCATTTATAGGAATGTAGTATATTAAGCAGTTTTTTTATCTCTTTCCGCGAGCGTGCGCAGATGCTGTATTTTTACCCAGGTGGTTATATAAAACAGTTTTTTATTTCTTTTTTTTTAATTTTCTACCACATGCCATCTGTTTGAGGCATTTAATATTCAAATTTAATTTATATTCGGATATAATTAAAGAAATAATAATTAACTCTGTGTTCGTATGGAAAAGTAGCTTATGTCGAAAGGCCGGCTTTAGTATAATGCGGCATTCCCTTTATTCTTTAAACGACAAGGAATTTTTTGATGAGACTTAAAAAGAATATTGCCTTGCTAGTATCGGAACTATTTCTTGCACGTTTATTTGCTAAAACGGCTTAGCGCCCGTAAGCCATTCGCAATCGTATGCTGCGAATGCCGATTTATACTAAAGCCAGCCTTTCGACATAAGCTACTTTTCCATACGAACACAGAACTAATAGTATTGCAGACGCAAAAGTTAAATTCTATAGCAATTTGTTATTTATGCTCGTATAAATACAAATGCAAAAGTTTATCTTTGTTAATATCTGTGCATACACATATATGTACATATGTGCTTATAAAACGACATGTGTATACATTAGGGTGGTCCTAAAATATAGGAAGCAAATTTTTAGATCAGATTCCCCCAAGCCTCAACCCTTACATCGATGCTACTCGAATTCGAAGACAACACATATAAATTTTGGTCCCGATTGGAGACGGTTAAGGCATGTCGCACAGGGGGCAAAGTTCAGATTACCCTTAACCGACAACAATCGGAACCAAAATTTTTAATTGATATCTTCGACTTTAGTAGTACCAATTTTGTGTATTAAATGAAAAAAATATTTTTAATTTTTTGAGTCTCCATGGAGTATCTGGCCTTGGACCCCATTACGACACGCCTTAACTGACTCTAATCGGAACCAAAATTTATCTTTGATATCTTCGATTAGGGTAGTACAGATTTTGAGTATGACTTGGCAAAAAAAAATAATAATTTACATTTTTTGAGTCTCTATAGAGGAATCTGAACTTTGGTCCCTGTGCGACACGCCTTAACCGTCCCCAATTGGGACCAAAAATTTTATGTGATCTCCGTGACCGTGGTATTACCGATTGAAGGGGTGAGACTGAAAAACTCGCTTATTTGATTTTAAGGACCACCCCAGTATGCATATTTGCATATGTACATACACACAAATGTTTGAAGTTATACATATTTACCAAATGTCTGACCGCAACTGCCAAATCGCTTCTATAATGTTTCTATGAGCATTTGTTGTTGTTATTGTTTTTCATTGCTGTTGCCACTACGAAGAAGCTTATTTTGCAATTCAATAAGAGTTATCTCAAAACTCAGACAGACAGTCATGATCAGATGCTTTCTATAAATTTATTTGCTTGTGTGGTCTAGGATATATTTTGCCAACAAGTAATCGGAGAGATAAACTATTTTGTATGTACATAGTAAATTGGCTTGTTTAGCAACATACATATGAATGTAAACATCTACATGTAGTATAAATACATATACATACCTATTAAATACAATATACGTATGCACATATAAAACCACATAGGCAAGCGTCAAAATTTCTCTCAAGGGAATTCATACGTGCTGAGATTTACATATTTTTTTACATGCATAAGCAAAGATTTAAATTTGAAATAAATATGTTTCCTGTCTATATTTTTCTTTAAATATCGTTACATTCTTATACCTTTCATGACCATGAAATCTTATTATATCTTTGGTCCGATGTTTCTGGTACTTACAACCAGAATAAGAAGAAATAGAGTCGATTCCGTCTGATTGTTGGCAATCTAGTCTCTCAGTTTTCGAGATATCCGGCTGCAATTTGGTAAGTGCGTGTATTTTTATAATGTATTAATCATTTGTCGGAACCGGAAAAATCGGATTGTTCAGATATGAGATCTTTTATTATAACTCCTCCATTTATGCAGCTAGAAACATTCCATTTCTCACTATTTTCACTCAATATAAACAGAACATTTACACTGAAAACGACAAAGATCGGACCACTATAACATATAGCTCCCATACAGCCGATTGTTCAGATAAGATTTTTCGTTATAACTCCTTCATTTACGCACATGCCATTTGTCACTATTTTCACTCAATATCAACAGAATACGTGCAATGACAATGAAAATGATCGGGTCACCATTACCTATAGCCCCCATCAGTAAATTTTTTGGATGTTTATGAAAGGTATGAAGCCTTCGGCATAGCCCTAGACAGCCCAGCTCTCACTTGTTATTTCTTTATAGCTTAGTATTACAGCCCTCAAAAGAAAACAAACAAACAAAAAATAACAATGCATGTAGATTAAATTACAGTCAAGGCAAATGCATATACATAAGATGGTGTTGCTAGAACAGCTGCTTTAATTCGCCTCAGTACACTTATGTCAAAACTTCTTATGAGTGAGTGCGAAAGTAAGTGTTGGAATTTTCTTTCCGCCTTCCACCTTCAGCGAAAAATAGCTGAATTTTGACATTTGTGTACCGAAAACGAAAACAAAATACATGATAGTTTTTGTTTTTGTACTACCGCTACCACCTTATATGAATTCGCCTTGTTTGCATTCAAGAAATAGAAAAGAAATTTTAATTATATAAAATTTTCTTGAATCGGCTTGCAGCTCTCAAGAAAAAGTGTTCGTATATTTATTTGTTCAAGAAAATTTACAGCAAAAGCAAGAACCTCACCCAAAAATTTTACACCCAAAAATTTTAAAGTTTATTCTAAAAAGTTTTAGATAAATTATAGGTATGCAGTTTTAAAGACCGTAAAATTTTACTAGGATAAAGTGCAAATTTCAAGACGCTTGAAAATCCCGTTGATTTTTAACAATTTTTTTTTTTTGGCGGACGGTGTTGAGCATTTTCTCCCATAAAAAGTATGTATGCAAAGCTTTTGTAAGGGACTTAAGGGAGTGTCGAAACTCTAATGATTGAATCATGTACTCCAACCACATATTGATAAAATTTGACTGTTAACTTTTTTTAAATTTAATTTTAATTATTTTTGATGCAAATATACATAATTTATACTTTGACGAAAGTTGTTTAAATAAAGTTTGGACACTTTGCGCAGTATTTAAAAAAAAAAAAATAAATAAACTTTCGTAAAAAATTCTAGCTTTCTACTTAGATTTCTTAGGCCCACTTGCAGAACAGCAGATTATCTATTTAAGTCGAAGTTTACCGGTTAAATTGATAAATTGGCTTGCACAATCAATGGTTGGGGGTAACATTAGAGTTAAATCGTTAAATATTTAGCCCAGCAATTATCGAAGATTAATTTGCTAACTCTACATATTTCAATTCTGTCAGTAACATGAGAAAATAAATTGAGATTTCAAAAATATTTTTGAAAACATATGTACATACATACATACATATGTATATACCCAATGGGACTGAACATACCCAATGGGACTGAATCAGTTATAATGTACGCGGCCCCCGTCTGGGGTCATGCACTGCAGCAAAAGTCCTATGCTAAGCTTGTAAACTCTGTTTTCCGTCTTAGTGCCCTGCGCGTTTGCAGCGCTTTCCGGACAGTTTCGCATGATGCAGCCTGCGTCGTAGCTGGTATTATGCCTGCCGATTTGTTGGCTAACGAAATCCGGCGTACCTATATGACGGCCCGAACAAAAGGTAGAGCCCTCTCAAAACCCGAGATCGCGGCCGAACGCCAAATAAGCCTATCACTATGGCAGCAACGCTGGGCCTCGTCTTCCTCTGGGCGCTGGACTTTCCGACTCATTCCGAGCATCGAAGCTTGGCTATACAGATCGCATGGCGAAGTTGATTTTTATATGACTCAATTGCTTAGTGGCCATGGCTGCTTTCGACAGTACCTGCACTATTATGGTCACGATGACTCGACGGCATGTAATACATGTGAAAATGTCCCGGAAACCGCTGAACATGTACTTTTCGAGTGCCCTTCGTTTTCATTAGAAAGAGAGAGATTAAATACTTTGACTCAAGAGGGCCTGAGTATCATTGAACATATGTTGAATGATAAAAAAGTATGGGGCACATTAAAGAATATAAGCAGAGAAATAATGACAAAGCTAAGGATCGGAAAGCAACGCCGCCGCTTAGAAAGAGGAAATAGTTGAAGTTACTTGTGTTCAAAATTTCTTCTTGTATCTTATTTTTTGCATTTCTTTGCCCTGTGAACACCAAAACGCTCCTGAACCCCTAATCACATTAGTGAATGGGGAATTATGGAAAGAGCGGTATGACGTGGGGCATGTTTATGCCACGGCCTCACCCCGATGTAATACGCGAGTGGTTCCGGGGAGGTGGCTTTTGGAGAGTTTCGCACAGGCCACTTGATGGATAGTTTCCCTATCCCAACGTCCGTTAAAAAAAAACCCAATGGGACTGAAGGTTAGCTGCTCCCCAAAGGAGCAAGTAGGGAGCAGTACAAAAGCAAAGTGAAAAATAAATTTTAAAATTTCTGTCAATGCTCTTTTGAAAAATTGTTAATTTATATGTATACCATATAGAAAAGAAAAAAATACGTACACTTAATAAGTCATTAACTGGTTTACGAAAACGCCATTATTTTATTAAAACAAAAATATAATATAACAAGTAAGAAAGTCTAAGTTCGGGCGGAGCCGAACATTAAATACCCGGCGTAAATATTAAATAAATGTTTTCCACCTTTCCGAAACCTTCCGCTACATGGTAAGCCGGGGTGTATCAATTTTGAGTAAATTAGCGTCCTTCAATTTCGAAATATTGAAGTTTCAAGCATTTCTGAAATTTACCGTTATATGAGAAGCGGCCGTGATTTTAGTCCGATTTCAATAATTTTCAACGTTTTGCTTATATGTGGCAAGCACAATAACCACACCGAGTTTGGTACAAATTGGTAGAACGGTTACCGATATACTTATATGTGATCATAAGTGGGCGGTGCCACGCCCATTTTCCAAAATTTTACCATAAACGTATTTCTTGGTTGCAAGCATCAATTTTGAATAAATTAGCTTCAATATTTACTGATTTATCGGAGATTTTGTATTTCTCTGAATTGCCGTTATATGGGATGTGGGCGTGGTTATTGTCCGATTTTAAAAAGTTTCGGCCGTTTGGTGTGCTGTGCGAAGGTCAACAACTGTGCCAAGTTTGGAAGAAATTGGTGCGGCGGTTCCTAAGATATACACATGTAAACATAAGTGGGCGCGGCTACGCCCATTTTCCAAAAATGTATAATATTCTTATTTTTCGTCTAAAAATTATTGCAAATATCAATTTTGAGTAGATAAGCTTCAGTAGTTACTAAAATATCGCAGTTTTCGTATTTCTGGAAATTACCGTTATATGGGAAGTGGGCGTGGTTACAGTCCGATTTCGCCCATTTCCAATACCAACCTACCTTGGATTAAGGGAAACCTACATACCAAATTTCGTTGAGATATCTCAGACAGACATGGCTTAATCGATTTCTTTTTCATCCTGATCATTTATGTGTACATTTGTCTATATCTATCTCGATTCGTTTTGGCTGTTACAAACAACCGTTATGTGGACAAAATTAATATACCCTTGTGCACAAGTGCGCTCGGGTATAAAAATTAAAATTTGCATGCATCGCTTTTTAAATGCTTTAGTTGAAGCGCTCACCAAGGGCTTCTTTGGGAGCAGCAAGGGAGCGCTTCTTTGTAATGACACCCAATGTTAAAATACAATGAAGTGTGAAATTAGGAAGGGAGCGCTCACTGATGAATATGGAGCGCATACATACGTACATATTCACGTTTTCATTTTTCCGCCTTCAGCTCTGAGGTTTCGGTCAGTCTGGCATACAAAATATATGCGATTAAAATGCACCAACCGTGTTAGTAGACCATGCAATTAAGAGAACTCTCAGAAGTGCCGCTGGCCAATTTACAATTTGTATTTATGTAAATATGTATGTGTGTAATAAAAAGCTCAGTTATGCAAGACTTAGACTTGACTTGACTTGAAAATTGTATATCTGGCAAATGAGCAGCGCGTGTATGTAGTTACCGAAAAAAAAAACAGCTTCATTTAGAAACTTGGAGAACTATAGATATTTGATTTCTAACTTACCGCCCTATTCCCACACCACTGACAAACCTCAGCGGCTGATATTGCCTTTACTACTGCGCCTAATACTATGCCGCAAATTTATTTTAAGCTGTCGTATGACAATTGTCAGTTTTATTGTTATGACCTACTGAGTAAGCGACAACGGCGAAACAATGTTTATATTGTGTTTTAGGCGCAGTAATTGTGACAATAGTCATATGATGAATTTTGTCAGTGTTGTGGGAATAGGGCGGTTAGAATCAGTGTTGTCAGGTCTTCCGCATGAGAAAACGTCCCTCTTGGTCTGAAAAAAACCACATTTCCTACCCAAAAACGTCCTTTCCAAATGTATGCACACAGAATTGTTGTTGTATTGTATACAAAGGTACATATGTACGTAAGGTATATTAAAATGTCATTTCGATAGAGCACATTTAAAATTCATTAGAATCGAATTCATTGCTCAATTTGGTGAATACCACTATTGTAAACTGGTTTGAGATCGTTAATATAAAAATCCCTTTATACATACACTTGTGATCAGCTGATTAAGGGCGCGTTCACACCGAAATTCGAGCGACGCCGAACGAAGCAAGGCGGAACAAAGCGAAGCTGCTGGTGTCCACACTGAACGAAGCGAAGCGGAGCTTTTCTCATGGACTCGGCTGAAAAGGTATCTCAAAACTTACCGTCAATGAAAAGCGGCAAAAAATTTTGCTCAATTTTATTGTAAAGATTAGTTGTAAAATTCGTTTTTATTTGAATATTTTGTTATTTTGTTTACAGCAGCGTCATGAAGATGAAAAATTAATAGAAAATTCAAAATCAAGAACTGCTTTGCTTTCAGCTACAAAACGCTCGTGAACAAGCTTGCTGTATGAACACGTTGATATAGTTACAGTAATTTGAAATCTTCACTCAGCTCGGAACGGCTTCGATCGGCTCGGCTCCGCTTTCTATGTGAACGTACCCTAAGTCATGAACATTTTTATAGATTGTGGCTGTTTTTCTTTATTTTATTTAATGTTTATTATTTTTCCATAAAAGCATAGCTCATTATATACACTCTAAAAAAATTTTGTTTAAATTTGCGCATATGAAGATAGGTAACCAGTTTCCTCTCTTAATGAGTGCAAATTTACACATTGCTTGCTTACTTTTACTTATCATATGTGTGGCGTAGAACAAATTTCAAATTTTTCTTTTTGAGTTTTAAACATTTTTTGTTCTCATTTTCAAAGTTTACACATAAAATGTTTAAAATTTCCTCTAAAAAATTTTCATTTAAATTTACTCATATAAAGAGAGGTAACCAGTTTCCTCTCCTAGTGTGTGCAAAATTAAACACTGTCTGTTTAGTTTTACATATCAAATTTGTCACGTACTGAACACAAAGGGTGGGTTTTGGGGTTAAGTTTATTATGATTTAAGAAATTTTGATAAAAAAAAAAATTGTTTTCCATTTCTTGTGCGTCATTTTGTAAGAATTTTTCTTTTTTCTTGAGAACTCTTTAAAGTTCAACTGCGAATGAAAACATTGTCCTAAAAATATGCAGTGCATGCTCACTAACTGTTGCTTTTTACACTTTACAGCCTAAAATGTTTACCACTGATATGTACTTAATAAGCATGCGAAGATTTAATGTATTTAACACTGATATGTACTTAATAAGCATTCGAAGATTTAATGTATTGATATTAAAATTCTTTTGTAAAATTTTTTATTACTTTTGAAAATTGAGTGCATCTTTAACCGTTAATGTTTTCTTGATTTAATGAACGGATCTAAACCAAATTAGGGGACGACCTTTAAGGTACTATCTTTCCGGTAAAAAAAACGGTTCACGCAATGCAAAGTTATGCGGTGGAATAAATAAAAGAAGTAAAAATACTCCGAAGAATTTATAATCTCCCCTTTTTTGAAGCCGGCTGAAATTGTCTGAGTTCTTTGTAAATTTTATGTAAATAAAATGCTATTTATGAAACTTTAAAAAGTTTATTTTTTTATTTCATTCTGTACATAAAACTTGCATAAATGCATTTTAAAGAGCGAATTTTCAGTATTTTCTGATGATATATATTTAGAAGTATAAACTCTTTTCCCCAAAAAATATATTCCTGCGTGCGCCCCTTAGTATTTATTATTTAAAAAAAAATATATTTTTACTTTCAAAATGTTTGTAATTTTAAACATTTCATGGGTATATTTTAAACAACTCATGTTCAAAATCAAATCTTGAACATCTTGTGCGTATACTTGAACAGATTCTGGTTGAAAAATAAACCCTTTTCAGTAGTAGTTTTACATGTACTTTTTAGAGTGTAACAAACACAATATAAATCCAGATTTCAAACTTTGTGCAAAAATTATAAAAAGTTTCTGCAAAGTTTCAGCTATATTTCCAACTTTTTATTCAGATTTTTTTCCAGGGCAATAATGTGGTAGTTTTAAGTTTGCTACAGCTTTTTTGGTGCTTTTGCGAGCGTGCGTGTTGCAATAGATCAACTCTTCCTCATTTGGCTTTTAATGTGCAATTGCAAATATTACAATAAGCCTCGTAACCTCAAGTGTTTACACAACCAGCCTTTGAACGCGGGATCCTTAGTCCCAGAATAAAAACAAAAAATGCGCGTACGCTTGGATTGCATCATATTTACATCATCTGTGTCCAAAGAATAAAGTGTGAGCGTAAGTACTTACTCTACAAGCAAATATATACGCTATACATTAAATATTTTGTGCATAGAGAAAATTACTGGGAAGTTAAACCACGTACTTTTTATACAACAAACGTCCAAACGTCAACCATGGTACAATAAAAACAGCTAGAAGCCAAATTGACATCAAACCTACAAAAGTCAAAGTTTTCGGGAGAGTAAAAATAAAAATGAGCGTGTGTAAGGAAAAATAAAAAAATTACATTTCGCTGGTTGACGTTTTTTAGTAAATTTCAAGTTTTGTATTTATTTATTTATTTTATTTAGTTAAAATTTGTTAATTTGTATGTTCTTTTCTATTTTTTTATACATTGAAAGTTTATATTTATAGTACCTGTTTTATTTTGTATAATATACAAATGTTTGTATAAAGCGATATATGTACTAGGCATAACGTTGGGCAATCAATGAAACAACGGAACACAAATAATGATTGCGACATAAGGGTCATAGGAAGAGCACTCGACATCAAACGTGTCTTTCCTGTACCTCCTGGAGCATTTATGAAATCTGCTGCTTTAAAATGCTTAACGCACAGCAAGGCATTTCGCTGCAGCTCTACCCCACAGCTGCTTTCCCAACGCTCCTTACGCCAAGGGCATTGAGGCACGTTAAAAAATTAGAGATTTCTGCATTATATTTAACACCACATAAAAAACAACGCTTCAGGTCCTGCATTTTTAACACATACACTAAGTATAAACCGCACAACACTACAACAATGCAAATGTTAATTAAAATTTGTGTTTAACGAACATTCAAAAAAAAAACAAACGACATGACATTTTAAGCGTAACGAAATATAGGAAATAAAATAAAATCAAGTTGAAGTTTAAAGGTTTGGTTCTCATGAGAGCAACGTCATTTTGGCTTCTACCTGTATTTATGTGCCTTGAACGTCAACAGCATACAAAAAACGTCCAAATGACATTAAAAACGTCAACCTGGCAAAGCCGCTTAGAATTCTAAGTTAAATTTCTAAGTGCAAAGAGAGCCGTGAGAGAATCATGCTGTCATTTCATTTTTTAATAAAATCCGTACAAACATGCCAAACAAATATAATTTTTTGTATAAATGTAATTCATCTGGCAATCGAAAAACAAACTTTCAAATAAAGACAAAAAATAAAATAAAAATAATCACAATTTGATACGCGTAAATACATTTACATATTTTACTGGTAATTTTGTATCCATTTTGGTGTAAAAACAAATTAAACGTTTGCAATTTAAGAAACGTAAACAAATGTCAACAAAGAGAGAGTGGTGCCTACTTAATTTAGAACTCCCTCGGGTTACTTAGCTCTAGGCCAGTTTTCATTGCTGCAAGATATTGTCTGGTTTAGGAATATAACAATTTACCTCTGAGCTACTTAATTCTCTATTTATATATTTAACTCTGGATGTTCTGCAAGTGGGCCTTAGAAAGACTCTGAGAATGCAGTTTTGTGACCTATTCAATTTTAGTAAAGTCCACGTCTGAAGTAGCTCAGACTTACCGTTGATGTTTGATAATTTTTTCTTCTTAACACTTTTTCCCACACTATAAAAACAATTGTTAAACAATTGTATGTACTTGACAATTTAAGCTAAATGAAGCTTTTTCAAATAAAATTAAAAACCATAAGTTCCCAAGAAAAATTGTATGGGTAACTAAATATGATACGAGTATTTGGTAATAATTTTTAACATTTTGCTGGAAATTGAAAAAACTCTTTAAATTTTTTACAAGCTTTTATTATATTTCACCTGTGTGTAATCAAATCTTGAAATCAATTTTTAACCAACTTTCTGATGAGCTAGAGACTTGAAACTTCAAACTTAGCAAAAACATACAACAACTGGGTATTTGCGAAACCCAATAAACAGAGTTTCCGATCGAAAAATATTGATTTTCAAAAATGCTATACCATTTCCAGGAAAAATTGTGTTTTCCCATATAAAATACATAAAATCTTTGAGCGGTTTGAGCGACATATAAATATTTTTTTTTTTTTTTTTCAAAATGAAAAAGCCTAGGTACCCCTATTTATTTCAGTATAGAACAATGCTAGGAGGTGAGAGCATTCAAATTATGACTTTCATTTTTTTGGATAATCGTAATGTGCATACCCGAGCCCGCAGTCGATGATCACGGAGTCGACGTTCCACCGCCTGACTATGACGAGGTACGTATAGCAATAACGCGGCTGAAAAACAACAAAGCCGCTGGAGCTGACAGCCTGCCAGCTGAGCTATTCAAGTACGGCGGCGAGGAGTTGATAAGGCGCATGCATCAACTCTTGTGCAGAATATGGTCAGATGAACGCATGCCCGACGACTGGAATTTAAGTGTGCTCTGCCCAATCCACAAGAAAGGTGACCCCGCCATTCGCGCCAACTACCGCAGGATCAGCCTTCTAAGCATAGGTTACGAGGTCTTATCGAGCGTATTGTGTGAAATACTGAAGCCCACCGTCAATGAACTGATTGGGCCTTATCAGTGTGGCTTTAGACCTGGCAAATCCACCATAGACCAGGTATTCACAATACGCCAAATCTTGGAAAAGACCCGCGAGAAAAGGATCGACACTCACCACCTATTTGTCGACTTTAAAGCCGCTTTTGACAGCACTAAAAGGAGTTGCCTATACGCCGCTATGTCTGAATTTGGCATCCCCTCAAAACTCATACGGCTGTGTAAAATGACGTTGAGCAATACCACCAGCTCCGTCAGAATTGGAAAAGACCTCTCCGAGCCGTTCGCCACAAAACGGGGTTTCAGACAGGGCGACTCCCTTTCATGTGACTTCTTTAATCTGATGTTGGAGAAGATAATAAGAGCTGCAGAACTAAACCGCTCAGGAACAATTTACTACAAGAGCGTGCAATTGCTGGCTTATGCCGATGACATCGACATCATCGGTAACAAAAACCGCGAAGTCTGTTCTGCCTTTTCCAAGTTGGATAGGGAAGCAAAGCGCATGGGTCTGGTGGTAAACGAGGACAAGACGAAGTATCTACTGTCATCAAACAAACAGTCAGCACATTCGCGCCTTGGCACCCACGTCACTGTTGACAGTTACAATTTCGAGAAAGTAGAGAATTTCGTTTACTTGGGAACCAGCATTAACACCGATAATAATGTCAGCATTGAAATCCAACGTAGAATCACTCTTGCCAACAAGTGCTACTTTGGACTGAGTAGGCTATTCAGGAGTAAAGTCCTCTCTCGACGTACGAAAACAACGCTCTATAAGTCACTCATCATGCCCGTGCTGGTATATGGCGCAGAAGCATGGACAATGACAACATCCGATGAAGCGGCTCTTGGGGTGTTTGAGAGAAAGATTTTGCGGAAGATTTACGGTCCTTTACGCGTTGGCGACGGCGAGTACCGCAGACGATGGAACGATGAGCTGTATGAGCTTTACAACGATATGGACATAGTGCAGCGAATTAAAATACAGCGGCTCCGCTGGCTTGGTCATGTCGTTCGAATGGACACCGACGCTCCAGCTCTGAAAGTATTCAACTCGGAACCCGGTAGCAGAGGAAGAGGGAGGCCCCCACTGCGATGGAAAGATCAGGTGGAGAAGGACTTGGCTTCACTTGGCGTTTCCAATTGGCGTCAGTTGGCATAGAGGAGAAACGACTGGCGTGCTTTGCTGAACTCTGCCAAAATCGCTTAGGCGGTTACAGCGCTAAAAAAGAAGAAGGAGAAGAATGTGCATATAACGAAAATATAAATTCGCGATATTAAATAAAGACTGCGCTTTTGACAGGCGCCTTTTTTGGTTTTTGCAATTTTTTTGTACAAGTCTAATGTATATCCATTAAAAGATTTTATTTTTTTTTCGATTTTTACATTCCCGGGATTTTCGAGACTTATAAAAGGCAGGGATACCTTTAAGATACATACTATGTACTATAGGCAGAAATTTTTAATCTATATTTTTTTGCTTCACTTTCTTTTTTTACAGAACAACGAAGGTGTCCTCACGATGAATGAACACCAACGTAATTTGAGTATTTTCCTCAAATTTTCCGCCTACATTATGCATGGTAATCAACGGCATGGCAATTTAACCGTTCAGGAGGCGCTGATTGAGCGAATCATGCTCAATAACCACTTTTATATGCAGGAAAAAGCCTGGCACCGTCAGCAATAACAAGTTTAAATTTTTTGGGTGTAATTGTTAAAGTTTGTTGAGTTTGATAATTTTTGTAAGACGTTTAAAGTGTTGATTTATATGGAGCTGCTTATGTAATATGCTAAAAATAAATTATAAAAAAAAAATTAAAAACATTAAATAAACAAAAAAATAACCTAAACAGGTCAAAATGTCTTAACCAGCTGCTGCTTATTCGTAGAATCTAATGATAAAGTCTAAAAATCATTTAAACAACAAAGCGGCTGAAAAGCTTGTAATTTACTTTATGTCTGGTTTTTTTTT
>NW_023458560.1:29115469-29122960 GCF_013731165.1 Rhagoletis pomonella
TTGACTATTAAGACTATTTTTCTGAACACTTAGCAACAATGATATGGCATATTTCATTTTTAAATAATCATGTGCAAAAACTCGATGTTTTTTTAATGGGTACCCGTTACAAAAAACCGATTACTTTCTTAAAATTAGAGTAATATAGACACTTCAGATGTAAAGTTTCAATAAATTCTGACGACTCCTTCCTGTTTTCGTAAACACCACAATCAGCAATGATTATGCCTTATTTGTCTTTCATATAGTAATGTAAAAAAAAAATCTTTTTTTTTTTAATGGGTACCCGGTACCGAAAAATCGATTGCATTTTTGAAATAAGCATGGCTTAGTCCTTTTAGGTGTAAAGTTTCAACAAGTTCTGAATACTATTTCGGTTTTTATAAACATATGTCTACGATGATTATGAGTTATTTTGCCTTTTTATAAAATTGTAAAAAAATTTTTTTTTTAATTAAATGGTAAGAGATGCTGAAAAGCGTTTTTTTTTTTTCTTAAATTGCCGTGATATAGTCCTTTCAGGTGTAAAGTTTCAGCCCATTCTGATGCCTCCTTCCACTTATATCAACACATGTCCACAATGACTATTTTCATATAAAAATGCAAAAAAAACTCGGTTTTCTCGAAATGAGTAACCGGTATAGAAAAACCGATTTCATTTTTGAAATTAGAGGGGCATAATACTTCTAGGTGTGAAGTTTCAGCCAATTCTGACCACTCCTTCTATTTTTGTCCATCATTTGTATGGAGTCGCGGCACTGTGCGGCGTGGCGAATTTATACAAGGTAGGGTTGCTAGAACTCACCGTGGTCTTTCTGAATGTCAAAATGATGTCTTTGTTGTATTTTGTGGTACTTCTTGCCATCATAGGGCGTATAGTTTGTTATTGTAATTTTTGTTTATGCTCAACCAACAACACCTTGTATAAATTCGCCATGTTATCATCATTGGCGAATTTTCGGCGTTCACTTCGTCGTATCTGTCAAAATATTGCGACTATTCTTTTCGTTCGCTTCACCAAATACATTTTTTTTTTTTTTTTAATTTTGATGACTTAATTTTTTTTTGTTTATTAATTTGTATGCTTTTTGTACGAATTTTCAGTTCCTGAACTGCTAAAATTTTATATTTATATTACTTTTTACTTTCAGATTTGAGTTCTCTTTAGTTTTTAAACCAACTTCAAAAAATGGAGGAGGTTATCAATTGTAGGAATACTTTCTTATGTTGGCATGATATCTATCGCATAACCGATGATTATTATTGAAAGATATAAAACTAATTCGCCTTTTCTATGTACCTCATGTCTTGTTTTACACGATTTTGTCTGGGACGTATCTACCGTGTAAAAACAGAGTTAGGGGTAGTAGAACTAATGACAACGAATCTAGTCAGCTTTTATAGCAACAGTCAGCTTTATAGCCTGGTGATATAGTTCGGGACTTTTTTAGGATAATTTCGTGGCTATTTCGGTATTTTTTTAGGCCTAGTTTTAGACGATTTCGGGCATCGTTCAGGACAGAGATATTAACACATCAAATCTTAAAAGTACCTGGTACTCACGCTTTTTTATGTAAAATAATTTATGTTTCGTAGGGTAAAAAGCGTTTCGTAAATATCTACATATAACCGAACAAATGCATCAGCCCCCTAAAAAATGCTAGAATTGACGAAGGTCATATCAAGCCCTAAACGCCAAAATAACGTAAGCGAAGTTTATTTTCCAAATTTTCTTTTTGATGCAGAAGTGCATCTAGATGCTGTAGGAATATTTCTGCATTAAAAATAAAATTTTGAAACAAATGTCGCTTACGTTATTTTGATGCTTAGGGCTCGATATAGTTAGAAAAGTAGAAGTGCTAAAGAAGGAAAGGTTATAAAGTGCTGCCAATCTATTTACTTATATACACTATACATACATACAATTCAGTACATTGCCTGCTCAAGGTTACTATACCAGCAACGAAGAAATATATAAATTTTGAATGTGCTGAGCTGTGGTGAACCTAATTTGAAAACTGCGCTTAACAAGCTTAATTGCTAACCAAACTGGAATAGATACATTTATTGCGGGTGAATAGCTGGGTTACATAAAGAAATGCCTACAAGTGAAAAGAAAGAAAGAAAAAAAATTTGAATTTATAACGACAGTTAAGATAGTTAAGAGTATGATTTGGAGGTGGGATATATTTTATTTTTAAAGATTCAAAAGGAAAAAGGTATTGAAAAAATAAACCAAAGAAATTAAATGAAATTTGAAAAGGCTGCTATTATGCCAAACAACCGCTGAATTAGAATCGGAATGCAGCCACTTAAAGTGACGGTGGAAAATTTTGTTGTGAAATGTATACAAAATCCCTATGTCATCTATTAAAATTTAAAAGTTAGTCGCACCCCTTAAGCAAAAGTTCTTGTGGTCACTTTTACATACGTATTTACAAATTGAACTTTATTTGAGTGAAAACTGAAGGCATTCTACTGCCGCCAATCGTTGCCAAAGCCAAAAAATATACGATCGAATTTGTTTAATGGTTTGGAAAGGTTCTTCGTTATTTATTAATTTGTGCGCAAGGAAGGAATGAAAACTTCTGCAAACCGCATACGGGCGGTTATTATACAAACACACACACATATTGTGGAATAATATCGAGTAAAATATATTTTTATCCAACTCTCAATATTTATCAATATTTTTTCATCATTCTTGCACTTCCGTTTGAATGTTTTTCCATCTTGTGCTCGCAGACGTAAAATTTTATCTGCTTGGAAACTTTGTACATGCATACCCAATTTGCCATCGTTTTCGATTCGTTCTGGTGAACAATTTGTAAGTCCTCTACATATTTCCATTATTATTAATCTTTTTTTGTGTACATTCTTTATACGCAATTTAAAGTTAAAGCACAGTATTATACCAAATGCATTTAGTATCGAAAAAATGACTACGTTTCGAGTTCACCCAAACAACTTCACCAAAGCGACGTTTTAACGAAATCGTTTCGATGAGAAAAAAACGACATCGGAACGACGTTGCATTTCGTATCGAAAAAACTACTTCATTTCGATGTCGTTTCGAGTTCACCCAAACGACTTTTACCAGAGCAACGTCTTAACGACGTCAACTCGAACTCGTCTTCGCCCTGTGGCAAATTGGGTACATATGTACACATGTATTACACAAACATATGTATGTATGTATGTATGAATGTAAAACTTTTTTTTTAAATTTATTGAGGTTTTCTGCGGTTTAATATTTAACGAGCCAGACTTCCTGCGCGCCAGGCGTGGTTAGGGTATACGTCTATTAGAGATTGCCAGTAGTCAGTGTATTGCGGCCAATGCCAATAATCGCTGCCATATTATTTCTGGAGTTTTGTTCAATAAAAACTTATTTCTTTTTTTTGTAGCTTAAACTGCATGTGTGCATAAGAAAGTAGGCAATTTATAAATGTTAAACCTTAAAGTTGTATATCCTTAAAGTATATTTAAATACGACATTCTTTTGGACCATAAAAGCGGATGTTTTTGAATAGATAAAAAAAAAAATTAATGAAAACTCTAAAAAGCCTAAGAAGAGCTTTTTCAAGCTCTCGTTAATTTATTGCACACGCTCTGAAGAAAAATAAGAACGTGTTGGCCAACATCTTCCTTATGATTCCACCGCTAGAAACTCTTGCGTCTTTCTATCACCGAGTAGGCAGTTTAGAAAAAGAGTAAATTCAAATTATTTAATAATCAATGCCATCACATTCGTACCGTTCGTTCGATTCCACAATGAGGTGTCACATTGAAAGCCTTGGACTGCAGATGTGCAATAAGGGTTCACTTTTTTGAAAAGAGTTGTCACCTTTTAAAAAAAAATTTTTCAAATAATTATTAAAAAAAAAAATAAATCAATTATTACAAAATAGGTAGTAACCGAAGTTTGAAAATATTTTGAAGGGTTGCCACCTGCTTGAAATATCGAATCTAGTGAACTTATACAAAATTTTAATTAAATATCTTTAGTTTGAACACTAACAGCCAATTTTAAGAAAAAAAAATTAAGTGATAAATGATTTTAATTTTTTGAATTTTATATGGAAATTGACAGAAAATAAACAATTATTTTCCATTTAAATTGCTGGTGAAACCGGCTGTAAGAATATTTTTTATGTGCTAGAAGAGGGTTACCACTTGTTAAATTCAAATTATTTAATTAGTTAAATAGGGGTTTAAAAAATCTTTATTTCGGAACTATATATAGCAGCGCTGTCACATGTTTATAAAAATCAAATTCAATTTAATTCATTAGCTAATTAAAGTATCTTTCGCAATGTCAGACGGAAGAGAGTTAAAAAGGTTTAAGCTTGAAAATTCTTTTGAATTCAAATTATTAAATAAGTTGCAGGAATTATTAAAGACCTTAGCCTATAATAATAATAATAGATTGGCGCTTACACATATGTTAGTGTTTGGCCGCGCCTCTCCTCCGATAGCCTATAGATTTCCGATAAAGTTTAATATTTTTTTTTAATTAAAAACTTTTTACCGGTAAAGGGTGATTTGAATTTTGACGAAATTCAAAACCTGCACTATGCGACACTCTCTTCACTCATGGCCTTTCCTTTTCTGCAAAAAATGTTGCCGTTTAATTGCCCTCTCCTTAGTATTTGTGCGTAGAGGGCAACATTTTCCGGTAGAAATGAAAACGCCAAGAGAAACGACAGCTCGGTTTTAGATGAAGTATGGTAGGTACTCGATATATTTTTTTTTAGTTTTTTGAAATAAAATTTTGGGCATTTTAACGCCATGCGGTCTCACTAGTCCCCTATATTAGTCAGCTACGATTTTCTACAAATTCGGGAATGCATTTCGTCCACCTAGCTTGTTCCATACGAAATACTGTGGCGCGGTGACATGTATATGGAAAGTATTTAATATTGTTCACTGTATTACTCAACACACAGTTTTTGATTTCTTACAAACAAGATGAAGGTTTTCGATGCATAAGTTTAAATCATTCTTCCTACAATTAAAGTTCTACCGTCCATATGTGCGCTCTAAAATGTCAGATTATATTTTAATTTGTGTTTAAAGATTATTTACTTGAATTCAATTATTCTATATAAGTATCCAACTTTAATCACTTAATTAGTTGCCCATCAAGAAAAACTTACCCATTCTTTTTTTCTACGTCTCCTTTCACGCCTAATTTGCAGAATATTTAAATAATGATTCACAGCGCTATTTATCATTCTATTTAAATGCAATTAAACTGCTTCATTCTCATTCCCGGGCCTCTTTATTTGGCATTCACCTTTAAACCGTAGCTACATTCTTATTTCATGTATTTGGCTAACTTCCTACTAATCGGTGCAGACATGCATGTTTTCATGGTTGCAATCTGACTGACTATACACACTTACCGCATGTGCATGTACATTAAGGTGGTCCAAAAATAAATGCGGGAACAAAAAGTTTGAATTGTTACCCCTTAGGATTTTTTCTAAATGGAAAAAATAATTAACCGCATTTTTTAAGGAAAAACACTTTTTCCTAGAAATGGTGTAGAATTATTGAAAATGAGTAATTGTTGGTCGGAAAACTCAGTTTCTCTTTAGGAGGCTTCCAACAACAATACCCACTTGTTTATTTACCATTTTGTAATATTAACGATTTTTTATAAGTCCCCCAAAAACACCAAAAAAATTCAATGGGGGAACCATAAAAAATCACTAGCATTAAATAATGGCAAAAAAAGACAATGGAGTACTGTTACTGAAAGTCTCCTGAAGAGAAACCAAGTTTTCTAATCGAAAAATATTGATTTTAAAGTATTCTGTACCCGTTCTACCAGAAAGTATTTTTCCACGTATAAAATATTTAAATTGAAAACTTCATGGATTTTGAGGTAGTTCTAAATATCATCTCTTTTTAAATAAAAATACGGTAAATTTTTTATTTTTATTTTTTTTTATTGGACCATCCTAATGTAAATTCACACTCATATTTATGTATATGATAGCAATGAAAAAACACACTAATTTGAAAAACTTAAATTCTCCTCTAGCTACTTTTTTCCGGGTTCGAAACACCGCAAATACTAAGTTGCCACTATAATGACTGTATTGCAAAGTAAAAATAGTTTATGTCGGAAGTCATTAGTTGGCATGGTTTATGGCCACAGCAATTGGGGTAGTCGCTATAGCAACAACAACAAAGCAACATTGAAATAAAAACGCTTAAATATAACAACAACAACAACAAAAGGAAGGAAAATAGTAATACGGGCAAGTGTAATAACCAACATTCTATGGCCGGCCATGAATACACCATCAGCTGCAACACCAGCTCCATAGCCATAACCATAAACATACTCCGTAGATTTAAGAAGCGGTGGTTCGATGTAGGCAGTCAGCCAACAAATTCCTTTCCTCCAGTCGTTGCAAGTATACCAGTAGTAGTAAGTAGTATGCAGGCTCAATGGATGGCGGTAATAATAATAGTGGCAGAAGAATGAGCAACAACCGCAGTAATTCAGTAAGGACAGCAATTGCGGTCATTTCCTTTTGCGAGTAGATATTTATTCCTGGTTTTCGTAATTTTTCGGCATGCTCTATAGGGTTGTTTTGAATTATGATTACTACTTGGCACTTCATTGCGGTTGCAATTTTATATATAAAAATAAATGTTTGATGTGCGTAAATGTGCGCCTCTGTATTTTGGTTAGGTTCACTGCACATACAAGTTAAATTTAATGGCATGGATAGCCAATGTAAAATTTAAGTGAAATTTACTTGGATGAACAAGCAAAGTTAATAAACTGTAGAGGATGTACTTTTACGTTCAAAATGTTTGCAATTTGAAATATTTCATGTGTGGAAAGAAATTTTAGACATGCTATGCGCATATTCAGATAAATTTTGATTGAAAAATAAACACTTTTCAGTAGTCGTTTTACATGCAGTTTTTAGTAAGTAGGGGGTCAATGAACGCATAATATTTGTTGATGTAATATATGTACATATGTTGAGGGAGGTTACTTCTCTTAGCTGATACAATTGCCCATATTTAATGTTAGTAACGATAACCACAATGGCAACCTAGAGACCGATGTCAAGAATGTTATGGAGGGAACACGCATTAATTGTGAATGATAAAACCATAAAATCTAGCTTTAAGACTCATTAATTTAGAAAGCAAGGTTAGGTTAGCTTAGGGAGGCTCGTACGAATGACTCGTACTTCCGCTCTTAGGCAGATTTGCCCCTTTGTGAATGCCCTCTGTGAGAGCCAGGAAGAGGCATATTGAAAAAGCGTGATACCAAATGCTTGATACGCCTTTTCTGGAGAGCATAAGAAGTGGTGAATCGATTCCTCTTCATCCTTATCACGACAACTTTTGCATAGGGAGCTTGTTGGTATGCGCCATCGATGAAGCATTGCTGCTATAGCACAGCACCCTGTAATGACACCGGTTAGTGGGCCCTTTTTTTTTTTTTTTTTTTTT
>NW_023458560.1:29123060-29126954 GCF_013731165.1 Rhagoletis pomonella
TTTTTTTTTGTTCGTAGGAGAGGGAAATGCTTTATGCACTGGCCGGGGGCGCTAGTCTCTATACTACCTTCCCCGAGTGTGGGACTCCCACCGAAGCGTGTTGGGCTACCCACTAAAACCCAAACTCCCACCGCCCGCGCAAGAATCCCGCATCTGGCACCGCAATTCTGCATGTCTTCAGATGCAGGAGCGCGCTGTTAGAGCCTTGGGGCTGCTCTTTTGTAGGGGCGTTTCATTCGGGTGTCCTCAGTAGACAACCGCCCTAGTGGGCCCTTACTGCATATTTGTTTAGTGTCAATAGTTCCTCAGTAGGACTTTTTTTGAGTCTTGGTCACAAGGATCTTGAGACCTATCAGCTGTCACAATTGATCTAAAGGCCATTGGTTAATTTGTGGTGTATTCGTCAATCTCACTTAGCAGGAAAGAAATCGGTGGCAATAGGTTAGAAGGAAAACCACCCTGAAATTTGTTGAGCTATTTACTTACCAATCGTAAAGCGTCCACTGATTAAAGCATCAAGATCGGTTATCTATAACCTACAACTCAGATATGATCGGATATGATCATGTGATATGAGTGTTTGTGCTTTAACTCCTTCATTTATATGGCGGAAAACCCGAAATTTTTTACTCTGTTTTTTCATAAGTTCACAGTGAAAATTATCATGATCAATTCACATTCAAAACTCCAAAGAACTGATTAAAAATTTAATAAAAGGTTAAAGTTAACTTTTTTCATGAAAGCTATGAAGCGTTCCGCATAGCTGACGAGAGCACTTTCCTTACTTGTTCTATTTTCAATTTGAGTTCAACTACTGAATCTAAAGGGATTGATTAAATCGTGCCTAAAATTGCTCTTGTTTGTAACATAGTGACTATGGAAAGAAAAAAAAAATACTAACTCACTTCAGTGTTATGTGCCCAACACCACTCACATGCTCTGAAACCAAAATCACTTATACACTTAGCAAAAAAACAAAAAAAAAAAATTTTCACAACCATTCGTCTCGTATAACGTCGGTGATACTGCAAAACGTTCTATGTCACTTTTTATCTCTGCTGCTTAATTGATCTTTCATCTGTATCAGATCGCTTCTGGCAATAGTTAATCTTTATGAGCCAAAGGTAGACAGTTGTGTCATTCGTTTATTCGGGGGTGTAATGATTTGTTGATGCATTCCGGCACAAGTAAGAGACCATCTAAGTGTCAAGTGTACTAATAGACATAGACCGTTTTGCAATATCACCGACGATTCGCAATTTCACGTTTCGACTTTTTTGCACTCAAGAGTACATATGCAATAAGTGGTCATAACGTAATTTTTTATAGACGGAAAATCACTTAAGATACATACATATACTATAGCGTATCTATTACCTACTAAATAAGATATATAGTATGTACATTAGGGTGACCAAAAAAAAAGAAGATTCGTAAATTCAATGTTACCACTCCCTAAGATTGTTGCATAGCGGAAAAGTATGTCTACCCCCATTTTTTTATTTTGAAATCAAAAAATATTTAAATAACGCTAAAAGCGCTCAGAGCTTTCCATGTATTTTATATGGGAGAAAAAAACAATTTTTAGGAGAAATGGTATAGAATTCTTGAAACTCAATATCTTTCGATTATGAAACTCTGGTTCTCCTCAGGAAATTTCCAGTAACAATACCCAACTGTTTATTTAACCACTGTAGTTAATATTTTTTTATACGTCTGCTAAAAACCCCCCAGAAAAGCAATGTCGGACACAAAAAAAGTCGATAGAATTCGAAAGTGGTAAAATCGGTATTAGTTTTGGAAGTCTCCTGAAGAGAAAGAGAGTTTTGATTTCAATAAATTCTATACCATTTCCACGATTTTTTATTATAAATATTTTTTGATTTCGTAATAAAAACAGATTTGAATTTTTTCGGTATAGAACAATCCTCGGGGGTGGTAGCATTAATATTTCGACTTTACTTTTTTCGGATTTTTGTGGATTTTTGGCGGACCTATAAATTTTAGTTGCGATGAAAATATTGCTAAATAAACAATTGGTTATTATTATTGGGAATCTCTTGCAGATAAAAAGGGTTTTCGCATAGAAAAATAATGATTTTTAATAATTCTATACCATTTCTACGAAACGTTGTTTTTTGAGCGTTTTGAGCGACATCTAAATATTTTTTGATTTCAAAACAAAAAAAAAATTGTGGTATATTTTTTAGGCATTAAACAATCCTCGGGGGTGGTAGCATAAATATTCCAAGTTTACTTTTAAACATGAATTTTTGGACCACCCTAATGTACATACATACATATGTACCTAGATATGTGATAACTTATTTAGATATACGTTCATACATACATACATACATATATAAGTAAGCACTGGCGATGGTAGCCCTTAAGCTTTGCCGCTTCAAGTTACGAAGTATTTCCCCTGAAACAGCGTAAATATCTCGTTGCTGTCGTGAATTTATACCTTTTTTTTCATTTAAATAGCGTATGTGTGCTCTCGTAGAGTGTGGTAATAATATACGTGATATGAAATAATAACTTCTTTAGCGGCTATTCAACTATCGATGGACCAACATAAGAGGAGCATGTGTACTATATAAAGGACGGTAGTTGCTGTATGCTGTACCAACGATGAAAATGGAAAATATTAGTCATGACAGAAATTCATTGATATCTGGATAGCACTTTATTGCCACATTTTTAGATATGTTGCACTTATGAATAGCTCACATTATAGATCATACATATGTATATAGTAAATGCATATGCGTGAACCTATGTACATAAATATGTACAGTACTTATTTTTTAGCTCTGTACTTCGTACTTCGCAGTAACTGTAAAATACTTCTTTGCAATATTTTGTACTTCAGGTTCTGTACTTCACCGATCTTCTGGACGATTGTCACATGGCCAGGGCGATAAATTTGTTCAAACCCTTCAAGTCTCCGGGGACCGATGGCAACATACCTGCGCAGCTACAAAGGGCTCTGGGTGTGTGGTACAATTGGTTGGTTGTCCTATTTATGTGAACTGCCTGAGGACCGGGTACATCCCCAAGACTTTCAGGGTAGTCATTGTTGCGGTAATCCGGAAGGCGGAAAAGGCTTTCATGTTTAAAATAGCAATTTTAGGCCTATCAATATGTCGTTCGTTTTTGCCAAAAACGCTGGAGAGACTGATGGATCTGTACATAAGAAACGCGATTCCTCGTGACCGAACATCTTAACAATTCTACTAAAAGACTTCCAAATGCACCAAAATAGCAAATGAAAAAGTAGATATTCTTAAATTTTTTTGAAGTGAAACTTCTTTAGCGGCGGTTGGTTGGTTGGGAGTAAATTGGTAAATTCAACGGAAATTGCACACGGAAATGGTTGGGGCTGAAACAAGCTTGAAGAGTAATACTTGGAAAAAGACCAATACAATAATGAAAGTAAAGGTGAGTACGTACATAGATAAAGAAAAGTATAAAGGCAAAGGTAAAAATAAAAAAAAGCAAAGATGCTTAAAATAAAGGCAAAAAAGAAGATCAAGGTCAATTTAAACACTTTACTTATGTAAGAGCAAAGATGAAGTGGAATATGTAGATGAAGAAAATGATAAACATAAAAGCAAAAAACAAAGATAAATAAAAACAAGTAAGAGCCGCGCTGTCTTCGGCTATGCCGAAGGCTTCATACCTTTCATGAACATCTGCAAATTTTAGTTTGACAGATTACTGATTTTGAATACATCTGCATACATCGATAGAGGAGTTACATACTTATATAAAAAATCGCCTCTAAACAATCAGAGGTATGGAGGATATACTTTATATGGCACCAATGTAAGTGATTTTCACTGCTATGTGATCGGTATGTAAACCGGTAACACAATTTATTGGGTTTAG
>NW_023458560.1:29127054-29131505 GCF_013731165.1 Rhagoletis pomonella
TGAAAATGGTGCGAAATTTCATGTTCCTAGCTGCATAAATGGAGGAGATATGATAAAAGACCTCATATCTGAACAATCAGTTGTATGGGGGCTGCAGGTTATAGTGACCCGATCTTCGTTATTTTCACTGTAAGTCTTCTGCTGATAATGAATGAAAACAGCGCGAAATTTCATGGTCCTGGCTACATAAATGGATGAATTATAACGAAAAATCTCATATCTGAACAATCAGTTGTATGGGAGCTATATGTTATAGTGGTCCGATTCTTCCGGTTCCGACAAATGATTAATACATTATAAAAATACACCCACCTACCAAATTTGATCCGGATGTCTCGAAAACTGAGAGACTAGATTGCATACAAACAGACGGACAGACGGACATGGATAAATCAACTCAGCTCAACGTTCTGATCATATAAGTATACATTTTAATGGGTCTATCTCTTTTTGTTCTGGTACTTACAAACATCGGACCAAAGTTATAATACCATTTCATGCTCATGAAAGGGATAAAAAGATGAGGATGAGGATACCGATAAAAGTAAAAATAAAGATAGAAGAAGAAAAATTAAAGTAAAGGTAATTGTAGAGAAAGGGATATAGATAGAGGCACAGAGACCCAATATAGGAACTATTTCGGGATTCCCGGGAGTTATAGATATAATAATCGATACTTTTTCGGTTTTGTGATCGATATTTTTATCGACTTTGTTATCGAAATTTTTATCGATATTGTTATTGATTTCGATATCAACATTTTCGGAACTTATCGATATAACAAACGATATTTCACTTTCGCGGCTTGCTTAGATTTTTTATGATAATATAAGTCAAAATTAAATCAAATAATCTAATTAATTTGTATTAATTTTCTTATTCTGAATTAAAAGAAAAGGAATTTTTTGGCATTATTTTAAATTCACATTTTTATTTAAGTGCATATGTTCGCAATAATTTATTAATTCAATATTTGGGAATAAGGGGAAATGGCGCTATAATGTCGCTTAACAAAAACGTTTGTCGCCCGTGCGATTTCTTCATTACACACCAAACGTTGTGCCCTCCAGTTTCTGTAATTCAGTATCAACCCAACAAGACAGTTGAGTATCATATGAGTGCTCATATTATCATTATCGCTAATTACAAAAGTGCTTATCAAAGCCCACATTTTCGTTCAGGCCATGGGCAAAAATTGAGTACTTTCCGCTCAATGTTGTCATCAGAAAGTTCTCATTACTTATAGTCAAACTATTCATTAAATGTGTAAATTGAGAATTTTAAAACATACATTTATGAGGCATTTCCAGGCCCAACCATGTACATGTATGGCATTGGTATTGGTGTCACTTTTGAATTGGATTTTTCGCTTTATGTTAAACTAATTTGAAATTTAAAAAATTGTCTGCATATCAGCATCGAAATATCTCTCTAATGATTATTTATACGTTAGAAGTATACTTTAGCCGTAAAAAGGGTGCAAAGGAAACACGAATGCCTATTATTATTATTTCGCCTCCGAGGTCATTGGCCAACGAATGTTCCTTTGATTCCTCCATTTAGTAAAAAGAGACGAGCGGTAGTGGATTAACGATTTAAACCGAAGCAGAGCTATTGCCCCAGAGAGGTTAAAATAGTGCCATTTTGAGGGAGCCACGATCCAATTTACGTACGGACTTTAAAGTTTTATCGAGTTTATCTCTGTAGGGGCGCCATATTTAGAGAAAGTAGGAGACACTTTATAATTTTTAATATAACTCTAAACCTGCTTATAGGAGTTAAAACTTTCGCTTAGTTTCAGCAGAATGCTAATTAAAAATTTCTTTGTGTAGCCACTAAATTAAGAATATTTGGGTAATAGCAAAAGTCTTAAATTGTCGATTTGAGCCTTATGCTTTAAGCAATAATTCTCAATTACTTAAGACAACCTTAATTATTATAATTCAAAGCCATAAATTACACTGACACCAAATAAATAAATTTTGCAAAATTTCTATAGCACACACATACATATGTACGTACATACAATATTCAATTTACTCAATTGGTGAAACCCATAAAAAAGTAATAAATCCAACTTTTGCAAAATGCCCCTGCAATCACTTAAATATTCACTAGTTCAACGAAAAATTCTACATACTACGGAAAGAAAATTGCACAATTGAACAGCGTAGGCAGTAATAGCCGCTGATGGGTTTTAAAGCCTTTAAATGCAGCGTTATAATAGCTTATTAAATTCAACGAAATGACGTCAACAACTGTTGCTGTTCATTTTATTTTCACGCCTACTGTTTGTTGTTATCCGGGCCATTTTATATTTTTGCATCGAAAGCCTTACAATGTTTTGTTGAATCAATAAATTTTGCGCAACATCTGTGATTTATGACTAAAAGTCCTAATAATAGTATTGAACAAATGTTTGCTCATAAAGTATTAAGTGTAAATAATTTTATAATTTGGTAATTTGAATATATCAAGATGACAAACATACTTACTTGTGCGAGGATGCGGCGTGGTATTTATGTAATTATGTGCATATTTACAATTCATGAATTAATATTTAAAGCTTATTTGTCCGTAAATAAATTAAATGAATGAATATTAATTTTAAAATTAACGTTATCAGTATAATCTAATTTAAATTCAACCAATTTCTTTTATACTTTAGAAAAGTGTTTTTGTTTTTAATACGCGTATTGACATTATTCTTAGTTTAAATTATACTTTCGATTCAATAAAAATCCAGGGTAGTAGTTTTCCAGCAACAAAGTCAAAAAGAAGTGATACTGAATTATTAAAAAATGTATATCAGTAAATCCAGAGACTGTAAGACCGCAAAGACCATATGGGCTCTTTTGATGCCAATTTCGGAGAAAAATTCAAGTATTTATTGTCGGTTACCAATTTTGGGAAAACCGCAGCGGTACCTCCAATTTTTAAATTTAAAGATTTTTTATATTTCCGTCCTCTGTGCTTCTCCTCCTCCACCAACCTTCTAAACGTTCTGAGTGAAGCGTCTACGAAGCACGACCCCATGGATTACAAAATCCCTTCCCTTTCTCTCTATGGCCACAACGAACAAATACTCAGTATTGTAGTTAGATAAAGTGTATGAGCGCTACACTCAGGGTAACCAAGCTATTGGGGTCTAGATAGACCCTTCTCGACTTCCCCAGCTCCGAGAGTGTTCTGATGTTATCGAGTCACAGATAGATGAACTTTGCATGCCTAGATGAGTCACAGACTACTCGGTACCGTGCCACAGAGACATAGAAGGGAATGATCAGGCGGATTTGCTGGCTAAAGCGGACGCACAGTGTTTCGACTATATGGAGGCGCGTTGCGACGCGGCATATCCCGCCGTCCGAACTATCACCCAAATTCATAAAAAGAAAGAAGACTTTAACTGCTTTATATATCGAGAATTTGTATGAAAATGGCAATTTATAGAGCTCTATAAATCTATTTTCCCTGCAAACCAAAGTTCTCGAAATCTTAACGAAATCTTTAGGAGTTTCTCATTTCTGTCAAAAAATTTTTACGAATCTTCAAAGAAAATTATATTTTTGTACAAAAAATTAAGAAAATTCTGAAAAAATTCTGCAAGAAATTCTTCACATTGCAGCATTATTTTCATTGTTTTACCGATTTTCTTCTGAAGTTCATAAAACAATCGAAGTTTATTTCATTTTAGAAAATTCGGCAAAAAATCGGATGAGATCTTTACGAAATCTTTAAAATTTCTCTACAGTTCAGAATACTCTGAAGAAATGGTTTCCAGGGTTATTTTTTATGAATAAGCCCATATAAATTCATCCCTGCAAACCAAATTTCTCGAAATCTTAACGAAATCTTTAGGAGTAGCTAATTTCTGTAACGATTTTTTTACGAATCTTCAAAGAAAATTATATGAAATGGTTGCCGCGATCTCGTAAAGAAATTTATGTACGAAAAATAAATAAAATTCTGAAAAACTTCTGCAAGAAATTCTTCACGAAACTTCGTAAAAGAATCAAAGTGTGCACAGTTTGTTTCATTTTAAAATTGCTCTACAATTCATAATACTCCTAAAAAATGGTTTGCAGGGATTTAGTATGTTAGAAGTATATTTTGTCAATATTTTTTTTAATAGAGCAATAACGTCCATGGATTTTACTGCGCTTTCGAAAAGGTAATACTGTCGTCTATGGACGATAAGAAATAGTGTCCATGGACATTATTTCCTCTGCGCTTTATTGCACGTCATCGTAAAACGCGCATGATTTTTAACATTTCTGACTTTAATTCACTTTTCAATTATGTATTAATGTCAATGACATCAATTCCATTCACGTCACCGAAAAAAGTTATGGTGGTGGTAAACCGGTTGGGTTTGGAGAGTGTCATAAGTTAAAAAAATTTCACATAATTTACTTACCTCCCTTCTCACCGATCGATACATTTCCAAAAAA
>NW_023458560.1:29131605-29174678 GCF_013731165.1 Rhagoletis pomonella
CATAAACGTATTTCTTGGTAAAGAATTGTTGCAATCATCAATTTTGAATAAATTAGCTTCAATATTTAATGATTTATCGAAGATTTTGTATTTCTCTAAATTACCGTTATATGGGATGTGGGCGTGGTTATTGTCCGATTTTAAAAAGTTTCGGCGGTTTTTTATGCTGTACCAAGGCCAACAACTGTGCCAAGTTTGGAAGAAATTGGTGCAGCGGTTACCAAGATATACACATGTAACCATAAGTGGGCGTGGCTACGCCCATTTTCCAAAAATTTATAATATTCTTATTTTTCGTCTAAAACTTATTATAAATATCAATTTTGAGTGAATAATCTCCAGTAGTTACTAAAATATTGCAGTTTTCGTATTTCTGAAAATTACCGTTATATGGGAAGTAGGCGTGGTTATTGAGCGATTTTAAAAATTTTCGGCCATTTGATATGTTATGCGAAGGCCAACAACTGTGCCAAGTTTGGAAGAAATTGGTGCAGCGATTACCAAGATATACACATGTAACCATAAGTGGGCGTGGCTACGCCCATTTTCCAAAAATTTATAATATTCTTATTTTTCGTCTAAAAATTATTGTAAATATCAATTTTGAGTGAATTATCTTCAGTAGTTACTAAAATATCGCAGTTTTCGTATTTCTGGAAATTACCGTTATATGGGAAGTGGGCGTGGTTAAAGTCCGATTTCGCCCATTTTCAATACCAAGCTACCTTGGATTAAGGGAAACCTACATACCAAATTTCGTTGAGATATCTCAATGTTTGCTCGAGTTATCGTGTACACGGACAGACGGACAGACGGACAGACGGACAGACGGACGGACGGACGGACAGACAGATATGGCTTAATCGATTTCTTTTTTCATCCTGATCATTTATGTATACATTTGTCTATATCTATCTCGATTCGTTTTGGCTGTTACAAACAACCGTTATGTGAACAAAATTAATATACCCTTGTGCACAAGTGCGCTCGGGTATAAAAATGGAGGAGGTTATCAATTGTAGGAATACTTTCTTATGTTGGTATGCTATCTATCGCATAACCGATGATGATTATGTTTTCGTATATATGTAGTCCAAAAAGTTTAAAATTAAAACCGAAATTTTTAACCGTGCATACGCAGCAACGCAGAGATATATAAATTTTTGAATGTGCTGAGCTGTGGTGAACCTAATTTGAAAACAGCGCTTAACAAGCATAATTGCTAACCAAACTGAAATAGATACATTTATTGCGGGTGAATATGTAGTTGGGTTACATAAAGAAATGCCTACAAGTGAAATAATAAAACTTGAATTTATAACGACAGTTAAGATAGGTAAGAGTATGATTTGGAGGTGGGATATATTTTATTTTTAATGATTCAAAAGGAAAAAGGTATTGAAAAAATAAACCAAAGAAACTAAATGAAATTTTAAAAGGCTGCTATAATGCCAAACAACCGCTGAATTAGAATCGGAATGCAGCCACTTAAAGTGACGGTGGAAAATTTTGTTGTGAAATGTATACAAAATCCCTAAGTCATCTATTAAAATTTAAAAGTTAGTCGCATACCTTAAGCAAAAGTTCTTGTGCTCACTTTTACATACGTATTTACAAATTGAACTTTGTTTGAGTGAAAACTGAAGGCATTCTACTGCCGCCAATCGTTGCCAAAGCCAAAAAATATACGATCGAATTTGTTTAATGGTTTGGAAAGGTTCTTCGTTATTTATTAATTTGTGCGCAAGGAAGGAATGAAAACTTTTGCAAACCGCATACCGGCTAAAATATAAACACACACATGCTGTGGAATAATATCGAGTAATATATTTTTATCCAACTCTCAATATTTATCAATATTTTTTCATCATTCTTGCACTTCCGTTTGAATGTTTTTCCATCTTGTGCTCGCAGACGTTAAATTTTATCTGCTTGGAAAATTTGTACATGCATACCCAATATGCCAAACGTCGTCGTAACGACGACTCGTTCTGGTGAACAATTTATTCGTCGGCGAAGGTCGAAAACTACTCGCCGACGAACTCGGCGTCGGATGAAAAGCACAGTTCGTCGGCGGGCTGCAAACACGACTCCCCTGCATCGCTCAAAAACGGTATACTAGCGAACTGCAAAACGATGCTTAAAATTGCATGCAGTGCAATAAAATTAAAAACAAATTTTTTATTTAAAATAGTTTAATTAAATTCAGTTGATTTTTTTTTCAAAGTTTTTTTAATGTATATACTTAAATATTAATCAAAAAGAAAAGTAAGGAAAACATTCAGCCATAAAACAAAAACTAAAATTTTAATACATTACTACACCCTGTGTCAAAAATTATTGACGTAGCACATATTGACGAGTTTTAAAAATTTATTTTTTTGTTACATCATTTTAGTTATCTTTATAAAAATTGAGTTTATTTTTTTAATACATACACTTGTGTTGAAACTAAGTTACCTACATATTTCAATTATTATTAATCTTTTTTCGTACATTCTTTAGACGAAATTTAAAGCTAAAGTACAGTTTTATACCAAACGCATTTTGTATCGAAAAAATGACTTTGTTTCGAGATCACCAAAACGGCTTCACTAGAGCGACGTCTTAACAACATCGATTCGATGAGAAAAAAACGACTTTGTTTCGACGTCATTTCGAGTTCACCCAAACGACTTTTACCAGAGCAACGTCTTAACGACGTCAACTCGAACTCGTCTTCGCCCTGTGGCAAATTGGGTACATATGTACACATGTATTACACAAACATATGTATGTATGTATGAATGTAAAACTTTTCTTTTTTTAATTTATTGAGGTTTTTTGCGGTTTAATATTTAACGAGCCAGACTTCCTGCGCGCCAGGCGTGGTTAGGGTATACGTCTATTAGAGATTGCCAGTAGTCAGTGTATTGCGGCCAATGCCAATAATCGCTGCCATATTATTTCTGAAGTTTTGTTCAATAAAAACTTCTTTATTTTTTTTTGTAGCTTAAACTGCATGTGTGCATAAGAAAGTAGGCAATTTATAAATGTTAAACCTTAAAGTTGTATATCCTTAAAGTATATTTAAATACGACATTCCTTTTGGACCATAAAAGCGGATGTTTTTGAATAGATAAAAAAAAAAATTAATGAAAACTCTAAAAAGCCTAAGAAGAGCTTTTTCAAGCTCTCGTTAATTTATTGCACACGCTCTGAAGAAAAATAAGAACGTGTTGGCCAACATCTTCCTTATGATTCCACCGCAGGAAACTCTTGCGTCTTTCTATCACCGAGTAGGCAGTTTAGAAAAAGAGTAAATTCAAATTATTTAATAATTATTTAATAATTATTAATAATTATAATCAATGCCATCACATTCGTACCGTTCGTTCGATTGCAGATGTGCAATAAGGTTTCACTTTTTTGAAAAGAGTTGGCACCTTTTAAAAAAAAAATTTTCAAATTATTAAAAAAAAAAAATAAATCAATTATTACAAAATATGTAGTAACCGAAGTTTTAAAATATTTTGAAGAGGGTTGCCACCTGCTTGAAATATCGAATCTAGTGAACTTATACAAAATTTTAATTAAATATCTTTAGTTTGAACACTAACAGCCAATTTTAAGAAAAAAAAATTAAGTGAAAAATGATTTTAATTTTTTGAATTTTATATGGAAATTGACAGAAAATAAACAATTATTTTCCATTTAAATTACTGGTGAAAACGGCTGTAAGAATATTTTTGATGTGCTAGGAGAGGGTTGCCACCTGCCTCAAAAGTTAAATTCAAATTATTTAATTAGTTAAATAGGGGTTTAAAAAATCTTTATTTCTGAATTATATTTAGCAGGGTTGCCAAATGTTTAAAAAAATCAAATTCAATTTAATTCATCAACTAATTAAGTATCTTTCGCAATCTCAGACGGAAGAGAGTTAAAAAGGTTTAAGCTTGAAAATTCTTTTGAATTCAAATTATTAAATAAGTTGCATGAATTATTAAAGACCCCTGTCTGTAGATTTGTGATAAAGTTTATTTTTTTTTTTTTAATTAAAAACTTTTTACCGGTGATTTGAATTTTGACGAAATTAAAAACCTGCACTATGCTTCACTCTATTCACTCATGGCCTTTCCTTTTCTACAAAAAATGTTGCCTTTAGTATTTGTGCGTAGAGGGCACTGGGAAGGCAACATTTTCCGGTAGAAATGAAGACGCCATGAGAAACGACTGCTCGGTATATATTTTTTTTTAGTTTTTTGAAATAAAATTTTGGGCATTTTAACGCCACGCGGTCTCACTCTCTCCCCTATATTAGTCAGTTACCCTTTTCTACAAATTCGGGAATGAATTTTGTCCACCTAGCTTGTTCCATACGAAATACATACTGTGGCGCGGTGTAACATTGTTCACTTTTTTACTCAACACACAGTTTTTGATTTCTTACAAACAAGATGACGGTTTTCGATGCATAAGTTTAAATCATTCTTCCTACAAATTAAAGCTTACTACAGATGTACACTTTTGGCCTTTTGCGCAAGTTTTAATCCCGAATTACCGTCCATATGTGCGCTCTAAAATGACAGATTATATTTTAATTTGTGGTTAACGATTATTTACTTTAATTCAATTATTCTGTTAATATTTAGTTTTCCAATATGACTTTAATATAAAATTCTATATAAGTATCCAACTGTAATCACTTAATTTTTGCCCATCAAGAAAAACTTACCCATTCTTTTTTTCTACGTCTCCTTTCACGCCTAATTTGCAGAATATTTAAATAATGATTCACAGCGCTATTTATCATTCTATTTAAATGCAATTAAACTGCTGCATTCTCATTACCGGGCCCCTTTATTTGGCATTCACCTTTAAACTGTAGCTACATATCTTATTTCATGTATTTGGCTAACTTCCTACTAATCGGTGCAGACATGCATAATTTCATGGTTGCAGTCTGGCTGACTATACACATTTGCCGCATGTGCATTTACATTAAGGTGGTCCAAAAATAAATGCTGGAACAAAGAGTTTGAATTGTTAAGCTCTTACGCCTTAGGTTTTTTCTAAATAGAAAAAAATAATAACCGCATTTTTTATGGAAAAACACTTTTTCACAGAAATGGTGTAGAATTATTGAAAATCAATATTTTTTGATCGGAAAACTCAGTTTCTCTTTAGGAGACTTACAACAAAAATACAGTTGTTTATTTACCATTTTGTAGTATTAACTATTTTTTATAAGTCTCCCAAAACCCCCGAAAAAAGACAATGGAGTACCGTTACTGAAAGTCTCCTGAAGAGAAACCAAGTTTTCTAATCGAAAAATATTGATTTTCAAGTATTCTGTACCCGTTCTACCAGAAAGTATTTTTCCACGTATAAAATATTTAAATTGAAAACTTCATGGATTTTGAGGAAGTTCTAAATATCATCTCTTTTTAAATAAAAATACGGGTATACGTTTTTTTCCATTTAGAAAATTCCTACGGGGTGAGAGCTTAACATTTTTTTTTTTAAATTTTTTTTTTTGGACCATCCTAATGTAAATTCACACTCATATTTATGTATATGATACCAATGAAAAAACACACTAATTTGAAAAACTTAAATTCTCCTCTAGCTACTTTTTTCCGGCTTCGAAACACCGCAAATACTAAGTTGCCACTATAATGACTGTATTGCAAAGTAAAAATAGTTTATGTCGGAAGTCATTAGTTGGCATGGTTTATGGCCACAGCAATTGCGGTAGTCGCTACAGCAACAGCAACAAAGAACATTGAAATAAAAATGCTCAAATATAACAACAACAGCAAAAGTAAGGAAAATGGTAATACGAGCAAGTGTAATAACCAACATTCTATGGCCGGCCATGAATACACCATCAGCTGTAACACCAGCTCCATAACCATAACCATAAACATTCTCCATAGATTTAAGAAGCAGTGGTTCGATGTAGGCAGTCTGCCAACAAATTCCTTTCCTCCAGTCGCGTTGCACGTATACCAGTAGTAGTAAGTAGTATGTAGGCTCAATGGAAGGCGGTAATAATAGTAGTGGCAAAAGAATGAGCAAAAACCGCAGTAATTCAGTAAGGACAGCAATTGCGGTCATTTCCTTTTGCGAGTAGATATTTATTCCTGGTTTTCGTAATTTTTCGGCATGCTCTATAGGGTTGTTTTGAATTATGATTACTACTTGGCACTTCATTGCGGTTGCAATTTTATATATAAAAATAAATGTTTGATGTGCGTAAATGTGTGTGCCTCTGTATTTTAGTGTTAGGTTCACTGCACATACAAGTTAAATTTAATGGCATGGATAGCCAATGTAAAATTTAACTGAAATTTACTTGGATGAACAAGCAAAGTTAATACACTGTAGAGGACGTACTTTTACGTTCAAAATGTTTGCAATTTTAAATTTTTCATGTGTGGAAAGATATTTTAGACATGCCATGCGCATATTTACATAAATTTTGATTGAAAAATAAACACTTTTCAGTAGTCGTTTTACATGCAGTTTTTAGTAAGTAGGGGGTGTATGTTGAGGGAGGTTACTTCTCTTAGCTGATACAATTGCCCATATTTAATGTTAGTACAATGGCAACATAGAGACCGATGTCAAGAATGTTATGGAGGGAACACGCATTAATTGTGAATGATAAAACCATAAAATATAGCTTTAAGACTCATTAATTTAGAAAGCAAGGTTAGGTTAGCTTAGGGAGGCTCGTACGAATGACTCGTACTTCCGCTCTTAGGCAGATTTGCCTCTTTGTGAATGCCCTCTGTGAGTGCCAGGAAGAGGCATATTGAAAAAGCGTGATACCAAATGCTTGAGACGCCTTTTCTGGAGAGCATAAGAAGTGGTGAATCGATTCCTCTTCATCCTTATCACGACAACTTCTGCATAGGGAGCTTGTTGGTATGCGCCATCGATGAAGCATTGCTGCTCTAGCACAGCACCCTGCAATGACACCGGTTAGTGGGCCCTTACTGCAGATTTGTTTAGTGTCAATAGTTCCTCAGTAGGACTCTTTTTGAGTCTTGGTCACAAGGATCTTGAGACCCCACAGTCGTCCCAATTGATCCAAAGGTCATTGGTTACTTTGTGGTGTATTCCTCAATCTCTCAATTAGCAGGAAAGTAATCGGTGGCAGTAGGTTAGAAGAAAAAACACCCTGAAATTTGTTGAGCTATTTACTTACCAATCGTAAAGCGTCCACTGATTAAAGCATCAAGATCGGTTATCTATAACCTACAACTCAGATATGATCAGATATGATCATGTGATATGAGTGTTTGTGGTTTAACTCCTTCATTTATATGGCGGAAAACCCGAAATTTTGTACTCTGTTTTTTCATAAGTTCACAGTGAAAATTATTATGATCAATTCACATTCAAAACGCCAAAGAACTGATCAGAAATTTAATAAAGGTTAAAGTTAACTCTTTTTTCATGAAAGATATGAAGCGTTCCGCACAGCCGACGACAGCACTGTCCTTACTTGTTTTATTTTCAATTTGAGTTCAACTACAGAATCTAAAGGGATTGACTAAATCGTGCCTAAAATTGCTGATGTTTGTAACATAGTGGCTATGGAACGAAAAAAATATTACTTCACTTCAGTGTTATGTGCCCAACACCACTTACATCCTCTGAAACCAAAATCACTTATACACTTAGCAAAAAAACAAAAAATGTTTCACAACCATCCGTCTCGTATAACGTCGGTGATACTGCAAAACGTTCTATGTCACTTTTTGTCTCTGCTGCTTAATTGATCTTTTATCTGTATCTGATCGCTTCTGGCAATAGTTAATCTTTATGAGCCAAAGGTAGACAGTTGTGTCATTCGTTTATTCGGGGGTGTAATGATTGGCTGATGCATTCCGGCACAAGTAAGAGACCATCTAAGTGTCAAGTGTACTAATAGACATAGACCGTTTTGCAATATCATCGACGATACGTAATTTCACGTTTCGACTTTTTTGCACTCAAGAGTACATATGCACTAAGTGGTCATAACGTAATTTTTTATAGACGGAAAATCACTTAAGATACATACATATACTATAGCGTGTATCTATTACCTACTAAATAAGAGATATAGTATGTACATTAGGGTGACCAAAAAAAAAGTAGAATCGTAATTTCAATGCTACCACCACCTAAGATTGTTGCATAGCGGAAAAGTATATATGTCCCTAATTTTTTTATTTTGAAATAAAAAAATATTTCAATAACGCTAAAAGCGCTCGGAGCTTTCCATATATTTTATATGGGAGAAAAAACAATTTTTAGGAGAAATGGTATAGAATTCTTGAAATTCAATATCTTTCGATTATGAAACTCTGTTTCTCCTCAGGAAATTTCCAACAACAATACCCAACTGTTTATTTAACCACTGTAGTTAATATTTTTTTATACGTCTGCTAAAAACCCCCCAGAAAAGCAATGTCGGACACAAAAAAAGTCGTTAGAATTAAAACGTGGTAAAATCGGTATTATTTTTGGAAGTCTCCTGAAGAGAAAGAGAGTTTTTTGATTGAAAAATTTTGATTTTAATAAATTCATGTCCACGATTTTTTTTTTATAATATATATATATATATATATTTTGATTTCGCAATAAAAACAGATTTGTATTTTTTTCGGTATAGAATAATCCTAGGGGGTGGTAGCATTAATATTTCGACTTTATTTTTTTCTGACAACCCTAATGTACATATGTAATTTTTTCCCCAAAATCCACGTTATTCAAAAGCTTATTTGTATACCGCCGTGTGCATAAGTTGGAGTATATTAAACATACATACTGTATGTACAGTAGGGTGGACCAAAAGCAGTAAAGTCGGAATTTTTATGCTCTCACCCCCTAGGATTATTCTATATCCACAAAAAGTATACCCCTATTTTTTTTATTTTGAAATCAAAAAATAAACAAAAAAAAATTATATAATAAACAATTGGTTATTATTATTGGGAATCTCTTGCAGATAAATAGGGTTTTCCCATAGAAAAATATTGATTTTTAATAATTCTATACCATTTCTACGAAAAGTTGTTATTTCCCCATATAAAAAACATGGTAAACTTTGGGCGTTTTGAGCGACCTCTAAATGTTTTTTGATTTCAAAAAAAATAGGGGTATATTTTTTTCGGCATAAATAAATCCTAGGGGGTGAGAGCATAAAAATTCCGAGCCTACTTTTTTACATGAATTTTTGGACCACCCTAATGCCCATACATACATATGTACCTAAATATGTGATAACTTATTTAGATATACGTTCATAAATACATACATACATACATAAGTAAGTACGATGTTAGCCCTTAAGCTTTGCCGCTTCAAGTTACGAAGTATTTCCACTGAAACAGCGTATCTCGTTGCTGTCATGAATTTATACCTTTTTTTTCGTTTAAATAGCATATGTGTGCTCTCGTGGAGTGTGGTAATAATATACGTGATATGAAATAATAACTTCTTTAGCGGCTATTCAACTATCGATGGACCAACATAAGAGGAGCATGTGTACTAAATAAAGGACGGTAGTTGCTGCGTGCTGTACCAACGATGAAAATGGAAAATATTACATTCATGAGAGAAATTCATTGATATCTGGATAGCACTTTATTGCCACATTTTTAGATATGTTGCACTTATGAATAGCTCACATTATAGATCATACATATGTATATAGTAAATGCATATGCGTGAACCTATGTACATAAATATGTACAGTACTTATTTTTTAGCTCTGTACTTCGTACTTCGCAGTAACTGTCAAATGTACTTCTTTGCAATATTTTGTACTTCAGGTCATGTACTTCACCGATCTTCTGGACGATCGTCACATGGCCTGGGCGATAAATTTGTACGAAGCCTTCAAGTCGCCGGGGACCGATGGCAACTTACCTGCGCAGCTACAAAGGGCTCTGGGGGAGTCATACAATTGGTTGGCTATTTATGCGAACTGCCTGAGGACCGGTTGCATCCCCAAGGCTTGCAGGGCATTCAGTGTTGCGGTAATCGGGAAGGCGGAAAAGTAGATATTCTTAAATTTTTTTGAAGTAAAACTTCTTTAGGGCGGTTGGTTGGTTGGGAGTAAATTGGTAAATTCAACGGAAATTGCACACGGAAATGGTTGGGGCTGAAACAAGCTTGAACAGTAATACTTGGAAAAAGACCAATAAAAGAATGAAAGAAATGGTGAGTACGTACATAGATAAAGAAAAGGATAAAGGCAAAGTTAAAAATAAAAAACAAAAGCAAAGATGCTTCAAATAAAGGCAAAAAAGAAGATCAAGGTCAATTTAAATACTTTACTTATGTAAGAGCAAAGATGAAGTGGAATATGTAGATGAAGAAAATGATAAACATAAAAGCAAAAAACAAAGATAAATAAAAAAAAGATGAGGATGAGGATACCGATAAAAGTAAAAATAAAGATAGAAGAAGAAAAATTAAAGTAAAGGTAATTATAGAGAAAAGGATATAGATAGAGGCACAGAGACCCAATATAGGAACTATTTCGGGATATTAGAGACTTTCGGGATTCCCGGGAGTTATAGATATAATAATCGATATTTTTTCGGTTTTGTGATCGATATTTTTATCGACTTTGTTATCGAAATTTTTATCGATATTGTTATTGATTTGGATATCAACATTTTCGGAACTTATCGATATAAAAAACGATATTTCACTTTCGCGGCTTGCTTAGATTTTTTATGATAATATAAGTCAAAATTAAATCAAATAATTTAATTAATTTGTATTAATTTTCTTATTCTGAATTAAAAGAAAACGAATTTTTTGGCATTATTTTAAATTCACGTTTTTATTTAAGAGCATATGTTCGCAATAATTTATTAATTCAATATTTGGGAATAAGGGGAAATGGCGCTTTAATGTCGCTTAACAAAAACGTTTGTCGCCCATGCGATTTCTTCATTACACACCAAACGTTGTGCCCTCCAGTTTCTGTAATTGAGTGTCAACCCTACAAGACAGCTGAGTATCATATGAGTGCTCATATTATCATTATCGCTAATTACAAAAGTGCTTATCAAAGCCCACATTTTCGTTCAGGCCATGGGCAAAAATTGAGTACTTTCCGCTCAATGTTGTCATCAGGAAGTCCTCATTACTTATAGTAAAACCACTCATTAAATGTGTAAATGCGTTAGACTTTTCGTCTAAAGTGCTCAGAAATGTCTTGTAGAGAATTTTAAAACATACATTTAGGAGGCATTCCCAGGCCCAACCATGTACGTGTATGGCATTGGTATTGGTGTCACTTTTGAATTGGATTTTTCGCTTTAAAACTTATGTTATGTTATGTTAAACTTATTTGAAATTTTAAAAATTGTCTGCACATCACCATCAAAATACCTCTCTAATGATATATAATTTTTTATACCTCCGAAGTATACTTTAGTTGTAAAAGGGGTGTTCAGGAAACACGAATGCCTATTATTATTATTTCGCCTCCGAGGTCATTGGCCAACGAATGTTCCTTTGATTCCTCCATTTAGTAAAAAGAGACGAGCGGTAGTGGATTAACGATTTAAACCGAAGCAGAGCTACTGTCCCAGAGAGGTTAAAATAATGTCATTTTGAGGGAGCCACGATCCAATTTACGTACGGACTTTGAAGTTTTATCGAGGTTATCTCTGTAGGGGCGCCATATTTAGAGAAAATAGGAGACACTTTATCATTTTTAATATAATTCTAAACCTGCTTATAGGAGTTAAAACTTTCGTTTAGTTTCAGCAGAATGCTAATTAAAAATTTTTTTGTGCAGCCACTAAATTAAGAATATTTAGGTAATAGCAAAAGTCTAAAATTGTCGATTTGAGCCTTATGCTTTAAGCAATAATTGTCAATTACTTAAGGCAACCTTAATTATTATAATTCAAGGCCATAAATTACACTGACACCAAATAAATAAATTTTACAAAATTTCCATAGCACACATATACATATGTACGTACATACAATATTCAATTTACTCAATTGGTGAAACCCATAAAAAAGTAATAAATCCAACTTTTGCTAAATGCCGCTGCAATCACTTATTCACTAGGTCAACGAAAAGTTCTACATACTACTGAAAGAAAATTTGCACAATTGAACAGCGTAGGCAGTAATAGCCTCTGATGGGTTTTAAAGCCTTTAAATGCAGCGTTATAATAGCTTATTAAATTCAACGAAATGACGTCAACAACTGTTGCTGTTCATTTTATTTTCACGCCTACTGTTGTTGTTATCCGGGCCATTTTATATTTTTGCATCGAAAGACTTACAATGTTTTGTTGAATCAATAAATTTTACGCAACATCTGTGATTTATGAGCAAAAGTCCTAATAATAGCATTGAACAAATGTTTTCTTATAAAGTATTAAGTGTAAATAATTTTATAATTTGGTAATTTGAATATATCAAGATGACAAACATACTTACCTACTTGTGCGAGGGTGCGGCGTGGTATTTATGTAATTATGTGCATATTTACAATGCATGAATTAAGTTTTAAAGCTTATTTGTCCGTAAATAAATTAAATGAAAGAATATTCATTTTAAAATTAACATTATCAGTATAATCGAATTTAAATTCAACCAATTTCTTTTATACCTTAGAAAAGTGTTTTTTTTTTTTTTTTTAATACGCGTATTGACATTATTCTTAGTTTAAATTATACTTTCGATTCACTCCTCCTCCTCCAATTTTTAAATTTAAAGATTTTTTATATTTCCGTCCTCTGCGTTTCTCCTTCTCCATCAACCTTCTAAACCCTCTGAGTGAAGCGTCTACGAAGCACGACCCCATGGATTACAAAATGCTTTCCCTTTCTCTCTATGGCCACAACGAACAAATACTCAGTATTGTAGTTAGATAAAGTGTATGAGTGCAATTTCTTTTTTCGCATGGTGCACGTCAAAATTACATGCTTTCAGCCTAGGGACCCTTCCTCCCGACGAGAGATCTGGCTGCTGGACTAGCGCCACGTCGAACAACTCCTCTTCGAATGTGATGAGCAGTTCGGTCGAAGCCGCCCTGCTGTGTTGGCGTTTATTTCGATGATCATCAGCACCCAGAGATATAGAAGGGAATGATCAGGCGGATTTGCTGGCTAAAGCCGACGCACACTGTTCCGACTATATGGAGGTGCGTTGCGACGCGGCATATCCCGCCGCCCGAACTATCACCCAAATTCATAAAAAGAAAGAAGACTTTAACTGCTTTATAAATCGAAAATTTGTATGAAAATGGCAATTTATAGAGCTCTATAAATCTATTTTCCCTGCAAACCAAAGTTCTCGAAATCTTAACGAAATCTTTAGGAGTTTCTCATTTCTGTAACGATTTTTTTACGAATCTTCAAAGAAAATTATATGAAATGGTTGACACGAACTCGTAAAGAAATTTATGTACGAAAAATAAATAAAATTCTGAAAAACTTCTGCAAGAAATTCTTCACGAAATTTCGTAAAAGAATCGAAGTGTGCACAGTTTGTTTCATTTTAGAAAATTCGGCAAAAAATCGGATGAGATCTTTACGAACTCCTTAAAATTGCTCTACAATTCATAATACTCCTAAAAAATGGTTTGCAGGGATTTAGTATGTTAGAAGTGTATTTTGTCGATATTTTTTTAATAGAGCATTAACGTCCATAGATTTTACTGCGCTTTCGAAAAGGTAATACTGTCGTCTATGGACGATAAGAAATAGTGTCCATGGACATTATTTCCTCTGCGCTTTATTGCACGTCATCGTAAAACGCGCATGATTTTTAACATTTCTGACTTTAATTCACTTTTCAATTATGTATTAATGTCAATGACATTAATTCCATTGACATTATTGCACGTCACCGAAAAAAGTCATGGTGGTGGTAAACCGGTTGGGCTTGGAGAGTGAAAAGTAAATGTCATAAGTTAAAAAAATTTCACATAATTTACTTACCTCCCTTCTCACCGATCGATACATTTCCAAAAAACTACTGAACTTGTCAGTCTAGTTGCCTTTGGCGCTTAACCCATTAAGGCACGTGTTTCTTTTCCATCTGTAGTAAATACTTTAAGTGTCGTGGTATATTCAGGTGAAGCTTTTTATCATTTATTTGGTATTTTCCTATCCAAAAATTAACCAAAATTCCATTACATTTAATAACTGGGCCCACATTTTATAGCCGTTATAGTAATCCAATCTTCCCCATATTTTATATTTAGGGTTTTCTAATAAAAGAGAGACTACAAACTCAATTTCATCGAAATCGGATGAAATTTAATGTTTCCGCCCGCAAGATTAGATGGCGTGGCAATTATCACATCTTTACCAAATTTCATAATTCCTTATTTATAAGTTAAATTACTTCGAGAACATTTTAAGTGCCAGCGAAAGCAGTCTCCTCAGTTTTCCGATCGAAAAACATTGAACCATTTGAACGAAAATTTGTTGTTTTCCATAAAAATACACGACAACCCATTGGCGCTTTGACCTTTAAGTATTTTTTTTATTTTGAAGTAAAAAAACAAAGTGTATAATTTAAAATAAATCCTAAGAAGTGAGAGAATAAAGATTTGTTTTTCAAATTTATATGTGTATAAACTAAGTCAGCTATAGATACTTGTTCTTTGAAAATATTGGATAAAAAAGCCCAAGTTTCAATAAGGAATAAATAAATAAAATTAAATGCACATGAATTTTCAATATTTCTACGTTTTTGTAATATTTATACAAATCGCAAAAATGTTAATTAGTTACTGAAAAATCCAATTGAAATGTCGTAATCGAATGGAATATTCCATTGCAAATGTTTACTTAAAATTGCACTGTAAAAATGTTTAGTTTTTACTTCAAAGCATAGCGCAGCAGAATACCATACTCCTCTCACCACTCACGATTGGGCAGCACTAATTCATTCATTAACCAAAGTGATGCGACGAAATTGGTTGACGCGGATGTGCAAATTTGTATTGTTCTTCGCGCTGTGCTAGCGGCAATCTGACAGCACAGCAAAAAGTAAATAATGAGCACAGCTGAGTAGTGAATACTCAGTGCAAGCAACTGGAGATTTTTCTGTATTAGCATCTAATTATGTTTAAATTAGTCAGGCACTTGAGCAAGGGGCTGCCTTACACTTATGTACACGCTGCATATTTAGCACTCGAATACATACTCATTTTGTAGCCGAATTCGAATTAATTGCAAAGCGAAAGGGAATTAAGCTGAAACCGCAATGACCGATGGTTGGTGAGCGGCGCGCTGATGACCTTATATTTTAGGGTTTTAGGCAGCGCAACGCATAGTCAGTCTGTTGACATTTGCGTGAACGGAAAAAAGTAAATGGATAAATGTTTTTTTTTTTTGTCTTGCCAAATCTCCAAAGCTGCGACCCTCACATTCAATTCGCTTTGTTCAACATACGCTTGTTGTTGTTACGCTGTGGGTGGTGCAAACGTGTTGTGGTGGGGCTCTAAGTCATCACATCACATCACGCAAGGTCAACCAAATAGCGAATGAACCAACACAGTGCAATAAGCAAACAATCAGCTAAACCAAAGTAAACTGAACATAAAAATCGAGCTAGCAAATGGATAACGCGACAAAGCGATGCAGGAGGGCCAAAGCTCTTGTGCTGACATCAACGCCACCCACCAAGTTTCGCATTTGTTGCACACAAAAAAAATCAAAGCAACAAAAGTACTATATGCATGGGAACGTCACAGCAGCACGCCGCGAAAAACGAATTTCGACGAGTGTGTAGCAAGTGGAAACAGATTGAATTGGCAAGCGAAAATAGTCAAAGTAGCAGGAAAATTAACAACGACTGCCGCTAGTCGCAAAAGGGCATTGTAATAAATGTGACTGAATGGCAGAAGGTGTGTAATCAAATTGCGCACTGCCACCGCCAACACCATTGCATTTGACACAGTGAGCAGTGGAGCACACAGAACACGAAGCCAAAGAGGTTTGTAATGATAGTAAATGATAAAGAAGCTGTGTGGGACATCAGTCGATTTTGCGGTTTAATTAACTACTAGTTTTGAATTAGGTTTCTTTGCAGCAAAACTAGTTCTACTTGTACCACTTCGTTCGATCATGGAATCATTGTTGTTGTTAAGTTGAAGTTTCTGCCTTCGTCAAGCAAATAAGGCAGGCAGACTTAGGCACAGAAGACCCGTTGTGCTTCTCGATTGCTCACTTAGAAATATATATCTGACCGCGGCCCCGCCCGTTTGATAATCTGTTTGACGTTATACAAATATTTCATTTAAATTAATAAAATTTATTTTAAATTTATAAACAGGTGGCGACCGTTTTCAAGCATATACTGATATAAACCTTTCTTAAGCCTATCTCGTTTGACACCCATATTAAAATATTTAGGGCCGTGTTCTCAAGTAGGTTTTTCTCTAATCTATCTAACCTTTAAACGAAAATTTTGTTCTCAAAAATGCATTTAAATGGCAGGTAAAATTTTTTAAATCTACATGAGAAACCGGCACCTAATTTACTTTGTTAACAAAGTTAATTTTGAATTTATAACCAGGTGGCAACCTTCGTCAAAAATACTTTCGGAATAATCATTTCTTAAACCTCACCTGTTTGACACGCATATTAAAATTTTCATTTAGATGTATAGTTAAACTGATTATGAATTTCTTATCAAGTGGCAACGTTCTTCAAAAATATATATCCAGAATAGACCTTTCGTAAACCTCTCTCGTTTGGTACCCATATAAAAATATTTAATTGAACTTGTTAATTAAATTGATTTAAACATTTGAACAGGTGGTAACACTCTTTAGATTCATTTCGAAAAAAAATCGTTTTGAATCTTTATCCTGTGAAACGCGCATATTGAAATACTTTATTTTACATATTTATTGATTAATTTTAACTTTTAAAAAGCTGGCAGCTCTCTTAGTAAAATCAGGCCATAACTTATTAGGACCATTTTTTTACATAAATCAATGCATAGGTCTTACCTCCAATGAATGCAAAAATTGTTTCTTTATGATTATTTAAACTAACTAAGAAACTACGGTTATAGCTGTTTTTATACATATTAATTGCGTTCAATCTGTACGATCCACAGTTCAGTTATAATTTCCGATTTGAATTTTGAGTTAACTCCTAGTTAGATCTAGGTGTGTGATATTTAGATTACTTTCATGAGTATACTGGGAGAATTTAAGAGCGCTTGCAGCACTTCGGCCCCATCTATTACCTGAGTTTGGCATTGCCGAAGCCAAAAATGACGACATATGCACGCTGTTTGAGTGTCTTTACTGATATGGCATGATAAGGGTCAACCGTAGTAGAGATTTCTGCCAATATCGATTTGCATGGCCGATTCATCTTTATCATTTTCAGTGAGGCAAGGTTTGGAAATGCGTTCTGCATCTACCTCCTTAGTTGCAATATCTCTGCAAAAGCTAGATAACCATTCCAGAAGGAAGGTGTAAGCATCGACGATAGGCTTTACGGCGGTAGTCTCTGGCTGCCTAAGGTTGAGTGTTTTAATGGCTCCCAGGTCATATGCCGACCAAATAATAAATGGATAATTACTTTCACCTCTTACGGTATGTACCTGAGATGTAATTATTTTGCTCTATTGCAAGGCGTCAATTTGACTCCGTCGAAACAATTTGACTCCCAATTGGATCGCTTCGTTTGGGATCTTTCTTTGAAGCTCATTCGCGTGGAGGCAGCTTTCTTATCAGCCTCTCTTAACTTAGACCTATTTTAACATAGTGCTTGAGACGCTCGCTCACGCTCCTGAGCTCGGTCCGTATTGTGTTGTTTATCAGGGTGGCAAGCTGTTTCTGCTTATCCTTCGCCGAAATGTGTTATAATGCTTTGACTTGACTCGCATTCCGGCTAGAGCTATTTTCAACTATGTCTGCATCATATACGTGACTGCCTACTCTCGGTGGTGCTGTTGAGACAGTTCCTATTTCAGCAGCTTCCGAAAAGCTGAAATTAGCTTTGTATTGGAGCTGTGCAGCTCCTTCTGGATTTTGCGTTAAATGCTTTATTTTTTCTGTTTTATTTTCGTAAAGAATGATGACTTGGCGATGCCAAACCGCACTCCAGACTGGTTCTTACTACGCCTCGTAGCCGAAGATGAATCGTGGATCCTAAAGCACTAAACTTATTCGGATGAATTTGCATCAAAAAAGGCTGAGCTCCGTTCTTTAAACGTCTCCCTCATTCAATGTAACTTTTTCTTGTTGCCAAACTTTAGTGCTCAAATATTAAGGTAAAAAGTCTAAATTGCTTAATTGATAACCTAATTGGCCGTTTTGGGGACCTTGACAAAATCCGTTATTTGGATGGAATAAAAAATTGCGATAATCCTCGAATACATGTATCGAGTCGAATAGGAGACTATGTTAAGAAATGAAATGCTTTTTTCCGAAACGAATATCTTTTATTCAAAAGGTCAATGACCAAAAAACTAAATAGCCTCTGCGCCAGTGGACCTGCAAAAGAGGAGTATCACTTAAGAAACTAATTAGCATCTGCATCAGTAATTTACTAAGAAGTAAATAAAGCCCTAAGTAACTGCATCACAGTCTATTTGCCACTTGCAGCTCATAAATCTGCTAACAAGTTGACCTATCATTTAATAACTGGTCTCCCTTCGCATTAGCACTACACCACATAACGAACCAAGATACCTATCTGTGGCTTAGCTCGCTGTATGCACTGCAGGGAAACCACAGATATTCATTTGTATGCACCAGCTGGCTCTGTGCTAAATCAATTGCCGACTGCTGAGCAGAGTTTATTGCATTTTACTTAACCCCTTGGGTTTTTGTTTGAAGTGCTTAGTATTTTGTAGACTGTGAATTTACATATAGGTATATACATATGTATATACATTTATATACATACATGTGTATGTATCTAGGTATGTACGTATGTAAATACATACGTGACAGCAACGTCCAACAGTAGCCGCCATAAAATACAAAGCAATATAAGCACAAAATCACAAAGCGTAGCTCCGTTTGCACCATGCGGACTTACGCAATTGTAATTCTAATTTCGTGTAATATGTATTTTCAGTCATTCAATTTGTGGCACCGACGATGTGTTACAATAAAAACAACTACATAAAATGTATGGTTTGCGTAAAAGTCGAAACTAAATTATAGCTTCGGTTGGCAATGCCAGCTATATTGACACTATCGTACGCCCCTTTGTGTATGCAACATCTTTCAGCTTAAATGTCGTTAATTAAATGTTCACCCTGGCGTATTAGTTACCCCGGCGATTAGTTACTTTGACGATCAAAATCACTATTGCGATACAAATACGTAGTACATACATACATATGTATGTATTTACAACGATACGTCAATTGACAAAGCTCAGAGAACAAAATTCAATTATAAATGTCCAAAGTACGCAAATGAGTAATGAGTTATATTGAAAGGACCAAAGCGATAGAATTGTTTTATTTGTAAAATAAGTTTACGGGGTGTGTACTTATGTATCTCAGCGGTAAAGAAGCTGGCTTTGTACACTATATGAAGCGGGCGTTGAAATCTAGAAGCAAATCCGTTTAGAAGATTTGGTGATCTCTCCGAAATAGCAGCTATAACTTCTACCGCCAAAGCTTTGTGATTTTTCCAATTTTTCACAACCCAAGATGCTCAGAGACTGCATTTCATGAAAAATGGATTGCATAACGGCAGGAGCACCAGGAAAGCTAGGCCGATAGGCTGAACAATATGGTCTTAGTATGAACTTAGAAAAACAAAATTAGTGCTTCTTATGGACAAGGATAACGACCGCGGATTTAAGTTACCTGAGTAAACTGAATCAAGAAATCCAACAATAATCTAAACGACCGAAATATCTGCGAGTCATACGGGATCTTAAGTTTAGTGAAAAAAAAAATATATCGATAGCAACAAGAGTTAAGAAAGCAAGCTTTGGCTTAAAGCATTTTTTCGAGAAGATATGCGGTCTTTACCCCAAAATTTCACTCATGGTGCAGAGCACGAAAGCCCAGACTTCCTTAGGGAAGTAGTGTCTACTGGATACGTCATGTGTACATCGTTGGCTCGTTGCGGAGTATGGGCACTGAATACCTGGTACTAAGAAAATCAGGAAAAAGTATTCGTTTTCGCTGAAGGCTCTCGTATTTCACCAAAATCTTGTGCAGTGGGCTATTAAATAGGTAGTGCATGGTGTCAAACTACCGGATAGACAAACCCGTGTAAGGCGTGTAAAACAAAAAGAATCTGCCTAATTTATTAGCGGTTACCACAGAATACTGGTCGCTCCATACTGGCGCCAGAACGCTGGACATCGCCGACAATAAATTTTACAGGAAAGATCACGAAGAGGAAACCGCAGAGTACCTTTCTCACAGATATTCAGGTTTAATAGGAAGCAGTAATAGCATACCAGGACATGTTACTTCAAATAGTTCTGTCTGGTATATGTATATGTATAAGCCGCCACAATATTTTAAATTTTATCAACCATTTTGGTTAGTTAGTGGTATCAAAACGGACATTTTTTGGTCGGAACCCGACACAAAAAAACAACAACAACTCAGACCACATGCCGCCCATTGCATGGTTTTCATGTTCCTTTTAATTTGTTTTAAATCTGTACGATACATACGAATACACCTAAGCCGATTTCTAGCTGTCAAAAATTCAGGAGTACGTCTGTCAACATAACGCGGCTAAATGTCTCATACCTATTTCTTGCAAAGGCATGACAGCAGCACAAAAGTTGTTCCACCTTCTCATCATCTTCAAGGCAGGATGGGCAAACGGAGTTGTAATGTACGCCTATCACAGCCAGGTTTGTGAGCCAAGTGAAGTGTTCAGTCAGCTGTCCCGTCTGCTCAACGAGAGCAAGTAACTAAGTAGATAAACTTTCGGAGATTGAAGGCAAGATAAGATTTTCCCACCTGGCGCACCCTGATGCCTCCTAGTCATTGCTGTGCGAAGTATTCAGCCAGTTTCTGATGGAGGCTTCGATGGCCGATAGTGATAGTGCGCACCAAGGAAGGCTTGGTCTGCGCTAACTCTAATCAAATGGTCACATGTTTCATTACCAAATACTCCCCAGTGTCCTGGCACCCAGAGTAAAGCAAGCTGGTTATATTTACGACCTTTTTAATTTAGATGGCTGTCCAATGCTGATGACACTGAAGACACGTAAATTCTTTCCCTAAACCTATATTCCACCACGTAGGCCATGGCGTTGGGGATTGCAAATAATTCTGACTAGAAGACCGCAGCATACTTCCCAAGAGAAAAGTGAAGCTTATCCCCATTATCTTCGATAAAGATACCAGATCTTAAGCCAGAGTCAGTTTTGGAGCCAGCAGTATAGATTGAACAATGTGTGATTACGGGCTCAGTGTTGGTATTCTACCAGCATTCAGCCACAGGGAACTCAACATTATAGGATCTCTTCAACAAAGGTTAAAGTGGCGTACTATGATGTGGCCAGCAATTTCCGCCTCGCCCCACTCAGTGTTATACCTACATCCGTGTTTTATGTATGGCGTTGAGGCTTGCTTTAATTGCTGGCGCTTTATTTTTCGCCTCTTGTAAGACACAATTGGAAATTAGTATATTATTGAAGGTTGTAAGACGCAAGATCTATGTAAACCAGTAATCGGAATTCAAAAAAGGTTGTCAAAATTACGAGAAAATCACTTTTCGACTATCCTGCAAATTTAAGTTCGTTTAAAATATGCTCTCTTGAACACTATATGCATTATAAAGTGGATAAAGTATACATATCTAGATGGCCGGTGTAATGTAATGACTTATTGTCGGAGCCTCTGCCCTTAAAAATACAAATTTTCCAAGTTATTTTTTAGAAAAAAAAGCCACTCATACGTTAGATTGACGCCCACATTTTTTCTTAATATTTCCACTTTTTTTTGCTGCCATCACCCTTTTGTTGCACTATAAATCTAGCACCTTTTGGTGCTTTGGCTGTTGGTAGTGTCAAGGCTGCTAGCACCCATCTATCAAAAAGGATAGACGCGCCTCACAATGTTAGCGATGATACATTTGCACTCCAGTCGTGTAAAGTGCACACACACACACAGCTACATTTGTTATTCTTGTACACATAAGACCATGCACTCACATGAGCAGACACAGTGACAATCTGTGGCGTCCTTAGCCAGCAGTGAGTGATGTTTCATGCATACATAGTTGCACTGCTGGCCTTGTTTATGGCATGAGTTATGGCGCTGATTTGGCATTGCGGCAAAAAAAGCGCAAATGTTGGATTCTTTGAAGGGCTAAGGAAAGATAAATTGCAGAAAGATTTCATATGAAAAGTGGTAAGTGGAAAAAATTCAAGGAACATATACACACTCGCATGTTTCTATAATACTATAAATACCTTTGACTTTTGCAAAAAAAAAAACCAGACATAAAGTAAATTACAAGCTTTTCAGCCGCTTTGTTGTTTAACTGATTTTTAGACTCTATCGTTAGATTCTACGAATAAGCAGCTGATTAAGTGAAGTGACATTTTGACCTGTTTAGGTTATTTTTTTTGTTTATTTAATGTTTTTAATTTTTTTTTTATAAAGTCTAGCATATTACATAAGCAGCTCCATATAAATCAACACTTTAAACGTCTTACAAAAATTAACAAAACTCAGCAAACTTTAAAAATTACACCCAAAAATTTTAAACTGTTTATTGCTGACGGTGCCAGGCATTTTCCTGCATATAAAAGTGGTTGTTGAGCATGATTCGTTGCTACAGTCATCGCGTCCTGAGCGGTTGAATTGCCATGCCGTTGATTACCATGCATAATGTAGGCGGAAAATTTGAGGAAAATACTCAAATTACGTTCGTGTTCATTCATCGTGACGACACCTTCGATATTCGTTGTTCTGTAAAAATAGAAAGTGAAGCAAAAAAATATAGATTAAAAATTTCTGCCTATAGTACATTGTATGTATCTTAAAGGGATCATCGCCTTTTTTAAGTCCCGAAAATCCCGGGAATGTAAAAATCGAAAAAAAAAAATAAAATCTTTTAATGGATATACATTAGACTTATAAAAAAAAAAATTGCAAAAACCAAAAAAGGCGCCTGTCAAAAGCGCAGTCTTTATTTAATATCGCGAATTTATATTTACTTATGAAAGTCATAATTTGAATGCTCTCACCTCCTAGCATTGTTCTATACTGAAATAAATAGGGGTACCTAGGCTTTTTCATTTTGAAAAAAAAAAAAAAAAAAAGTATTTATATGTCGCTCAAAGCGCTCAAAGATTTTATGTATTTTATATGGGAAAACACAATTTTTCCTGGAAATGGTATAGCATTTTTGAAAATCAATATTTTTCGATCGGAAACTCTGTTTATTGGGTTTCACAAATACCCAGTTGTTGTATGTTCTTGCTAAGTTTGAAGTTTCAAGTCTCTAGCTCATCAGAAAGTTGGTTAAAAATTGATTTCAAGATTTGATTACACACAGGTGAAATATAATAAAAGCTTGTAAAAAATTTAAAGAGTTTTTTCAATTGCCAGCAAAATGTTAAAAATTATTACCAAATACTCGTATCATATTTAGTTACCCGTACAATTTTTCTTGGGAACTTATGGTTTTTAATTTTATTTGAAATAGCTTAAATTTTTTTTTAGCTTAAATTGTCAAGTACATACAATTGTTTAACAAGTTGTTTTTATCGTGTGGGAAAAGTGTCAAGAAGAAAAAATTATCAAACATCAACGGTAAGTCTGAGCTACTTCAGACGTGGACCTTACTAAAATTGAATAGGTCACAAAACTGCATTCTCAGAGTCTTTCTAAGGCCCACTTGCAGAACATCCAGAGTTAAATATATAAATAGAGAATTAAGTAGCTCAGAGGGAAATTGTTATATTCCTAAACCAGACAATGTCCTGCAGCAATGAAAACTGGCCGAGAGCTAAGTAATCCGAGGGATTTCTAAATTAAGTAGGCACCACTCTCTCTTTTTTTTGACATTTGTTTACGTTTCTTAAATTGCAAACGTTTAATTTGTTTTTACACCAAAATGGATACAAAATTACCATTAAAATATGTAAATGATTTACGCGTATCAAATTGTGATTATTTCTATTTTATTTTTTGTCTTTATTTGAAAGTTTGTTTTTCGATTGCCAGATGAATTACATTTATACAAAAAATTATATTTGTGTGGCATGTTTGTGGGGATTTTATTAAAAAATGAAATGACAGCATGATTCTCTCACGGCTCTCTTTGCACTTAGAAATTTAACTTAGAATTCTAAGCAGCTTTGCCAGGTTGACGTTTTTAATGTCATTTGGACGTTTTTTTATCCTGTTGACGTTTGGATGTTTGTTGTGTAAAAATTACGTTTTTTAACTTCCCAGTAATTTTCTCTATGCACAAAATATTTAATGTATAGCGTATATATTTGCTTGTAGAGTAAGTACTTACGCTCAAACTGCGTACGCGCATTTTTTGTTTTTATTCTGGGACTAAGGATCCCGCGTTCAAAGGCTGGTTATGTAAACACTTGAGGTTACGAGGCTTATTGCAATATTTGCAATTGCACATTAAAAGCCAAATCAGGAATAGTTGATCTATTGCAACACGCACGCTCGCAAAAGCACCAAAAAAGCTGCTGCAAACTTAAAACTACCACATTATTGCCCTGGAAAAAAATCTGAATAAAAAGTTGAAAATATAGCTGAAACTTTGCAGAAACTTTTTATAATTTTTGCACAAAGTTTGAAATGTGGATTTATATTGTGTTTGTTATATAATGAGCTATGCTTTTATGGAAAAATAATAAACATTAAATAAAATAAAGAAAAACAGCCACAATCGATAAAAATGTTCATGACTTAGGGTACGTTCACAAAGAAAGCGGAACCGAGCCGATCGAAGCCGTTCCGAGCTGAGTCAAGATTTCAAATTACAGTAACTATATCAACGTGTTCATACAGCAAGCTTTTACACGAGCGTTTTGGAGCTGAAAGCAAAGCAGTTCTTGATTTTGACGCTGCTGTGAACAAAATAGCAAAATATTCAAATAAAAACGAATTTTACAACTAATCTTTAGAATAAAATTAAGCAAAATTTTTTGCCGCTTTTCATTGACGGTAAGTTTTGTGGTACCTTTGCAGCCGAGTCCATGAGAAAAGCTCCGCTTCGCTTCGTTCAGTGTGGACACCAGCAGCTTCGCTTTGTTCCGCCTTGCTTCGTTCGGCGTCGCTCGACTTTCTGTGTGAACGCGCCCTTAACCAGCTGATCACAAGTGTATGTATAAAATGATTTTTATATTAACGATCTCAAACCAGTTTACAATAGTGGTATTCACCAAATTGAGCAATGAATTCGATTCTAATGAATTTTAAATGTGCTCTATCGAAATGACATTTTAATATACCTTACGTAGTACATATGTACCTTTGTATACAATACAACAACAATTCTGTGTGCATACATTTGGAAAGGACGTTTTTGGGTAGGCAGTGTCGTTTTTTCAGACCAAGAGGGACGTTTTCTCATGCGGAAGACCTGACAACACTGATTCTAACCGCCCTATTCCCACAACACTGACAAAATTCAACATATGACTATTGTCACAATTACTGCGCCTAAAACACAATATAAACATTGTTTCGCCGTTGTCACTTACTCAGTAGGTCATAACAATAAAACTGACAATTGTCATACGACAGCATAAAACAAATTTGCGGCATAGTATTAGGCGCAGTAGTAAAGGCAATAGTCAGCCGCTGAGTTTTGTCAGTGGTGTGGGAATAGGGCGGTAAGTTAGAAATCAAATATCTATAGTTCTCCAAGTTTCTAACTGAAGTTGTTTTTTTTTCGGTAACTACATACACGCGCTGCTCATTTGCCAGATATACAATTTTCAAGTCAAGTCAAGTGTTAAGCAGGGATCACACGATTTGTACATTTGTACATTTGGCAGTCACAGAGTGGTGTTGTCTAGAAATTTTTATCGAGAATGAGAGGAGATCAGTAAAAGCTTTCCAAACCACGCCACTCTGTAACGGAAGATATAACCAAATCTGTACAAATGTGCAAATCGTGTGATCCCTGCTTAAGTCTTGCATAACTGAGCTTTTTATTACACACATACATATTTACATACATACAAATTGTAAATTGGCCAGCGGCACTTCTGAGAGTTCTCTTAATTGGATGGTCTACTAACACGGTTGGTGCATTTTAATTCATATATTTTGTATGTCAGACTGACCGAAACCTCAGAGCTGAAGGCGGAAGAATGAAAACGTGAATATGTACGTATGTATGCGCTCCATATTCATCAGTGAGCGCTCCCTTCCTAATTTCACACTTCATTGTATTTTAACATTGGGTGTCATTACAAAGAAGCGCTCCCTTGCTGCTCCCAAAGAAGCCCTTGGTGAGCGCTTCAACTAAAGCATTTAAAAAGCGATGCATGCAAATTTTAATTTTTATATTATATTTTTGTTTTAATAAAATAATGGCGTTTTCGTAAACCAGTTAATGACTTTATTAAGTGTACGTATTTTTTTCTTTTCTATGTGGTATACATACATATAAATTAACTATTTTTCAAAAGAGTATTGATAGAAATTTAAAAATTTATTTTTCACTTTGCTTTTGTACTGCTACCTACTTGCTCCTTTGGGGAGCAGCTAACCTTCAGTCCCATTGGGTATGTACATATGTATGTATGTATGTACATATGTTTTCAAAAATATTTTTGAAATCTCAATTTATTTTCTCTTGTTACTGACAGAATTGAAATATTTAGAGATAGCAAGTTAATATTCGATAATTGCTGGGCTAAATATTTAACGATTTAACTCTAATGTTACCCCCAACCATTGATTGTGCAAGCCAATTTATCAATTTAACCGGTAAACTACGACTTAAATAGATAATCTGCTGTTCTGCAAGTGGGCCTAAGAAATCTAAGTAGAAAGCTAGAATTTTTTACGAAAGTTTATTGATTTTTATTTTTTAAATGCTGCGCAAAGTGTCCAAATTTTATTTAAACAACTTTCGTCAAAGTATAAATTATGTATATTTGCATCAAAAATAATTTAAATTAAATAAAAAAAAAAATTAACAGTCAAATTTTATCAGTATGTGGTTGGAGTACATGATTCAATCATTAGAGTTTCGACACTCCCTTAAGTCCCTTACAAAAGCTTTGCATACATACTTTTTATGGGAGAAAATGCTCAACACCGTCCGCCAAAAAAAAAAAATTGTTAAAAATCAACGGGATTTTCAAGCGTCTTGAAATTTGCACTTTATCCTAGTAAAATTTTACGGTCTTTAAAACTGCATACCTATAATTTATCTAAAACTATTTAGAATAAACTTTAACGTTTTAGGGTGTAAAATTTTTGGGTGAGGTTCTTGCTTTTGCTGTAAATTTTCTTGAACAAATAAATATACGAACACTTTTTCTTGAGAGCTGCAAGCCGATTGGAGAAAATTTTATAGAATTAAAAATTCTTTTCTATTTCTTGAATGCAAACAAGGCGAATTCATATAAGGTATTAGCGGTAGTACAAAAACAAAAATTATAATGTATTTTATTTTCGCTTTCGGTACACAAATGTCAAATTTCAGCTATTCTTCGCTGAAGGAGGAAGGCGGAAATAAAATTCCAACACTTACTTTCGCACTCACTCATAAGAAGTTTTGACATAAGTGTACTGAGGCGAATTAAAGCAGCTGTTCAAGCAACACCATCTTATGTATATGCATTTGCCTTGACTGTAATTTAATCTATATGAATTTTTATTTTTTGTTTGTTTGTTTTGTTTTGAGGGCTGTATACTAAGCTTTAAAGAAATAACAAGTGAGAGCAGGGCTGTCTAGGGCTATGCCGAAGGCTTCATACCTTTCATGAACATTCGAAAAATTTACCGATGGGGGCTATAGGTAATGCTGACTCGATCCTTGTCATTTTTATTGCAAGTATTCTGTTGATATTGAGTGAAAATAGTGAGAAATGGCATATGCATAAATGAAGGGGTTATAACGAAAAATCTTATATCTGAACAATCAGTTGTATAGGAGCTATATGTTATAGTGGTCCGATCTTTGTCATTTTCAGTGTAAATGTTCTGTTGATATTGAGTGAAAATAGTGAGAAATGGCATGTTTCTAGCTGCATAAATGGAGGAGTTATAATAAAAGATCTCATATCTGAACAATCAGTTGTATGGGAGCTATATGTTATAGTGGTCCGATTTTCCCGGTTCCGACAAATGATTAATAAATTATAAAAAATACACGCACTTACCAAATTGCATCCGGATATCTCGAAAACTGAGAGACTAGATTGCCAACAAACAGACGGAATCGACTCTATTTCTTCTTATTCTGGTTGTAAGTACCAGAAACATCGGACCAAAGTTATAATACGATTTCACGGTCATGAAAGGTATAAAAATGTAACGATATTTAAAGAAAAATATAGACAGGAAACATATTTATTTCAAATTTAAAGTTGAGTAATATAAAACAAACAGAAGGGTGAGGACAATAATGTCGCCTCGAGAGCTTCACAACTTCAACACGCACATTTATCTCTCAAGCGCAAAAGTTTACAAATTTTAATTTTTCTACAAACATACCTACATACATTTATTTTAGTATGAATACGAACCAATCTTTGCTTATGCATGTGAAAAAATATGTAAATCTCAGCACGTATGAATTCCCTTGAGAAACATTTTGACGCTTGCCTATGTGGTTTTATTTGTGCATACGTATATTGTAGTTAATAGGTATGTATATGTATTTATACTACATGTAGATGTTTACATTCATATGTATGTTGCTAAACAAGCCAATTTATGTACATACAAAATAGTTTATCTCTCCGATTACTTGTTGGCGAAATATACACCCTAGACCACACAAGCAAATAAATTTATAGAAAGCATCTGATCATGACTGTCGTCTGTCTGAGTTTTGAGATAACCCTTATTGAATTGCAAAATAAGCTTCTTCGTAGTGGCAACAGCAATGAAAAACAATAACAACAACAAATGCTCATAGAAACATTATAGAAGCGATTTGTCAATTGCGGTCAGACATTTGGTAAATATGTATAATTTCAAATATTTGTGTGTATGTACATATGCAAATATGCATACTGGGGTGGTCCTTAAAAACAAATAAGTGATTTTTTCAGTCTCACCCCTTCAATCGGTAATACCACGGTCACGGAGATCACATAAAATTTTTGGTCCCAATTGGAGACGGTTAAGGCGTGTCGCACAGGGACCAAAGTTCAGATTCCTCTATAGAGACTCAAAAAATTTAAATTATTTTTTTTTTGCCAACTCTACCCAAAATCTGTACTACCCTAATCGAAGATATCAAATATAAATTTTGGTCCCGATTGGAGTCAGTTAAGGCGTGTCGTAATGGGGTCCAACGCCAGATACTCTATGGAGACTCAAAAAATTAAAAATATTTTTTTCATTTAATACACAAAATTGGTACTGATAAAGTCGAAAATATCACATTAAAATTTTGGTCCCGATTGGAGTCGGTTAAGGGTAATCTGAACTTTGTCCCCTGTGCGACACGCCTTAACCGTCTTCAATCGGGACCAAAATTTATATGTGATATCTTCGAATTCGAGTAGCATCGACGCAGGGGTTGAGGCTTAGGAAATCTGATCTAAAAATTTGCTTCCTACATTTAAAGACCACCCTAATGTATACGCATGTCGTTTTATAAGCACATATGTACATATATGTGTATGCACAGATATTAACAAAGATAAACTTTTGCATTTGTATTTATACGCGCATAAATAACAAATTGCTATAGAATTTAACTTTTGCGACTGCAATACTATTAGTTAATTATTATTTCTTTAATTATATCCGAATATAAATTAAATTTGAATATTAAATGCCTCAAACAGATGGCATGTGGTAGAAAATTAAAAAAAAATAAATAAAAAACTGTTTTACATAACCACCTGGGTAAAAATACAGCATCTGCGCAAGAGATAAAAAAACTGTTTAATATACTACGTTCCTATAAATGGACTAAAAATAATTTTTCCTAGGCCCACTTGCTGAACATCCAGAGCTAAATATATAAAGGGCCAGAGTTAAATAACCCGAGGGATTTCTAAATTAAGTACGCGCCACTCACTCTTTTTTGACGCTTGTTTACATTTCCTATTAGAATTTGAATATAAAATTTCAAACACTTACATACACACATATATAGGTACAAATTGTAAATTGGCCAGCGTCACTTCTGAGAGTTATCTTAATTGGATGGACTACTAACACGGTTGGTGCATTTTAATCACATATATTGTGTACACCAGAGTGACCTAAATTTCAGAGTTGAAGGCGGAAAAATGAATACGTGAATATGTTTGTATGTATGTATGTATGTATGTTTTCAAAAATTTTTTTGAAATCTCAATTTATTTTTGAATTGAAATTTCCTTAGTGGTGGTTGGTTGGTTGGGAGTAAAATAGCAAATTTAACGGAAATTGCACACAGAATTGTGTAACGGAAATGGTTGGGACGGAAACAAGTGCTTTAACAAAAATTTGCTAATAAAAGGTTAAATAATAAATCTTAGAAAAATACCAATACAAGAATGAACGTAAAGGTGAGTAGGTACATAGATAAAGAAACGGAAAATGTCGAAGGTAAAAATAAAAAAATAAACGAATATGCGTAAATGAGAGGTAAAGATGCAGATAGAGAAAGAAAGATTAAAGTAAAGGTAATTATAAAGAAAATGATATAGATAGACACAAAGAAACTCAATCCGGGAACTATTTTGGGATTTTAGAGATTTTCGGGATTCTCGGGACTTATCGATATAATAACTGATATTTTTATCGGTTTTGTTATTGCTTTTGTTATCGGTTATTTATCGATTTTGTTATCGGTTATATTATCGATTATTTATCGATTCTGTTATCCATATTGTTATCGATATTTTTGTTGACTATTTACCGATTTCGTTATCGATATCTTTATCGATTTTGCTACCAATATTATCGATACCTTTGTCGATATCTTTATCGATTTTACTACCAATATTATTAACGATTTTGGTAGCGAAACTGTTGTCGAAATTGTCATCGAATTTGTTATCGATATTTTGTCGATTTTCTATCGGTTATTTATCGAATTTGTTATCGAATATTTATCGATTTTGTTATCGCTTGTTGTATTGTTTGTTTGTTCGCTATTACTAAGAAAAAGTAGAGCTCATGTTAAATTTTAGCGACATCGGTACACGTTACCAATTATTTCCACCTGCCTTCATATAATCCAAACACTGGCGTGCGCCTCACAATAGTATTTTATCCCGAATTCGTGCCCATAAATCAAAAAATAAAGTATCGATTTTGGGGCTTTATTTTTTTGGGTTGGCTAAAATGATGTTTCAGCTATCGAAATATGTCCAAGATAGATCCCGACCTTTCGGATATGTTCCTATGATCAGTGTGAAATTGTTAGTTTAGGCAGCTCTGTGAAAAGTAAAAATGTTATGCTAAAGTTTAAAAGAACGCCAAAAGCCATCGACTTTAATTTTTAAAATGGGGCTTTCTCCAAATATCTGTTCTATATAAGGTTTAATTTTAAAATTTTGTTCAAATATTAAAGAAAATGTCATAAATCATTTTCTACAGGTATCACCAATAAAAAGTCATGTTTATTTCAAGATAATTATATTTAAAACTATAATACTAAATATGGAATCCGACCGTGTCCGACCTTTTGGTTAAGACACGATTTTGTTGATTTTTTGTTTTATTTTTATACCCGAGCGCACAAGGGTATTATAACTTTGTTCACATAACGGTTGTTTGTAACAGGCAAAACGAATCGAGATAGATATAGACAAATGTATACATAAATGATCAGAATGAAAAGAGAAATCGATTAAGCGGTGACTGTCTGTCCGTCCGTCCGTCCGTCCGTCCGTCTGTCCGTCTGTGCACACGATAACTCGAGTAAAAATTGAGATATCTTAACGAAACTTCGTACGAGGACTTCTTTTGGGCATAGGACGGATGGTATTGAAAATGAGCGAAATCGGACAATAACCACGCCTACCTCCCATATAACGGTAATTTTCAGAAATACGAAAAGTGCGATATTTTAGTAACTACTGAAGATAATTCACTCAAAATTGATATTTCCAATGAGTTTTAGACGAAAAATAAGAATATTGTAAATTTTTGGAAAATGGGCGTAGCCACGCCCACTTATGGTTACATGTGTATATCTTGGTAACCGCTGCACCAATTTCTTCCAAACTTGGTACAGTTGTTGGTCCTGCTACAACATACCAAATGGCTGAAAATTTTTAAAATCGGACAATAACCACGCCCACATCCCATATAACGGTAATTTAGAAAAATACGAAATCCTCGATAAATCAGTAAATATTAAAGCTAATTTATTAAAAATTGATGGTTGCAACAATTTTTTACCAAGAAATACGCTTATGATACAATTTTGGAAAATGGGCGTGGCACCGCCCACTTATGATCACATATATGTATCTCGCTAACCGTTCTAGCAATTTGAACCAAACTCGGTATGGTTATTGTGCTTGCCACATAAAAGCAAAGCGTTGAAAATTATTGAAATCGGCCTAAAATTACGGCCGCTTTTCATATAACAATAAATTTCAGAAATGCTTGAAATTTCAATATTTCGAAATTCAAGGACGCTAACTTACTCAAAATTGATACACCCCGGCTTACCATGTAGCGGTAGCTTTCGGAAAGGTGGAAAACATATATTTAATAATTGCGCCGGGTATTTAATGTTCGGCTCCGCCCGAACTTAGGCTTTCTTACTTGTTTTTTTTTGTTTTTGTTTTTCTGAAGACGATTTTTTTAAATTAATGGACGAATCGATAAATATTGAGCAAAGAGCTTGTGTGAGCAAATTCAATTTTTGGCAGCCAATGTCAGTTACGCGGTATTGTACTTTAAACGACGATATGTGTAAATGTTAAATATTCTATTGTCAAAAAAAAGTAACGTTTGTGCGTATAAGAAGATTTGCGTTTGATCGCTCCGTTAAAGAAAGTGAGTAAAAGTAATAAATAGATAAATGCAGTCTGATATTTGTAAAGCTGCTCCATATGGTTGGACAATACAGACCTCACTGGAAAGGACCATGTACATAGTTGATATTCTGGAGAGTTACGAGTATTGCGCTTGAAAGAAATTCAATAGTTCAAGGTTTAAATACTCTAAACTAAATACATAATCGAGAAGTTCGCGAGTGTAACGAGTTCTTCGATACACGAGAATCTCGTGAGAAATAAAGAGAATTTTTGTGCATGTGTATATACGTAGAACATTCATACATTCATACACATATACATACATATCGGTGTGAACGTGCGTGAATCTTCGCTTACTAGTAATGTTCAATCACATGCCAATGCCACGCACACCGATATTGAATTAAGGAAAATATATTTTGAAAAACCCGTATATGCGCTCTATTGTCGTTCTATTAGGCTGCAAATATAAACCCACATGCAAGCATACTTGGATATTTTCTGGCTGCTATTGTGAGTATTAATAGCTGTTTGCGGCAAAAGAATTCGGCCATTGTCGAAAGAAAGCAAAGAAATGTGGCAAAATAAATAGCATTTGGCAGGTGCCGACAGCGTAAGCTGCGTGCAGAAATGGTCAACAACATTGAAAGCCACAAGAAAGGCATACACAATAGCTTGTGCGAATGAAAGGTAACGCTAATAAAAGAGCTGTTGGCAGAAGAATACGGGTAAAGAAAAAATGGCGTGAAACCAAGTTAGCAAGCACGAAGGTAGTAGAAAATAAGCAAAGAAATAGATTGGGCAATTTATAAGGTAACACCAAGAAGCAGCAAGAGCAGTAGCAGCAGCAGCAGCAGACGTCAAAGCATATGTTTTATGTTTACTTCATAAAATTGAATCCTTTGTGTTTTGCACGCAGTTATAAGATACACTTTTTCCCCTTTTTTGGAGGCTTATGGAAGCTCATAGCGCAGCGCTTGCGTGTGGTCTTAAGAGCGCCTGCGGGTAGTAGAAAAATGATTTCATTCATTTACTCACGCACATTTTCCAAATATTGAATTTCATTTTTTTCTTCGTGGACACAATAGCCTGCATGGGGTCACAAAGAAGCCTAACGGTCAGCGTGAAGTTATTTCAATAGTTACCACAGCTGTAACAGGGCTCAGCATGCACGCTGCTCTGATGTTAGAGTTTGCTTAATGTAAATGTGATTGTGCGGGAATGGAGGGTGGCACAGCAGGGTTTTGCGTTAAGAAAACAATTAAATTTCCATTTCAACGAGAAACTTAGATACGATATGCTTGATTTGTTCATGCTGCACACACGCAAACCATCGTACATAGTACCTTCAATATCCAAAGCAATCTTAATAAAGCCATAGCCACCCACATCCGGCAATTGTGTATAATTTTCCATTGCTTGAAATTGAAACCTAACACGCGCGTACCACACAGAAAAAGCAGCAGCAGCAGCAGCAACAATGGCGGCGAGGCCAAATAACTTACGGCTAACTTACACCCGATGTTAATGGCAAAATTGATTGCGTATACGGCGTGTGGGTCAGCATGGAGATATGTACGATCTGATAGCAGCATGTATAACTCTGCCTGCCTGCCTGCCTCCGCGCTTGTCTTCGTACTTTCTATTCCCAGCGCATTGATTTTCCCAGCTACTCAGCAGCAAACAACCAAGTCCACCAATAACAAGCATTGTTCGTCCAGTTGCAGGGCTTCACTTAGCACGGACTACTTGGCCATTATCTACTCACTCATGTTTCTCTTCCATGTTGCTATGTATCCTATTGTTATTATTCTGGCTGTTTGGTTATTTAAGTGGCATTGTCGGCGACGTTCATGCTGTGTAGCAGCAACAGCGGAAGGAGCAATACCAACATCATCAAGTCCTGTCAGTTAGTTGGTCTCTTGTGTGTATTTTGCACGCCGTTGTTAGGAAGCATTAAAAATTTTTGCATCGATAAAATCTTAATTTATCAACAGAAGGATATTGAAAATAGATTAAGTTTTATTATTGGCACACATGATGAGGATTCACGTATGTGGGTGTGTGTCTGTATGCTATATGGCAATTTTTCATCAGTCAAAAAAATACTCTCTGCTTCAATGTGGTTTAAATTTTTTTGTTCAAGGCCTTTCTCCCTCGGATTTCCTTAAGCCAAATATCATTAATCATTCTAGACATTCGCTTTTTATGTATGCTATGTAGAGTAAAATATGCATCTTTTTTAGTAGAAATGTTTATGGAAGGTAGAAAGTGTGCGCGGCAACCAAGCTAAGTGGTCACCGAGTATTCTATTGATGGCATTAGTAGTGCTTAGTGGGTAATTTAACCCAAAAATATAATCGTCTTCTCCTCTACTTTAGATCAATATTGAGTGCATTAAATGTAGATTTATTTATTTAGATGTGGTAGTTTTTAGATATAAGCAAATAATGGTATTCCCATTCAGGTTAATGAACTTTCAAAAAATATTAACCTAATATCAGCAAGGTTATTGAGCTTTATACTACGATTGTTTTAAGGGAAAATGGACGAGGCAACAAGGCATTGCGAGAAGACGGTATAAGTAATATACTAAGGCTATAGAAGTATGTTGGGATATTATCATGATAAATAAATAACGTTGAGGGCCAAAAATAAATTAATTTCGCTATAGAAATACATACATATGTATGCATGTATAAATAAATATCTTGCGATTCGAAAAAAGTAAAGACATACTTCTAAATTTTATTCTAAATGAATACTAAGCTGAGACACGTCAATTGTAGCCGGGTTCCAATATTCGCGCCTATCCACATGCAACATCTTGTCATATGTCCCTTATACTGCAGGAATTTGGCTGATATTTGATGAGCTTTTGGTTGTGAGTCTTGCACTCGGTGTACACTGATTTTCTTACAACTACCACTGGTCTGCAATATTTTCGGCAGGTCTGGGTTTTTGTAAAAAAAGTATTACATTTTAAGGTACGCTAATCCCATTTATCCATATTATCGATTGAAGCATTGATGAGAGACAAATTGAAAGATCTGCTAACTAGGAGGTCTTAGAGTTTTTTTTTGAGTCTTTCAGCAACCAGTTTTCTTAAAATTTAATGTAAGAAGTAGCTACACAGATAGGTATATATTGTTCCTTTTAAAACTATAAAAACTAAACATTTAAAGAAAATTAAATAAAAAGTAATAATAATTAAAAAAAAGAAAAAATAAATAGTATAAGTTAATAAAAATTAAACTAAATTGAAAATATTTTTTGAAAACAACAAAATAAAAAAATTTACGGGAAATTAAATTAAAAACGTAAACGAAATTAAGTTAAAAAATAAAAAATAAAATAAAAAAAATAAGTTTCAAAAAATTAAATAAAAGCAAAAAATAAAAAATTTTATAAAAGCTTAATCAAAAACAAAAAAATGCGCTGCCCCAGGGATTCGAACCTCGGATCTTTTAAGTGGCACGTCAATACTTTGCTCAATCGGCACTTGCGACTCTTGGAGCACCGGGAGCAAAGTGATAAACATCGCTATTGGGAACATGCTCAAGTGCTTGCTGTCAGTGTAGTTCGGGACAATTTGGGACCATTTCGGTGGTAGTTCGGTAAACGGACGGGACTAACTCGGGGCCAGGGTCTTATTCAAGACTTCTTCAGGACCATTTCGGGACTATTTCGGGAGTTCGGGACTAGCTAAGGACTCCTTGATTTCGGGAATAGTTCTGGATTTGTTCAGGACTTTTTCGGGTCTATTTGAGCACTGGTTCGGAAATAGCAAGGAACTTTTTCGGGACCATTTCGGAACTAAATGGTTACACACCAAATATAATGAGTAGGTATCTGATACTCACGCCTCTTTTTCGAACAGCGGGCGCCGGTATTGGCAAGCCTACGAGTGTATTTCTGCAATGAAAATACTTTCTCATTATGTAAAACCATTTGCCATTCAGAGGCGGTGTTGTCACTTACCTTTGTATGGCAAGGCGCAAACCACAAATCTGATATGAAACTCGGCCAAGCACCAGCAAATGTGTAAGAGCAAATACTAATGAACGGCATAAGCTTACTGCATTTTTAAAAGAATTTCCTCCTCTTGATGGAATTTTGAAAAATGAAGTACGTACTTATATTGCTCCATCTACCAATAATACACGGTTAAAAATTTCGGTTTTAATTTTAAACTTTTTGGACTACATATATGACCAAACTAAATTCAGTTTCAAATACAAACCTTCCAAGTTTAAAAAAAGAGAGCACATATGTTGGGTTTAGAATTTAAACAATTCGGTTTAAATGTTAAACCCAAACATTTTCATAATTGAGAATAAAAAAAAAAAAACAATCTTAAATTTCATGCTCCGTCTGGTTGGGATTGAACCCGGACAGCCTTGGTAGCAACCAATTATATCAAGCATCTTTGCACACTCAGCTACAGCCACGCATGTAAATGTGCTTTCATATGTTGAGTTTGAATCAACACCACAATTCGCTGTGCAAACATATTCTATTTCGGTTTAGATTTTAAACCAAAGTTTCTATATTTGAAACCTAGAAACTAGAATTAAAACATTTTGGTTTGATTTTTAAACCACGAACTTTTTGGGCTAAAATTTAAACCAGAATATATTAAAAATTGCGTAAAACTATTGACTGGTTTAAAAAGTAGACTATAAAAGTTTAAAAAAGGCAGTAGTCCCAGCGCGGTTTAAAAATTAAACCCAAATTTTTGACCGTGTACCAGCTTTGTAGCAATTTGCCATCAACGAAAAACAACCCATCAATCCAATTGGAAGCGAAGCAGGAAAATTTTCCAAAAATTCATTAGCCACACGTCCCTTGCTCATGGAAAATGAGGCAAGTAAATTCATAAGTACATACATATGTACATGCGTACAGATTTGCATGCAACTAACAAACAAATTTCTATTCCAAAGCGCGAATGTGCCCCCGCCCCGCCCCGCCCCCCTGCATGCTGCGAGCGTATTTGCGCATTCTGGAGTGTTAACATAAAGCAAAAATTCAGCGGCGCAACCACACACAGAAAGGTGTGCCCGCTAGGCGTATTTAGGTATTTGTGTAGTCAATTTGTAAACAGAAAGAGGAATTTTATTGTACAATAGTAGTTTCAGCTATTTGTCGACACACACGCAAACAAAGAAATGCAAAACAAAAAATTAAACCCCACCGAAATGCATTCACAAAATTCTGCAATATTTTCTGGATTTTTATATGTGTTTGTTTTTGAGTATTAGGAGGTGGTGAACAAAGCAGCTTTTGGCATATGAGTATGAATTTTAGCTAACTAAAAATGAAATTTTCAAACAGGAGTGCATACAATAATGGAAAAATAGCTATGCAGTTATATACCAACACACATACACTTGCGCGTGTTACCTATGCATTTGTCAGTAAAATTGCGAATGCAAATAAAGCAATGTGTGGCAATACACAAATGCATGGAGGAAAAAATAGTAGATAGCTGAGTGCATACAACAAATGCGAAATTGGAACTGTCCTGTGAATTGTTGACAACGCACGACTGCCTTATGCAATATGCAGCACATATGAATGTATGCATGTATGCGAGTATATGGCATGACACTGTGATGTATGCACTCACAGTTGAGCTAAAATTTTTAGTCATTCGAATGTATGCTCTACTTCCTATTATTTGTCAAATATATTCACTTATTCATTCGGCGGCGGTTAGCAATCAGCATGATCCACGGGCTCTGGCTGGCGTAGATATATCTATATGTATGCAAGTACATTAGAGTGGTTCAAAAAAAAAATGTGTCCAAGATAGGATATGGGGCACCTTCCAAAATTTTTCCTCTTGCCGAAAGCGGTGCCGGTGCCAAGCCTTACGATTCCATGTATAGATTTAGAGGATGCCCATGATGCTCGTATTTTACTCTAGAGGTGTACATATCAAGTCGTGTATTAAAAGATTTTTTAGCAAGAAAATTTTGTCAAAACTGCACTAAAATTAATAAAGTAAAATAAGTTAAGGTCTCGTCAAAGTTACTAAACGCCATTTAGTAAAAATAGTTACTCAAACTATAATGAAAATTACTAACAATTTGTACTAATTTACTTCTTTTTTAAAAAAAGATTTTTTTACATTATTTTATTTTGTACTTTTTAGTTTTATTTTATATACGTTCTCTGGTAAATATTCTACCCATATGTATGTACATGACTGGTGTATGTGGGCAAGCATATCGTATGTTCATACATACGTATTTAAAACAACGTAGGATAGATTTGTGGTAGGTTGTGGCTGCAAACATTGCAGCGTAGTGAATGCTACGTTACACTATTTATCGATTTTTTATCGATATTATAACGAAAAGCGTAAAGGTAGGGATAAAAACATGAAAACAGATAAAATATAACCTTAAGCTTATAGGATTATATTAACTAGCTGGCGTTTTATTCACAATTTTTTACCATATGTGCATACAATATTGGTTACGAGACAAACAAGATATGAAACGTAATTTTCACTTCTCCAGTGTGGCCCAAGCGCACTTAGCTTTTTTTGCTGCGCTTCTACTGAAAACGACATAAAAAATTAAATACTACTTTAACAACATTTACCTATAACCACTTAATGGGTGCTCAGGGCACTTAAAACATTATCATTACTTTAACTATTAAATAATATAGATCAAAATTAGCAAAGCAAAAATACATAAACATAGAGCTAACCCACAGAATACATATGTATGTAAAAGTACACAGGCTGAAAATATATACAAATTCTAAAAAAAATGCGTTTAGAATGAATAAAAAACTTGATGCCGGAGAACAAGGCTCACAAGAAAAAAGTACTAAGCCATAAAAAGTTGCAAAAAAACACTGCTACGAACGCAAATTTTATGTTCGCAAAGTAAATATATGTATGTATATATATATGTATGTACATGAGGTCCGACACACACACTTCGCGGGAGCATTTGCATATTGTGCGCAATTTGTGCGACAGAAAAGAAATTGCGTCCAAAGGCAAATAAAAAAACAATACACAAAAAATGCGAGTGAAATCACAAAAAAAAAAAAAAAAAATGCTTGTTAGTAAAATTCAAATGAGTTTCGCAATCGCTGGACACAAACGAAACAGTTGACCAGTTGTCAGGATTCGACACCTTTTTTTATACACTTTTTAATTTCGTTTGTCCCCCGTATTGACTCCTTTATGCTGATGGCGATTTTGAAGTCGACCTGCACAGGAAAAGATATATGTAGACTTCTGGCCCATTTGCCTCACTAACGTTGTTAGGTGGAGTGAAATACACGCATCCTTGTAAAAATAATTTAAAAATTCTAAGCATATTTTAAATTGCGTGAAAACTGACGGAATAGAAACCGGAACCCAATTATTTAAACCACTTTAACTTAAGGAATAAATCCGTTTGTATTTTTTATTCGGTTTACAACAATAAAATACACTACAGAATAATAATTTTTAACAAAATAATCTCAATGATTTTTATTTTTCGAGTTTAATCAATAAATATTAAAAATATTAATTAGTTTTTGAGTTCTATTTTTTCGCTCAAAGATAATAATTATTGTTGAGTTTTATTGATAATGATTATTCAAAAAAAACTCAAAAGCTATACCAGTGTAATTTCCGACATACCATTTTCAGAGGTAGCGACACCCTAATAAGAGGAATAAGTCCCAAATTTTTTCGGCAAATATTTCAGTAGGTTGCGTCTGTATGGCCTTTTAAATTTAATAAATAATCATTATTTTTGAGTGGAAAAATAAAAATCATAAAATAATGATTATATGTTGATTTAAATTATTTTACTCATACTGATTACCGTTCCTGCTAAGTACCAAGTCCCCTCCAAAAGTGCTTTAGCAGCTTTCCAAACTATACCAATAACTCAGACAAATTTTCTTTAAAAAAAATTTATTTGCCCTCACCAGCTTCGGTGAACGAATGAAGTTTCTGCGTGTAATGTTAAATGTAATCTATTTCAGTAAAACTCAACATAATTACACTTAGTCAAAAGTGTAAGAGATTCTTTCACCTGTTTTTTTTTTATTTTTACCGCCTTCAAAAAAAAGGAAGAGGTTATCAATTCATCGGAATTTATTTTTTTTTTTTGTGTGTTACCGCATAATTTTTGACCACTTTAACCAATTTCTATATTTTTTGAATGAAAGGTGTTCCTCACGGGTGGTCCCATATTAATTTCGGTTAGATCCGTTCATTGAATCATGATGAAATTATCCAGAATCTTAAGTCGGTTTGGTTTTTCGCTTAGAAATTACTTGTTCAAAATAAACCTTCTTAAACCTCTGGCACGTGGCACCTGGCACCCTAACCTAACCTAATTCCCTTAATTTAAGTTATATTTGGCTGTTTAATTAGGTGGCAACTCTCTTATTTATGCCTTCGAAATGAGGCCTTAAAAGGTTTAATCATATAAAGAGATGTATCCAGTGAAGTGGAGATTGAGTTATTATAATTTATTAGGCTAACGAGTATCTCTTGGTCGGAAGTATTTTAGAAAACTTGGTATTTAACAGTTGAGTCTAGATTAACTGAGCGCAGAACAAATCATGCATTTCTGAACTGAGGATTGTTTACTTACATAAAACCACCAAACTCACAATAAATCTGTGCATGTCCGTGAAATGCTAGTGGCCTTATTCATAAAAAATAAAGTTGCTTTATAAAAGGTTTATAAATTGAAAAATGTATGAAAACGTTAATTTATAAAGCTCTTTAAACCTACTTTATTTTTTATGAATAAAGCTATAGATATATAAATAATACGAAAACTCAACGTTGTAAGTAATTTTAAGTTTATTGAAATTGTATTTTAATGGTTTCTTTTATCGATTTTAACTGGAAAGTTCTAAAAATTTAATATTTTATTCAGTAAAAATATAGATCGGTAATTGGTACCAACTTTCATTCTTTTGTACAAACTATGGTGAATGAAAACAGACCTAAGGTGCAAACAGCTGTTTAAAATATCTATTTTGCTCATGTATGAAAATTCTAAATCTGATAGAATTTCGCGACACCAAATAAAGCAGGTATCGGTTTTCATTTTCCGACAAAAATCAATTCAGATGAATAATGTTACTGGAATTCGGGAGCCTAAGCCTGTGATCAACATAGAGTTTCTGACAGTTATCTTCCAAATCTACGATCCAACTTGGATTCATACGTATGTTTATTGGACCTTGGTCATTTTCCTGTTTTACTTACTGAGAAGGATTCAAGTGGGAAGCAGATACTTTTCTTCAGATATAAAGTCAAATGACTGCTAGTTGTTTCTTTGAAGGATAAGTAGCGAGCCTGCAACTAATAGACCAATTTGTGACTAAACTTATATACCGCTGCACAAGATGGTACAAAGTGTTGATCATTGCAAATTCTACTTAATATCTTAGCAAAATATGGTTTAAATTCTCAAGAGTAAGAGCGAAAAATTTTATTATAATCTAGTTCTACTTTAAATTGAGTTACATATTGATTTGCGCGGCAGTAATCAAAAAGGACGGAGGCATCAGTTGTTATATAAGGAAGACTTTAACTGCTTTATAAATCCAAAATTTGTATGAAAAAGTCACTTTATAGAGCTCTATAAATCTATTTTATTTTATATCAATAGGGCCACTATTCTACCAACGAACACTTTGTAACTCTAACATTTACCTAATTAAATTTCACTAAACCAATTGTGACCATGTCACAGTTGCTGTGCGTGTATGTTTTTTTTTCCTATGCACTAGTGACTCTTTCAATTTCGCATTTTCGCAATGATGCCAATTATCTGGCAACAACTCCCACTGAGACAATTAACAGTGTGGATACTCGTTAACGGTAAATATGTGAAGCTGTTACAAATTGAGGCTGTATACATACACGGGGTATGTATACGTATGTATATAAAGAGAAAAACCTCGTTTGATTATACACATTAACGC
>NW_023458560.1:29179678-29196644 GCF_013731165.1 Rhagoletis pomonella
AAAAACCTCGTTTGATTATACACATTAACGCATTTACCATCCGTACCTACTTAAACATTTGTTCTATATACAATAGGGTGGTATATTTTGATCTACTTAAAAAATAAAGACACTGGCGAAAATTTCAAATGTAAAAAAAAAACAATAATATGGCCGGCAGCTAATTTCTTAATAAATATAATTAAGTTTCAGTACACAGTTATATCTGGTCATAAATTTTGTTCAATTTTAGCGTTTAAAATTTTTTATTTTTTAAATCCTTGTAGCGACCCTTAAAAATGTATCTAAAATTTTTAATTTTTCTTGGATATCTTTAAATGTTGTTAGAACCACCCTAATATAAACAATAAACATTGTGTTGACTATCGAAATAGTAAATAAAATTCACTAAGGGCAAATAAACTCATTTATGTATATTGTAGTCAGTGTGCGGCGGCAAGTTTTACTAGGTAGATAGGGCGTTGGATTAGTCTCAGTTCTTAACTAATGCGATTACTAGTTCTTGTTTCTCTTCAGTGAAATTCAGATAATTGTTATAGAAAAATTAATTGGATTCCATGTGACTTGCTAGAACAATACAGCCTTCCGTGTTGTTCTCTGCACTCGCATTGTAGAGGTTACTCATACGCCAGGTGCTACCACAACATTTGTTATCGCGCTTCGCCAGAAAGCATTGTATTATGTCGTATACCATTCCTAAATTATGGATTCCTCCTGACTATGTTAAGCAAGGAAACCGCAATATATTTCTGTTATTTTCTAAGGCATCGATATTTTTTGAGATCATTCCAGGAAGTTTTGGGATTTCTTCTTAACTTTTCGAACGTTTTCGTGATACTTCGGGATCATCGCACATTTTTGGAATTAATTCCTGACTTATGGGTAGCTTTTCGGAGTATTTCGGGGTCTTTGGCTTCAGGAACTTTCTCTGGAATTCTCAATTTACCGGCCCACCTTTCGCTCTGTAAAAAAAAAAAAATAAATAAAAATACTGGTAATACTCCGTTGTAAATTTTTTACATAAATAAAAGATTGAAAACAAGAATTATTTTTACTCTATCGATATCATGAAGGTTTACAGAGCTCCGCCCACTAGACTGAGGAAATATTTCCAAAAAAGAATTCCGTCAAGAGGTGAATGGGAGGACGATTCAGTTCTGATCTCATACCCTGAATCAGCAGCCATGTGGCTCCAAGGTAGATCCGAAGGTAGGAAGTGGGGTTTACTCGCAATAACTCTCACTTAGCCGAAGTTTTCGTCTGCCAGATCTCTGCAGCATTTTTTAAGCTAAGCTTAAAGCAATCAACGAAGCATATATGCGTTATTAACTCGCTTGTATAGCTAGCTTTTCTGATAGCCAGGCAGCAATTCATTGCAGACGTTCCCTAAATGAGCTGATAGAGAGATACGTCACTCATGTTGTATAGGTGCCAGGCCATAAAGATAAACCGCACACCTGTGTTGCATATGAACTCGCAAGGGAAGTTATATTATTGTCTGTAACAAGTAGCGCTTGAATTGTGGGCATTGCGATATATTCCTGTAAACTCTGGCTGATGAATAATTCTATCAAACGGGAAAATAAAAGATGGCCTGCGGAATCCTTGTGTTTGATAGCAAAGCACATTTTGCCTAGGTTGTATAAGCGCAGACCTCGCCCTCTGCTCCGCTAGGAGCGACACTGCTGAAACATGTAATTGAAGTTCTCAGCGGGAACTGCATGCTATTAGAATGGGTATGAAGTCAAACGACTACGGCCGTAGCTGCCGTGTTATTTACGAAATCGAGATCGTAAAGCATTACCTATGCCACTTAACTGGAATGATGAGGGCACATCGACGCTCGTTTCTCCACTATTCCTTTGAATGTTTGACTAAACTCGAACCAGTCAGTGCTTTCGAATTTGTGCGCTTCACCAAAGGTACAAATTGATTTTGCGACTAAGCTAAGAGGAAGGGCGCAAGAAGATTAAATGAAGAAATCGCAATAGGCCCATGTTGGCCGAATTATGGCCTTATCCTCTGCTGTATGAGGAGAGCAAAGAAATCCTTTCCTAACCTAACCCACGTGAAAATCGCAACAGCTAAGAGCGCTTTGAGACTTATTGGGTATTGACGATTGAAAAAAACTGGCAGAAGTTATTCTTACTTTCCGGCGAGCGTCGAAACAGTCAACTTACAGCAATTGTGAATACGGAAGTTGACTTCGACCTAAGTGTTTAGATGGCTATATGTTAGTCTGATTTTCTAAACTCTTCTCAACTACCCACTTCTGCATGAACGACAAACACAAAATTTGTTAAGCCCCTCAAAATCAAAAACTCGACTTCTAACCGGAACGCTAACGTGGCACTAAACCTTTGGTAAAATGAAACTCAAGTTCGGAGACTCACATAGCGATCGATAGAAGAGGCGAGGGAAAGAGTACCCAAACACCCGAGAAATTATGTATGTATTTAAAACTTCTGGGGTATCACATCTTCGAGAACTAAGAGAGCGGAAGCAAAACTCCGTACGAGAATATATGTGCGAGGATTCGTTAGAAAATCAGGGTAGTTCAAAGATGTGTGTGAACAGGTTTGAGGAAATTCTCTACTTATCATCCGAGTAGTCCTATGCGGCTGGTCGAAGTCTTCAATCAGAGCTTCCCTTCTTACGAAACCTAAACAAAGCTGATTGTAATAGCCATAGACTAGTACCAATTCTGCACTTAAATCACGTTGCACTTATACAAAATTGGCTTGGAAAAACCGAATACATATATACGTCAATTGCATTCGTTTATCGCCATATAAATTGGTGCGCAATTGGCGCTGGAACATATCCAATGTGTTACGGTCTCTCCCATTCCTCAGGTGCCTTGAAATGTAGATTCAGCTAAGCTGCTGGCACAGCTTTTGGTATATCAAAAGTAAAATTGCACTTCGCGGTGCAGCTGCTACTGATTGCTGTTACTTTCCAAGGCCTTCGTTTCTTGCCTAATATGTACATATGTATGTATGGATACATAGTTATGTACAAACTTGTTCAATAAAAGCAATTGCAGTGGCAAGCAGTCGTGCTAGGGGTGAGAAGTATTCAAGCGTTTTACTGCTTTATTGCCTTTTGGTTGTCTCAACTGCTTGTCTACTTGATTGCTACCTCACTACCTATCAACATTACATAGCATGTAAGTACATGCGTTTGTATGTAGTATATTGCAGTTTTTCCTACAGTTCTCGCAGTCTTTTCGACCTAGTAGAGCAGTAAATAGAATTGCCTGACGGCCGCTTAACACTCACGTTCATATCCTACATACATACCTATGCTCCCCGAACGTTAATTACCTTCTTGGCCTATATACTAAAGTGGTGATATTAAAATGACTTTTAGGCATTTTGTGCGTTTACCAATAGCTATACAATGTGGCTCTAGTAGAGTGTCATTATTGCTGGTGGAGCTGGCACCGTGGCACTGAAACTGTGCGGTGCTTATGGTGGTTGCGTAACTTGCAGGATTGATAATTTCCACAAATGCACTAAGGTACTGCTGCTTTGGTGGGGAGCTGTTAGGTGGTTTCTTACTCCTTGTTGTCATTAGAATTGTTAGAAACTTTTACCGGGTTTTTGAAATACTATATCTTCGTGTTTAAACTTTTTGTGAACCTAAATACATATGCATATATTTATATATAAACTGCTCGAATTTGGATGTCAGAAAAAGAGAAAAACTGGTTGAAAGATCTGCTAACAAGGAGGTCTTCGCAATGTTGTTTTTGTCTTTTAGCAATAAGTATACTAAAAATTTTATGAAATTAAACAAATACAACAAACATTGTATTGCAGCTTTAAGCTGTAGTTTAGTCTCCTTGCTCTTTTCTAGTTCCCATCCGTACCTGCTACTCGAAAGATCTTGTACACTCTCCCTTACCCTATCGAATTCATGCCAAAAACAAAATTACACGTAAGCAGGGACCGAAAATAACAGTTATTGATGAAAACTGTCATTGAAAAATTCAATATGAAGGAAATGTTCTACAACTAAGGGATACATATTTCCTAAGAGGTTTCTTTCTTCACCGATAATCAAATTTGAAAATAAATTTTTATTTGTAGTTTTTATGCAAAATTAAAAAAAAAAAATATTTTTGATTTTTATTTAACAAACCCAAAGTTACAATTATTTTTGATATTTTTATTTATAAATAATCTGTAGATAAGAGTTGTTTTAGATTTTTTTATTATACGCCTTAGTTATTGAAAACTTTTATTTATCAAAGCCATCAATAAAAATCAATCACCGACTTTTGTTTGTGTTGGAGAACCAAAACCTACTACGACTTATACAAATGACTTTTATAGGCATGATTTTAAAAATAAATGTCAGTGACTGATTTATATAGATGACTTTTATAAATAAAAGTATTCAATAACTGTTATCTAAGATACATAATTAAAAATCCAAAATAAATGTTATTTGCAGTTTTAAGATAAAAATCAAAAATAATTGTTATTTTGGATTTATAAAATATAAATCGGGAAAAACTGGAGTAATTAAATAAAAGTAAAAAAATAATTGTTAAAGAGTGATTTTCTTCTTTAAAGTTGTAACTGTTACGGTCCCTGCACGTAAGTCTTAAACCTCAATTTATATTTTATCCATTTTTGCTTACTTCTTATATTCTTTATTTTACCTTTTAAGGTATTGGTTTCATATATGCACATATTTTTTCTCCGTTTTTGTTGTTTTTTTATTCAAAAGAAAAGTTACGCAAATAAAGAATTAAATGTGCAAAGGTACTCATTAATAAATTTGTTTGTATTTCTGTTCAAAGTCTAATAAAAAGTTGCATCATGTTGTAGGAATTTTTCCTTTTTGGTTTGTTTTGTTAAGAAATTATTTCTGTCAAAAACGCTCTTCAAATTTTTAAAGTTACCAATTAACTAATGGAAAAAAGATTGGTGCATAATACTTATCTACTTTCTTAGCTTTAAGAGAAGCTCGGTCAAACACAAAGAAAACGTTTTAGCGCCAAACATTCGGGGTAATCAAATATGATATACTATATAATTTTAAAACTTTTTAAGGGTTTACCTTAAACTGGAAAATCTTTGTAAACTTCGAAAAACTCTAAACTTTTTTAGAGGTCAAGATTTGTATGATTTGTATGAAATGAAAAAAATGCGGTTTGTTCGATAAAAAAAAATAATCAGGTTTATTCGATATTCGAAAAGAGAAAATTTCAAAAAAAAAAGTGGTTATAGGTTTCCAAAAAAGACCGGTGAAGATCGGTTTGCAAAAACCGAGTCGGTCACCCTAATATACCTACATATGTACATATATTGAAGTTTGGGAAAGAAGTAGCTATTATTTTATTTTTCAATAAGTTAACAGTAAAAACATATTTTTAGAACAAGCTTTAAATTGGTGAAATATTTATTACAAAATTTCAGGACATAAATACATATGTACATTAGAGTAGTCCAATTTTTGTATGGAAGAAAAAATTTCAGCCTAGAAAATGGGGCACCCCCTTAGATTTTTCTTTTTGATATTTGTAGCATCTATACCAACTTACAGTTTTCTACTGCAACCAATACAGTGTGCTCAATGACCTTGAAATGCGCTACTGAATCGCATGAGCATCCTCTAAATTTATACTTAGAAACGTAAAGTTTGGTACCAGCACCTCTTTCGGCGAGAGGACAAATTTTGGAAGGTTCCTCAAACCCTATTTATCTCGGAAAAAATTTTTTTTTGGACCACTCTAATGTACATACTAGGAAAGTTATATAAAAGCTTATAATATAAAAGTGTTATTACTCTTTTTATATTTACTTTTAACGGCTTTGTGTTATTAAAAATATCCCAAAAACTTTGCTAATAAATACTCGTAGAATTAAAGTTGAAACCACAAGGAAATTGCGTAAACTTTTCTCTTTCCAACTAAATATTTAATCAGACAAATTTTATAGTTCAAATCAAAATCACTATGCTCATTTAATGAACATAACGCTTGTCAAGGACATAAATTCTTCCACTATTTATGTACATACATACATCATGCAAACATATATGCGGTACTTAGTCAAGCGAGACGTACTTAAGTGAAAACATAAAATATTTCGCTTTAACTGCATTTGGATATAAAAAAATTACGAAAAGATAGATCGTAAAGTTTATATTCATCTTTTTTGAGGCGCCACTTCAGAGAATACGCTTAGCAGTAAACTTACAGACATACAGATACACAGATATCAGCTCGCGCTTTCAGTAGACTTTCTGCCCGCATAGTTACTAAGTCGAAATACAAACATATGTGCAAATTTGTATGTTGTGCGGTTGTGTCAAATGCACATCACGCACACAGAGTCATAAAGTAAATGTGTCACGCTCATAACTTCATATATTCACGTTTCCCGTCTGTCGCTTGTATGTATGCACATTTGTCAAATGAGTTGAGCACAGACACTATGTCGATTTCATGACTTATCAATGTCGTGTAAACATTGTCGCTAATAGGTATCAACATCAGCGCCATTGCATTTTCATCTTCACAAAATCCTTGTAAAAGATAGAATCATAAAAAGTTTTCGCAAATGGCGTGTTAGAAAGAGACGTTAATTGGAAAAACCATACGCTTTACACTTTTATGGTTTATTTTCAAAGACAAAGACTTTCTATTGCTGATACATATCTACTAAATGTACGATTTCTCCGACCACCTCTACATTAGCTTTAAGCTCATTTTTAATCCAGCTCCTTTAACTGCATACAGGAACAAGAAGCGAAGCGACTGGGCATGGTATCAAAATACGCCGTCGTCCTCTCTACACAGATAAGCTTCTAACGATAAGTCTTGCTTATCGTTAAGACCTGATGAAGCGAGTCTCTCGAATACGAATTTTGTTTCTCTCGGTGAGCTGAACTCATCGTCAAAAATTTATGAAGCAATGAACTTTGTGACAAATGTCTGTAATGCTGCTCCCAAAGCTTCTTGCCCAGGCACCCGAAGTGCAAAAAGAAGCCCCAGTGCTGGAATCCCGAGATTTCAATCAAGAAAAGCGAACAGGTCTTTGGAAATCCTACTAAGACGCACTCAAAGTTTTCAAGAAGGTCATAAAGAGGGCGAAACGCGAATCTTGGCAAAGCTTCTGCAATAACATAGAAGAGAATTCTGAAGCCAACAAGCTGAGGAAAGTTCTTTTGAAATCCTCTTCAAGTATGAACTCTGTTGAGTTAGAGAAGTTCGAGCTATGGAACTACAAATTAGTGTATATTGCTCTCTAAACGCTATTGACATATGATTTAGTTCGAGTTATAGAAGTTCGAGTAATAGAAGTTTGACTATAGATACAAAGAAGATCCATATAGGTAGAGCTATTGATAAGGAGTCAGTATAATAAAAAAAATTAATGATTAGAATGTTTTACATCATTTTATAATGCTCACATTACTTAACTTCCGTTCATCTGACTCTGAGTTTGAGTGAGTTATGTTGATGTGCGATGACTTGGGTGATTTAACTAAGCCATCGCACATCAACTCAACTCCCCCAAACTCACCTCACCTCACCGGCCATCAACTCACCACACCTAACCTCGACCCAGCTCACCTCAACCCAACTCACCTAACCTCAACTGAAATCAGCTATCTTTAACTCACCTTAACAGACCTTAGATAAACTCACCTCTCTTCAGCTCGCCTTAACTCACCTAATCTCTTGTCTTCCTACCTAACTTCACCTTAACTCCCTTCGCCACACCTCTACTCATCTCATCTAACCTCACCTCACTTTAGCTCACCTCAACTCATCTTAACTTACGTTACCTTATCTCACCTCACCTCAAATTGTAGATATAAATGTTCCGTCAGCCGCAAATAAGAACTAAACTAAGCAGTTGTTATAAAAAAATAAGCCCTTTAAAAAAACTAAAACTAAATGCATATAAAAAATATGTAACAATATATTTAATTCTATTAACTTCTTAATTATAACTTGCTTTCTGGAATTTTCTCTATTAAATTTAACTTCTTCTTCGCTAAGCGACTACATACACTCAATGTTTGGTTTTTATAAGTCATTTTCAAATTTCGAAAATGGTTTTAAAATCTTTTATTTCTTAATGCAAAATTCTTAGTCAACACCCACGCTAAGCGCAAGAATTGCAACCAAACGGGAGGCAAAATAAACGAAATGCCATTTATGCGTATGAACTACGGCAGCCAACACATTTTAGAAAATTACATACATGTGCGCAAATAAATAAGTGTATAAAAGCACATACATACATATGTGCATAAATAAATATTCGTATCGTAGAATGGAAAACAGCTTAAGGTTATTTGCCTCTGCTACAACTTTTCCGTCGCGCCATCATCAACGCTTGCATTTTGACATTTTCATCACCAAGCCAACGCAAAGGCACTGCCTGAATTACATATAATGAATAACAGTTCTCAAAGCAACCAAGTAAAAAATGCAAAAATAAAAAATTAACTGAAATGCAATGAAATGAAAATAAGCGTAAAAATTCTAAAGCTACAAAGCAAGTGCACGACCAAAGAAAAGGACAAAAAAGTAACGGCAGCAGCACCAACACATACGTACGTGCCAACAAGTACACATCCATTTAAGATGCTAAATGAGGAAATGAAAATAAAAACTTTGCACCCACGCACACTCGTCCACACTTGCATTTGCATACATGCATACACGTCAACACGCTGAAGTTTAATCGCATGTCCTCAAGCAGTGACATAATTACGCGAACGTGCGCTGGCATTGCAGCCATCAGAGAGTCACCCTGTGTAGCGTTGTTGTTTTCCATTCTCTTACTCGGTGATGAGTAAAATGCTTCAGGCAACAACAAGGGACTTTGTGGAGTGGCAAGCGAGTACGCATTTTTGTAGTTTTTTATACATATTTGTGTCGGTCGCCAGTTGCAATCAGTGTTGCCGTTGTGCGACTAAAGGGGCAATTTGAGGGTGGGCTTTCCAAAACGGAACCAATCGAAATTTCAGCGAAAGTATAAGGAATTTCGTCATGAAACTTGGTGAGGATGTTGGGGGAGGCCTCCTCAACATGACTTGTTCACTCTCATAATATAATTGCTAATAGTATTTTAGCAATTTGTTGTTAAATAATGTCTACTATCACCCCCTAATTTTTTTAAAATATGCCACTTATCACTTATATTTTGTGTTACATATTATATTTTCAATGCTCACATGCGTATTTTATGCTTTTATTACATATAATTCACCAATTAATTAAGTAAAACGCGTTTATAAATTTGTGTTCACGTTTTACCACTTTTCACAAACAAACAGAAATAACAATGGCCGACAGTAAGAGCAAATATGTGCTGCCATACGTTTTAAAAGTAAATACGCCATTATTAAAGGATTTTATTAAAACGCGGCCAACACAAAAAAGGAGTTGTGCGTAAAATCGTCATATTTTTATGGCAACCGTATTCCAACGGTATTTCTTTTATTCTCTTCTTATTTTTTCGCATGCAGAAGCTTTTTTTTTAATATACTTTTATAAATTATGAAATTTTTTTATATAAAATCGCGTGATTTTATATAAAACACCCAGTAACCATATATTAATATAGTTCCATATATATCGAAAATTTTTAATAAAAAATCGCGCGATTTTTTATTAAAAATTTTCGCCTGCGGCGCTTTCTAAAAATCGATACTTCCATAAATAATGAAAATTTTTAATTAAAAATCGCGCGATTTTTTATTAAAAATTTTCGCCTGCGGCGCTTTATATTCTAAAAATCGATACTTCCATAAATAATGAAAATTTTTAATTAAAAATCGCGCGATTTTTTATTAAAAATTTTCGTTTGCGGCGCTTTATATTCTAAAAATCGATACTTCCATAAATAATGAAAATTTTTAATTAAAAATCGCTCGTTTTTTTCGCCGGCGGCGCTTTATATTCTAAAAATCGATACTTCCATAAATAATGAACATTTTTAATAAAACATCGCTTTTTATTATAAAATCGATACTTCGATAAATTATGCAACTTTTTAATCAAAAATCGACCAATAAATAATTAAATTTTTTTATTAAATATCGCGCGATCATTATCTGCATTTTTTTAATGCTTCCGTTTTGTGTTTTTGAGGCATTTTTTCATATGTATGGCAGCACTGACATTTCACTTCAATTGGTGTACAAAGCAAAAGGTGAGGTTAAATTCGGTATTTTTTGCAACTTTAAATGCGAATTACTTTAAAACTATAAGCCTCCGGAGGGTGGGGTCTTCAGATTTAGAATCTGAAAAAGCTCCTCTATACTCCCTAATATTTTTTTTTTTTCAAAGCCTGGATCCGTTTTGGAAAATTTTCCCCAATTTGACCCTTTTTAAACGCCAATACCCTTTGACCCGACTTTTTGAAAATTTTGATTTTTTGCCCCTTTTCAAACATTTTTTTTTTTTTGGGGGAAATGGTAACAAAACCATGCTGTTAAAAAATATTTCCTCCTGTACATACTAAAAAATGCATCTCTTAAAACTTTTAATGAAAATGCAACTCTTCTCCTAGCAGCAACTAGATTTATGGGTATGTTTGCAACCCTGTTTTATGCAAAGCTTGCCCCGCTATTTTCTTTTTAAATTTAACAGATTTATTCTTTTAATAGTAAAGAAAAGCAAAAATAATATGGTGACCCTTTTTTCTCAATGACCCTTTTTTTGCGACTTAATAAAAATTCTCAACGGCAGCGCTGGTTGCATTAGCTTTCTAACGTTAATGCTCAACACCAATGCGCTTGCTGCTATGACACTCCTGCTTGATCTGCCTTTACGACTATTGCAGTTCAGCGTCCGCATGTACACATACTTATTCACACTTATCAGGAGTTTACAACGTACGAGTATAGTATCCTTAGGTTCTTGGCTGCTCGTCCACTTCGCCTTACTAAAATCGCTTTTTATTCAACGCCTTGTCTTGTCACTTTTACTTCTTCAACTATTTCTTTTACAACTGCAGCTTGCCACACTTTCAGTGACTTCCTTGACTGTTCTTGCCCCCGGTTATTTGGCTGCAACTTGACTTGGCTGCTGCATCTGTTGCTGATTACTGCCAAGTGAGGCATTGTAGTTGCTGGGTGTAAGTATGTAAGTTAAAGCAAAGCAAGCAAGTAAACAACATTGAGTGTCAACGCCAACATTTTGCACTCACGTGTATATTTGTGTGCTTATAATATTGTGGGAGTGCATAAAGGAATAGTGCGATTTCATTATTATTTTAACCCAGCAAACCATATTGTATGCGTGCGCTTTTTGCGTTTTTTATTCTAAGCGCCAAGGACTTTGATTTCATGTACATGAACTCTCTAGCAAAATACAGGGTGGGCCAAATAAGACCTACCAATGTTAAACACGTATAACTTTTTTATTTTGTAATATTATTGTTATTTTCTTTCTGCATGTTATATGTAGTTCCCTTGGAAAATCATAATGGATACTTACAGCAAGACCACCAACAACGACAACAATATGCTATTCGTTTTACACAAATAGCCACACAAATTGGTTTTTTAGGAAATGTTTTGATGTCGTATGAAGCGCATTTCCAACCAAAACTGTAGATTGTGGGGATCTAAAAATCCAAGGGCAACACACCAGCACCAGTTACACCCATCTATATATATATAGCACAATGCCTGACAACTTTTTGCGGCCAACGGCAGAACTGCATCCTAATTTGTGGTTCCAACAAGATGTAACGACTGCGTACACTGCTAGCCTAACCATGGCAAACTAGGCCGATTATGGTTAGTCTTATTTGGCTCACCCTGTACATGTTAATTTCTTAAGTGGTAATAACAAAAGTGGGTTAAGAACTTGTACTTAATTCACCTAACCGCAACGCAACTCAAATCAACCCAACTCACCTCACCTTAACTCACTGCGCCTTAACTCACCTCAGTTCACCTCAACTCACCTCACCTAAACTTACTTCACCTCAGCTCAACTCACCTCAATTTAACTGCATTCAACTTCAACTCATTTTAATTCACCTCAGCTTAACCCACCTCAACTCACATCAGTCCACCTTATCCCTGCTCAGAGATGAAAGACACAAAAAAATTTTTGAAAAATTCGAGTTGGTCGCGAAAATCCCAAAAGAGCACGAAAATACTAAAGTATCCTCGAAAATAACGAAATAGTTTCGAAAATGCTGAAAAATCACGAAATAGTCCCGAGAACACCAAAATCTTTTTCAATCCGAAGTAGTACCGAAAGTCATAAAGTATTCTAGAGAATCCCGAAATAGTCTCGAATATATCGAAGTTATATTGAGAACATTAATATAGCTTGGAGAATACCGAAAATCCCGAAAGCGTCTCGAAAATCGCAAAATAGTTCATAGAATATCGTAAATCGCGAAGTAGTCCTGAAATTTAAAAAAAATCGCGAGAAACCCGATATAGTCCCGAGAATCTCGAAAATTCCGCGTTAGGCCCGAAAATTCTGAATGGTCTTGAAATTTCCGTGAAAGTGCCGTGAATAAAGAAAATTTCGAAATAGCCCCTAAAATCCCAATATAAAAACGAAACTCCTGCAATAGTCCCGAGAATCAAAAGAAATTCCAAAGACCCGAAATTTTTTATTTTTACGCAGAGTAAACGTATTTAGTATTTAATCATGTCAAAGGTGCTAAGTACTTTTGTATCCAGTATTTAGTGCAGCCAAAGTCTCAAAGTGCTTTTGTATGCGGTTTTTTGTTGGGTCACCCTAACTAAACACTTTTCCTCTTCTTCTTCTTCTTTGTTGGCGCTGCAACGGCCTAAGCGTGACTTTCCGTCCTGTATTATACGGGACAGTCGTTTTTTTTCGTCATTTGTCCTGGTCATTTATTTAGCTATTTCTTACGGGACGCCAATTGTTCTGTATTTCTTTTAGTGTCCCTTATTTGTCCCGTATTCGGTATTTTTTCGTCTATGAATTAGTTTTTATTTTTAAATGGTTTTAGATGGTTTCTGAAGTTATAATTTTTCGTTGAAAAACTGGGTATTTGTGGGTATGAATAGAAGTTACACGGCAATGTTTGTCGCGAATTTCGTCTTTAGATTGTAATTTTTGTTTAAATTTTACTCTAAAATTTCTAACTTTGTTTACGTATATGGATTCCAAACCCAACAAGAAAATGCACGCAGCTTGCTGTTTTTTCTCGGGTACTATTTCCTCTCCAATGTTCCGTGGCGTGGAGGCAATTTTAAAATTTTGTGAAGGGAGAATATGTTCATTATGCGAAACTACTGCAAAAAAATGTTTGCTCATTGTATGAGGGATTGTATCTGCGACATGATAAACTCCAAATAACAAGGCTACTATAGGGAATGTTGTAAAAGTAAAGAAGTTCTCAAAGATGGAAGGGAAGTGTAACCCTTCGATCGTACGCCTTGCAATTCAGCTCGTTCCGGATGCTATTCACTGCATTGTGTTTGGCCGAAATCCGAGTCTGAGAATAATTCGTTGAATACCACTTGTGCTTCAAAAGTAGTCGGATATTTTTCCTGCTCAGGAATGTTTGTAACAAATTTTACAGGTTAAAAATCCCGAAGTTATGGAAAAATATTCTACAAATGTGTGATGTTGCAAATGAATATTTATGTATGTGCTGCGTTCACAAAAGGTCGAAAAATTCATGCTAAATAATGATGCTGTTTCAGGGCTAATAAATCTAGAATCATTGAAAAAGATTTTCAAATACTCTAGCTTTTGTGGAGAAAATTGGCAAAATTATTTTTTGTCCCGTATTCGGCTGCCATAAATATGGTCACCGTAACTATACGTGATGTACGTTTACTTTTTTATTGAGTACATTTAATTTGACGTTGCATTTTACCCAAAGATCAGCGAACGGTTAACAAAAGCCTTGACTTATTTTATTTTATACTAACCCTGACGGAAGCAAGTGATTTTTTTTTTAATTCAACCAATTGAAAGACTTTGACACAAATTCAGTGAGTAAATGTTTCGAATTTTGATATTTTTTTTACTCAAAGAGACAATTTGTGTCTTGGAAGTGTTAAAAAGTATCTGTGAAGTGTAGATTTAAAAGAAACATACTGACTTTAAAGTTGTTTAAACCAAATGCATTTTGAAGTAGTTGAAATCAAATGCAGGAAAATGCTATTGACTGCTTCCTAGGACATCGCCATGTTAAATAAATGAGTTCGTTGCAGGGAAAAAAGTGAGAAATTCAATTAGTTATCGTTGAAATTAAAGTAGTTTATAAATTACTTTCAAATTAACAGCCAACCGTTCAGATCAGCTCTCATACTTTCGACAGTCGATCAAATACGGCGATTGCTGAATTCGTCTACGAGCATACGGCATACTGGTTTGTCGAAGTCAATATCAGTATGAGCTGTTATAATGATCGTTCAATTGTAGTGGCTGTATTTGCAAGACAGCACGCTTTGCGTTGGTGTTCAGTCATCCACTGATTTCTATTTAGTATGGATACTAGGTAGATAGACGTTCCTTTAAAATCTCCAGTAAAAAACATCCAACAGCAAAATTCCGGCGAAATGTCATCTGTTATCTCATAAGAGAAAAATATCCAGAATACTACGCGCACAGAAATTTTGCAGAAACATGCAAGTTTTACGAACAGCTGATGGAATCTTTGTTTATATTCAAAATTTAAAACGTACGAAAACTCATCACAAAGTGTTATCCTTACACAGTTTATTGATTACACAAATAACTGCATACTTACTTCTTACTAGTTTAATTAGTTTTTGTGATTTGCGTAAATTCCTACCAGCTGTTTTTCTGTTGACAAATTGCTGTTGGCAAACTTTTTTACAGCAGAAACTATCATCTTCCCCTCAACATAAAATGTCTTTTTGCTCTCTACATTTCCTCTGCTTTACAAGTTTTTTGCGTACGCGAACGCAAAAAGCTAATCGTTTTTAATAACTTTCAATAATTAACTGGAACGCGAACACAACTACTATCAAGTCAATGCGCTGCTCAGTCATACAAAGCAGGATATTCATTGGGTATGCAATAATTGAGATTCAACGCAAGCCATTCTCTGTATGTATGTATATAAGTATGTTTTTTAGAAGCAAATCTTGCAATTCATTTTTGACCAATTTCCCGATGAACTGGAGGCTTGAAACTTCATAGTTAGTTCAGAACCCGATGACAATAGACGATGACGAAAGACTAATTAACTGGATAGTTGGCGCAGGAGTCCAGATATTTGAAAACCCCGTATTTATAATCCGATTTAGTTCATATTTAGAACGTGTATTAATTACACGAAAAGAAATAACTCCACAAAAAAATTTGCCGATAGGTGGCACAGGTGTCGATTTATTTGGTAAGCCAAGAATTATGGTCCGATTTCGTTTATATTTAGATAGCTTGTTTAAAAATATTTATTTTAACTTATTTTTTATCTTTGATTGCTAGTCGGCAAAATTTTTAATCTACATTCATATATATATATGTATAATAATAATTACAGTTATATGTGAAAATTTGGTTTATTAGGTAGCAAAAAACTATTCTGCTCTCGTTTTATTTTAGTGTACATGAAATAAATTTTTTCTTAAATACAAACACTATGTAAACGTACTCAAGTACTCGTAGTAGTACTCGTGTTTGAATTTTTGTCCGTTGTTGTGGCTGCCCGCAACAGCGGGTTAAGAACCTTTTTGAACTTTGAAGTGTCTGTTCGCACGCTTCAACTGACAAAGTAGTTGCTTGCAGGCAAAAACAAATACATTTGGGTGGTATAAAAATGCATGTGAAAAAGTAAAATCGGAATATTTATGCTCTCACCCCCTCGGATTCATCTGTACCAAAAAAATATACCCATATTTTTTATTTAGAAATCAATAGATATTTAGAGGTCGCTCAAAGCGCTAAAAGTTTACCATGTATTTTATATGGGAAAAACAACATTTCGTAGAAATGGTGTAGAATTCCAAAAAATCAATATTTTTCGCAGAAACTATAATTTATAGGTCCGCCAAAAACCCCCAAAAACCCCGAAAAATGCAATGGAGGCACCAAGAAAATATCTTTAGCATTAAAAATCGGTTAAATAAACAATTGGGTATTTCTGTTGCTATTGAAAGCCTCCGATCGAAAATTATCGATTTTCAAGAATTCTATACCATGTCGACGAAAAGTGTTTTCCCCATAGAAAATACATGGAGAACTTAAAGCGCTTTGAGCGCTTTATTTCAAAATAAAAAATAGGGGATATATTTTTACGGGGGTGCGAGCATTAAAATTTCCACTTTCCTCTTTTTGGACCACCCTTATGTACATACAATCATATGCACGCGATATTTGCACTATTTACACAAACACACACACAGTTTGCCACATTTTTTTTTCTTTTATCTGCAGCCGTTTAATGCCTGTCACCCGCAATATTATTGTGGTATTTTGTCTTTTTGATTATTAATGCAAAGCTTGACTTCTCGACTGTCACCCAACACGACTTATAATCGCTGTCTGTATATACTGTACGATACATAAAAACCCTGCAGGAAATTAAATACATTTACTATAAGTTAACTTGAAGTTAATTAGAAGGGAACTTAAGGTCATTATTATCTATAAATTTTCTTTGAGGAAAGCTAACTCTATTTCTATGGCGATGGCCGCGAAATAGTCAGTGGAAATTACCTCTGCATTAGGTATCAACTGATTTGTAACCAACTACTTTTGTTCATAAAATTTAAATAACATCGAAAGTGTTTTTAAAGTAAAATTTGCATGCGAATATTTAAATATATGGAAACTTGTTTAAAGAAAACTAACTACCGACTACGTCTGCATGACTCCTGCATTACTTTTCAACTACTTTTGAGCTAGCTTTCTGTAGTTAACTAAAAGTTATATATTTGATCGGTATACCGGAAAAAAAGCTAACTACAAGTGGGTTGAGTCAGTTGAGAATTTTTGTTCTGCAGCGTA
>NW_023458560.1:29196654-29234721 GCF_013731165.1 Rhagoletis pomonella
TTTTTTTTCTGCTGCCCACCTTCAAGTGTCTGTCACGCTCCCTTGAATACAAACGCATCTGTTGACTTTGCTGTCACATTTTACGCCTTGCCGCATGTCACTTTATTTGATCCTCTGTCAGTTTTGTTAGCAATGCTTTTTTGGTGTATTTGTTTTAGCGCTGTTGGCGCTTTAGCAAAAGCGCACATATATATATTCGTACAATTTATGCATGTATGATTGGACTTTACCTGCAGTTGTTGTATTTGTAATTTGTGAAACATTTCTCTTTTTTTTTTGATTTTTCGCTTGTACACTTTTCGGCTGCAGCTCAGTGTGGTAGTGATGCAGGTTTGCCCCATAAATGCCAGTAATCAAACACATACACTCAGTGTGTATGTATGTATGTATGTGCAGATATCAGCAAGCATATTTTCAACGTGTACTTTTCGTAGCTTTCACATCACATTTGTTTGCTTTCTTCGCATGTTGTTGTCCTTGTTGTTTTTATTATTAAGTATGCATGTTTACAAATACCACTGCCCTCGAGTGTTTTTTTTTTTGGCCTCTCTCCTCCCTTTGACTGCTGTTGTGTTTGGAGCTGCATTTGTTGCTTGTATGATTGTTGTTGTTGTGCGCTCACTTGTCAATGTTGATGTTATTGCACTTTGTTTTGTGTGTTAATGAGCATTGAGTATACTTTTGATGAGTTTTTTCACACGAGACCGCCTGAAAGCTTCCATTGTATGCATCATTTCGGCCAACAACGTCAGCACCAACTGAACACTATTAACTTTAAGCGAATTACAAACAAAATTAAAATGAATTATGAATATAAAATAAAGTGAAATAAAATGAAATCTGTAAGCATGAAATCGGCATCAGCATCAACAAAGTGCTGCTTTTCCTGCCAGCTTCACTTTGGTTGTATGTTAGCTGACCATACTTCATTGTTTAAGTGGAAGCTGGAATTGGTTGCAAAAAAGGTAAACAACTAGAACAAATTAAATCAAATTTCAGCAATTAAATTTTTTTTATCTTAATGTGGTTATTAAAAGTAATACTACTTCCTTGTGCGCTGATAAACATGCATACCTAAGTAAATATAAGTGCAGCTTGGCCCAAAATTAAATTTTTAATATTTCATAATAGTGTGTACGGATGGACCAATGGACCAATGGTTAAACATTCGACGAATATTATGAATGTGAAAGTTTGGGAGTGAGAAAGTCAGTATGTTTGTTGAGCTTTCACGCCAAAGCCGCTTAACGGAAATTTGGAGTGAAATTTTGCATTCTTCTTGCATTTATTTCAATCAATGGAGCTCCAGAAACAAGGATAATAAAAAATAAATAAAGTAAATATTTGAATAATTTTGTCCTTAAAACTTTTATTTATACGAAAGAGTACCGAAATTACAAATTGTTTTTTAATAACTTTGGGAAGTTTTAAAATAGAATGTTCATATTAAAGGCAAAAAAAGTTGGCTTCAAATACAGCATATTTGTAAAGTTTGAAGAAAGTGCCACCAAATTAAAAAAAAATGGCAGCATGCAGAAAATCTATCGCAGCTATTTTTATACCCGAGCGCACTTGTGCACAAGGGTATTATAACTTTGTTCACATAACGGTTGTTTGTAACAGGCAAAACGAATCGAGATAGATATAGACAAATGTATACATAAATGATCAGAATGAAAAGAGAAATCGATTAAGCGGTGACTGTCTGTCCGTCCGTCCGTCCGTCCGTCCGTCCGTCCGTCCGTCCGTCCGTCTGTGCACACGATAACTCGAGTACAAATTGAGATATCTTAACGAAACTTGGTACGTGAACTTCTTTTGGGCGTGGGACGGATGGTATTGAAAATGGGCGAAATCGGATAATAACCACGCCTACCTCCCATATAACGGTAATTTTAAGAAATACGAAAACTGCGATATTTTAGTAACTACTGAAGATAATTCACTCAAAATTGATACTTACAATGAGTTTCAGACGGAAAACATGAATATTATAAATTTTTGGAAAATGGGCGTAGCCACGCCCACTTATGGTTACATGTGTATATCTTGGTAACCGCTGCACCAATTTCTTCCAAACTTGGCACAGTTGTTGGCCTTTGCACAGCATACCAAATGGCCGAAAATTTAAAAAATCGGACAATAACCACGCCTACCTCCCATATAACGGTAATTTTCAGAAAAACGAAAACTGCGATATTTTAGTAACTACTGAAGATAATTCACTCAAAATTGATATTTGCAATGAGTTTTAGACGAAAAATAAGAATATTACAAAATTTTGGCAAATGGGCGTAGCCACGCCCACTTATGGTTACATGTGTATATCTTGGTAACCGCTACACCAATTTCTTCCAAACTTGGCACAGTTGTTGGTCCTGGTACAGCATACCAACTGGCCGAAAATTTCTAAAATCGGACAATAACCACGCCCACATCCCATATAACGGTAATTTCGAGAAATACAAAATCTTCGATAAATCAGTAAATATTGAAGCTAATTTATTCAAAATTGATGATTGCAACAATTCTTTACCAAGAAATACGTTTATGACAAAATTTTGGAAAGTGGGCGTAGCACCGCCCACTTGTGATCACATATATGTATCTCGCTAACCGTTCTAGCAATTTGTACCAAGCTCAGTATGGTTATTGTGCTTGCCACATAAAAGCAAACCTTTGCAAATTGTTGAAATCGGACTAAAATTGAGGCCGCTTTTCATATAACGGTAAATTTCAGATATGCTTGAAATTTCAATATTTCGAAATTTAAGGACGCTAATTTACTTAAAATGTATACACCCCGGCTTATCATGTAGCGGTAGCTTTCGGAAAGGTGGAAAACATATATTTAATACTTGCGCCGGGTATTTAATGTTCGGCTCCGCCCGAACTTAGACTTTCTTACTTGTTAATTTTTGAGCTACGATTATTTTTTTAATTTTAAAAGTTTAAGCCACCTCAAAATGTCAACATTAAAAAGTGAAAATGTTTTCCTTGCCAAAATGAACCAATCTAGAGTAATAAAATTAGTGTCCCACCTAATGAAAAAAAAATACATTGATTATATTATGACAATGATTTGCGAGACAAAAATTCCAATTTTAAAATTTTTATTGTGGCATAACTTTTAAGTTAAGTTGTGCGAGTAAACCTGTTAGCTGACTTTCTGTGATACTATGGGGCGTATGCGTTTTGTACACATCTGCTGGTATATGAGTTGTTATTATGATTTTTTTTAATATATCTTTTTTAAGGTTTCATTTAAATACAATTTTGCCATCTGGAAAAATTTTTTTTAGTTTCACTTTTATCTCAACATAATTTGATTATAAGAAAAATACTGATAAAGTATAAGTCAAATATGGGTGGCATTGTGCATCTATGATGGCACGGCCGAGTAATCTCAGCCAACTTATGTACAGTAGTCGAAAAATTTTAGCCGCACCAAATTTTTACAAGTTTTAAAATATTATTTTTGTTGTTATTTAATTTCGGTTAGTTTTTTATAGTTCGTTATTTGCCAATATCCGTATAAATACAAGTTTAAAGGAAGTGTCACACGATTGGGTATTTTCCAAAACTTGGTGTAAATCGTATCCCAATTGCGTGAACACCCAAAATATATTTCACTATCCCAATCACGAAAATTAATTTATTGAAATTTTTCAATAGAGCATCGCTGTATTGTACCAATCTTTTGACTACAAAAAAAAATTTTTCCATTTTTTTTTACAGATAGCCTAATATAAAAATTTACAAATCTGTACAAATGTAACAATCGAGTGACACTGCCTTAAAAATTTATGCAATTAAAAAAAAAAAATCTACAAATATCGTTAAAATTTCGAGTTTTTTAATTAAATTCTGAGTATGCAGTTTTGTAGCCCATTGAATTCTAATAGAATAAAGTACACGTTTCAAATGGCTAAAAATGTCGATTGATTTTTTAGAATTTTTAAAAGTTCGAAATTTGTACGAAAGTTTGTTGATTTTTTTTTAATATTGCACAAATGAGTAGTCCACTTAGCAAACAGGGTTATGTAATTTTAAAATAATAAGCATTAATTAAAAAAACGTCTACAACAACAAGTAACATCCAAATTGTATATTTCTTTTTATTATCTGAAAATTTGGATAAACAAGAGCCTAATAAGATTAAAAAACAATATCGCAGTGTGGTAGTTTTTGCAAATTTTATATATATAAATTTAATATAGCGAGTTTTGAAACAGCAACTTTAACATAGCTATCTTTTTTAGCTTTTCGCGGTCTCTCTTTCATGAAGATTGGTCTGCTTCTTTTTTACGACGCCTTCCACTAGGCACCGAAGCTACCACGTTTTCTTGCAGTTTTCTAAGTTCATCAGAAGATGGAGACTTTTGAAAGTGTATAAATACATACATAAGTATTATAGCGACTTTTGCAAGAGTAGTTAATATATGATGCTATTTTTTCAGAATATAGAAAGATTTTGCACTGTACACTGTTAGTGGACATGAAACTACTTTAAATACTGGTACGTTACTCACCAAAAACTAAAAATCTAAAAAAATTTACATAGCGCCTTTACAAGTGGACTACTCAAATTTGGAAACATGGATTTCCACGGGTTTTGTTAAAGAATGAACTATATTTTTATTTAAAAAAATATCAAAAGTTCAATAACAACAAAAATAATACGTTAAAACTTGGCAAAAAGTGGTTCGGTTATAATTTTTTGACCACTATATGTATTTTTTATGTCTTTATTGGACCTTCACATTGTACATAAAGGAATTACATAACAAAATTAAAAAAATATATGCCTTTTTTTAAAGCTCATTTTGCCTTTTTCAAGTTTCATTTCCTTGACAATAACCATACCGAGCTTGGTACAAATTGGTACAACGGTTACCGCGATACATATCTGTGATCATAACTGGGCGGTGCCACGCCCATTTTCCAAAATTTTATCATAAAAATATTTCTTGGTAAAGAATCGTTGCAAGCATCAATTTTGAATAAATTAGCTTTAATATTTACTGATTTTTCGAAGATTTCATATTTCTCTTAATTACCGTTATATTGGATGTAGGCGTGGTTATTGTCCGATTTTAAAAAGTTTCAGCCGTTTGGCATGCTGTATCAAGGCTAACAACTGTGCCAAGTTTGGAACAAATTGGTGCAGCGCATACCAAGATATACACATGTAACCATAAGTGGGCGTGGCTATGCCCATTTTCCAAAAATTTATAATATTCTTATTTTTCGTCTAAAAATTATTGCAAATATCAATTTTTAGTGAATTATCTGCAGTAGTTACTAAAATATCGCAGTTTTCGTATTTCTGAAAATTACCGTTATATGGGAGGTAGGCGTGCACTCTAAAAAGTGCATGTAAAACTACTACTGAAAAGTGTTTATTTTTCAACCAGAATCTGTTCAAGTATCCAATCCACAAGATGTTCAAGATTTGATTTTGAACATGAGTTGTTTAAAATATATACATGAAATGTTTAAAATTGCAAACATTTTGAAAGTAAAAATATATTTTTGGGGGGAAGGGTTTATACTTCTAAATATATATCATCAGAAAATACTGAAAATTCGCTCTTTAAAATACATTTATGCAAGTTTTATTTACAATATGAAATAAATAAATAAACTTTTTAAAGTTTCATCAATTGCATTTTATTTACATTAAATTTACAAAGAACTCAGACATTTTCAACCGGCTTCAAAAAAGGGGAGGTTATCAATTCTTCGGAATATTTTTACTTCTTTTATTTATTCCACCTCATCAGTTTGCACCGCGTGAACCGATTCCAATAATTCTTTTTTTTTTACCGGAAAGATGGTACCTTAAGGGTCGTCTCGTAATTTGGTTTAGATCCGATCATTAAATCATGAAAAAATTAACGGTTAAAGATGCACTCTACTTTCAAAAGTAATACAAAATTTTACAAAAGAACTTTAATATAAATAAATTAAATAATTTCACGAAATTTTTACACTTTTTTATTAATTTTCGTCAATTTCTGGTTTCTCATTTTTTAATACTTCGAATAACGAAAATTTAGCTGAACTTGTATTTTTATCATGTAGCTCATTTTGGTGGAACGAATTACAAGTTAGCAAATTAATGCTCGTTAAGTACATACAGTACAGTGGTAAACAATTTTAGGCTGTAAAGTGTAAAAAGCAACTGTAAGTGAGCATGCATTGCATATTCTTAGGACAATGTTTTCATTCGCAGTTAAACTTTGAAGAGCTCTCAAGAAAAAAGATAAAATCTTACAAAATGACGCACAAGAAATGGAAAAGAAATTTTTTTCTATCAAAATGTCTTAAATCATAATAAATTTAACCCCAAAACCCGCCCCTTGTGTGCGCTACGTAACAAATTTTATATGTAAAAGTAAACAGACAGTGTTTAATTTTGCACACACTAGGAGAGGAAACTGGTTACCTCTCTTTATATGCGTAAATTTGAACGAAAATTTTTTAGAGGAAATTTTAAACATTTTATGTGTAAACTATGAAAATGTGAACAATAAATGTTTAAAACCCAAAAAACAAATTTGAAATTTGTTCTACGCCACACATATGATAAGTAAAAGTAAGCAAGCAGTGTTTAATTTAATTAACAAGGTGTGTAAATTTGCATTCCTTAAGAGAGGAAACTGGTTACCTATCTTAATATGCGCAAATTTAAACGAACATTTTTTAGAGTGTGGTTATTGTCCGATTTTGCTCATTTTCAATACCATCCATCCTACGCCCGAAAGAAGTGCACATACCAAGTTTCGTTAAGATATCTAAATTTTTACGCGAGTTATCGTGTGCACAGACGGACGGACAGACAGTCACCGCTTAATCGATTTCTCTTTTCATTCTGAACATTTAAGTATACATTTGTTTATATCTATCTCGATTCATTTTGCCAGTTACAAACAACCGTTATGTGAACAAAGTTATAATACCCTTGTGCACAAGTGCGCTCGGGTATAAAAATCTCGTGTCACGGTGTTAATGGTCGAACTCCTTCTAAACGGCTTGACCGATCTTTATGAAATTTTTTGTGCATATATGGTAGGTATGAGAAGCGGATGTAAAGTATATTTCATACCGCTAGGTGCTAGAGACGTGGCCCCACCCATACAAACCGAATTTTTCATACTGCATATCTCTGGAAGTGTTCGTGGTAGAGTACTGGAACTTTGTATGGAGATATATGAAACCAATCCCATACTCTTAGAGAACACTGCGACTATTTTATAGGGGGGCGTGGCGCCTTTTAAGCGCACTAAAGCTATTACGTATCCTTTGCTAGGTTATTTAAAATAGCAATGGCTATATGCCTTCTGACAACCACCAAACCATAATATTAGAAGATAAATGCGTCACTGAAAATCATGAATGTGAACTGTTGGTGAAAATGTTGGACCCAAATATTTCAATACAAAAAATCAATTTTGGGCGGGACGAAGTTCGCCGGGTCTGCTAGTATAAAATAATTTATTGGCTTCTGTGTACAATGATGTGTACACTCATGTTAAAATGAATAACACTTTTATTTTTTATGAACTCGTGAGATTTGCTCATATGTATACTATATGTAGGTCATAACCTGGATTAACATACGTACATAAAAGATATTTATTTAAGAGAGTTTTCACCTTTTTCAAAGGTTAACATCAACCAAATAAAATATTGCAACAATGTGGGCGCGCCATAGTATTATTTGGTCCCCATTTTGTATCCGTAAATCCAAAAATCAACTATCGATTGTTTTATTCTTTTGAGTTAGCTAAAATGAAGTTTCAGCTATCGAAATATGTACAAGACGCGTCCTGACCTTTTGCACATCTTTGTATGATCAGTGGTGAAGTTTTAGTTGACGAAGCGCTCTGAAAAGTAAAAATGTAATTCTAAAGCTTAAAATAACGCCAAAAACCACTGGGAGATAAATTTTAATTTTTTTAAATGTGGTTTTCTTCTATAGGTGAGCTCTATATGTATAATGTATGATTTTCAAATTTTTAAATATCGATCCCTAACCGCCAAAATAACGTAAGCGAAATTTGTTTCAATATTTTGTTTTCAATGCAGAAATATTCCTAGGGCAACTAGATGTATTTTCTGCATCAAAAAGAAAATTTTGAAAAAAATGTCGCTTACGTTATTTTGGCGGTTAGGGCTCGATATGTTCTACTGATTAGAATTTAATGAAATATTCAAGTGAATTTTTTACTAAAAACAGTATAAAGAAAAAGTTAAAAGTCATTTTCCACATGTTTCACCAATAACAAATTTATTTTTATTTCCACATAATTTTATTTTAAACTATATTATAAACTTTTGAATCCGACCGAGTCCAACATTTTGCTAAAATAATAATGAAAGTTTTTCTGAAAATGATTTTTTATATTAATATTTTCAACCATAAGATACATGTAAGCATGATTAAATATAGTTATTATAATTCAGTAGTATTTTTATTTGAGAATTTTAAATACAAACTTAAAAGTCTAATACTAATAGATCGAATTCAGGTCCTACTGAATGGTAGTACGCACCAGAGGTGTTAAAGTATGCAGTCATTTTTAACTAAATTATTCATTTGAATGAATGAAGTCCCAAGTGATTGCAATATCTTTTTTTTAGTCCTGACTAAGACTAAAGAAAAATTAGTCTTTATTCTCTTTTTCGATTGATGATTCATAAATTATTTTTTTTTTATTAATTTCTTTTTAGTCACTTGATTTAAGCTATTGAAATGCATTCTTTTAGTCACTTTTTGTTAGTCATTTGATGTAAGCCATTGGAATGCATTCTTTTGCAGTACTTTGAATTTTTTTTCCGGGTCCGAGAACGCGTTCCGGTTTTGGGTTATTTATGCACGAGAACAAAAAGTAATGCAAAAAAATATGAACAAAACTCTAGGGAACGTTCCCAAGAAGAACAGAATGAGAGCGAAAGCTTAGGTAATGTTTTCAATGAGAACGAAAGTTCCGAGAACATTTTAAATAGCGAATTTTTCGATTTTTCTTTGACTGTTAAAACCGTGAAAATAAGTAGGTAAATAAATATCAAATTTCCTTTTCAGACGATTTCATGCCTCAAAGTATCACCAATTCTTCATCTGTCGAGGAGCACGTATATGGTAGACAAATCTACAGAAATTACTATGCTTAACCGGTATCCGATTTTGAAAAAATCGTACCTTAAATATAATAAGGCTTTTTTTCATTTGCTTCATTACTGAATACCCCTCGCCGTGGAATGCTTTCTGACTGTTGCTAAAAGTTAATGGAGACGTATAAATAAGTTTCAAGGATCATTGTTAATTTTTTTTTTTTTGAAACATGTTCTCATGCACTTTGTTATATTTTCATTTACATAATATGTACTTACCTATTATGTACATATAAAAAATACAGATTTATTTCATTGGAAGTTTCTGGAATTCATTGATATTTTCGATATATATACTACTGGAGGTTTGACTAAGCTTTTTGTGTGACTAAGCTTTTTGTGTACTCATTTATCTTCTAAACGAATAAGTATTATAATTCTATGAAGAAGTGTATACAACGATTGCTTTAATAATTTATTATTTAACCCTGACTGCAAAAATGACTAATTAGTCATGAATAACAGAAAAGACTAATGACTTCAACTTTTCAGTCTTTAGTCAAACAAGTAATTGATTGGCTGCAGTTAAAAAGTGCTAGTCAGTGAATGTGACTGCAACGATTTAAAGTCATGATGACTGCATTCTTTAACACCTCTGGTACGCACCTCTAGCCATTCAGCCACTGTGTAGTATGCATACCTCTGTGCGAATATAAGATTTTCCGTGAAATTGCTGACTTCCTTATATGCAAAAGGTACTTATACCTAGTAAGTTTTTTAAAAATTCGTTCAAACAATTCTGCCTGGGAATATGAAGAAGATCATGGCAAGTGAGTAGCTACAAAAAGTTTAATCTTCTGTCTGTCTCTCTCAGTAGAGCTTCAATCGATCTCTGGATTCATCTTCACTTTCATTGGGATTCGCTGATCTCTTAACTTTCCGTGTGTGTTACAGAGTAATTTTATACCCCAGACGTTTTAAAACTAAACAAATATCTGTATGTATGTATAGACGTTGATGAGCAGAATCTTCCCTTGGGAATGGCTTTCTTGGATGTCTTTCTTTCTAAATTGCAAAAGCCTGAATCCTTCTTCTTCTTTTTCTTATTTGGCGCTGTAACCGCCTAAGTGATTTTGGCCGAGTTCAGCAAAGCACGCCACTCGTTTCTCTTCTGTGCCAGCTGGCGCCAATTGGAAACGCCAAGTCCTTCTCCACCTGATCTTTCCATCGCAATGGGGGCCTCCCTCTTCCTTTGCTACCACCAGCGGATTCCGAGTTGAATACTTTCAGAGCTGGAGCGTCGGTGTCCATTCGAACGACATGACCAAGCCAGCGGAACCGCTGTATTTTAATTCGCTGCATTATGTCCATGTCGTTGTGGAGCTCATACAGCTCACCGTTCCATCGTCTGCGGTACTTGACGTCACCAACGCGTAGACTCCAAGAGCCGCCTCATCGGATGTTGTCATTGTCCATGCTTCGGTGCCATATACCAGCACGGGTATGATGAGTGACTTATACATATACAGTAATTTTTTAAATTTAGGTAACGCTTACTTCGACTTCTTAAACTAATTCAAATGCTCTACGACTCTACGAGTAGTAACGATGTAGACAGAAGCCGTAGGTGATTATGCAGAGGCGGATTGCTTCAATCAAATTCTGAATATTTTATCATTATTTTCTGCACAATTGACTCGCAGAAGATGATTTTGTTTTGCACAAAGGAAAAGTATAAGAAAAAAATCTTAGTAATCAGCTTCACTTCTATAAAAGCGAATATGGAGAAAAACCAACAATGAAACGCACGAAGGCTGAGTTGAATTGGCATAAACAAACAAATTCAATTTCCACAGATTGTTTCGCTAGCAAAATCTTATTTTCTGAAATAAAAAATCAAGATGAGGGGTGCGGGGCTGTTGACTGGCGGCATGGAAGGACTATAAATGAATTCGCGCAAAAAAATTCAAGAATCAAATCAGAAAGGAACACAACAGGAAAATTGAAACCTATAAATTTTTAATGTTATGCCCAGGCTAAACAACAATAACAGCAACAATGAAAATAGTAACTGTGAACACTAATGAAAAAAAATATACAAAAGCAAAGTGAAAAAATAACTTGCGAGAAGTAATAAAATGCAAAGGAAAAGCAAAGAAATTGAAAAATAAAAATAATAGGAAACGAAGAAACAAAAAACGATTGGAAACAATGGCGCCCAAATGAACAAAAGGCGGCCGAAAATAAAGTTGGGGAAAAACTAAGTTACACAGTAAGACGAACGGAAGAGCGTTTAGGCAACAGAAAAAAGTAAAAAAAAAAATCCGAAGCAATGAAGTGGCGACAATAATGGCAATAGTGGCACAGCCACCCCACCAGCTGGCGGCAGGCTGTGCAGTGCACCATTGCCGCAGTGCGAACAATAAAAAAATATCTACAATTATATTTTATTGCGTTTATGGGGTTGCTTGACGTACTGAAATAGGGAAAAGAGAGAAAGGGCAAAAATGGTAGCTGCACGTTGAGCGGGAGCGATCCACTAAATGACCGAAAGTCTATCAGTCTAGTCAGTCAGCCACTAGCAGCCAACAGCTTGGTGACCGAATTGTAACAAAAACATTAAAGCCACAGCAACTAAATATTTAGTCGACGACCGGTTGGGGTTGGTCTGTCGCTTGTTCAAGGAAAGTGTTGGCGGCGTAAAACCAGTGAAGCATTGACAGACCACCTACAATGACAATCCCCCACAATGCACAACTGGTTTGTTATTACAGCGAGCCCCTTGTGACCTCAAAGCATCTTTAGTAGTTTGATGGAATGGAACTGCGCTCAAAGGATGTGGCCGACCGCCATTGGCGCTGTTGGCTGTCACCAAGGAAGTTTCCGGTGTCCACAGACACAATGTGTATGTGTGTTGGACTTATTTCGAATGGCATAGCCGACAGCGTTTGAAAGCGGTGGCGATTGCGTGAAAAAATGCCTAATAATTGCTAATTTGACACCGACAATCTCCGCTGAGTGAAATTGTGAGTTTAGTTAATTTTTTTCATTTCAATTTTAATTTATTCTCATTTATTTCACTTTCACTGTGTTGGCCATTTGGCAGCAGGCACACAATTTGTTTGAGAATTATTTTCGATATTTTTTGTTGTTTTGTTCTTCATTCACAATGTAGTTTTTCGTCAAAAAATATGTACATACATACATATATATATAAATGTACAGTATAATAAAAAAAAAAAAATTAACAAGCGTACACCTGTCACCAAAGCAGAAGCTTTACACATAAAAGTACGTTAGACTGTTTAAAAAAAAATCGACTATCTTTTTTTCCTTAAATATGAAAATATGTGAAATATGTGTGAAATATATTATAAATAAAAACTTAAATCCGCCAAAAAATGTTACGTAAGTGGTCGCATGGGATCAGCACTCAAGAGAGTAGCGACACATGTGTACGCAACAACGTTCTAGCCGTGACTAATTTACGTACCCCGCGGGGAGTTAGGAAGCTAGAAACAACGCAAGCACGCTCCAAGCACTCCAAGACATTTTTTTTTCAACTTGAAATGGCCTTGATGCCAGGCGCCTAATTAAGGGTTAATATTAAGATTTACAGGTCACTTATCGCGAATTTCTTTTTAACCGACTTCACAAAAAGGAGAAGGTTATAATTCGTCGGAATATTTTTTTTTTGTATGTTACCGCATAACTTTGGACCATGTCAACCAATTTCCAGGTGGTCCTATATTAACTTGGTTTAAATCCGACCACTTAACGATAATCTTAAATTTTTATATGAGAATTGAAGTCGATTTTGTTTTGTGCTTAAAAATTACTTGTTTGCTTAAAAATTACTTGCCAGTACTTAAGATTTAATTTCACCATCAAATGAATATGAAACGGCACTTACTGTATATTAGTTTTCAACGATTAAAAAAAAAAATTAATTGAACGTGATACATAGCGGGTAGGCAGAAAATTGAAAAGGTCGATGTACGCATGAATGCTATTCAATGGTTCTGCATTCATAAATCGACACATCTAAACAGAGTTTAAAGCTATCACAAGCACTTCATAATTCCATGGAGTTAAAATGAATATTAGTGCGAAGCTGTTTGCATACACAATGCGCAACATATCACCTCAAACATGGCATTATTGCCAGAGGTCTCCCAGCCATTGCACACCGACTAGCGATGCGCTGCAAAAAATAATTTTTGTAATGAATACCATACTGCTGCTGCACATCTACACACATGCATGCATGTGTGTAAATACAGCCTTGCAAAATACACCATACACCATACTGCAACACTGCAACAATGCAACATTGAAAGCAATCACAGCAACAGCAACAACGATCATTGTTAACTGAAGCGCAGATTGCATGGTATGTATACCCAGAAGAGCGGAATCATTTGGTGAAACATTCAAATCGCCAATGCTATGCTATTCGAGTGCGGGCAGCCAATAACAAGAAGAAAAAATAAATTAAAAATTGAAGCCATGAAATAGCTGTGTGCAGAAATGCAACAATCGGGGAAGCGACTGCTGGCAACGGTAACGGCAATAGTGGCAATCAAATCACCACATATGCCTGACCACATCTTCCATGGCAACAAGGTATATCGTACGATTCACAGGCACTAGTGCCAACAAGCATATGTATACTACATATGCAGCGCAAAAATTTTTGAAGAGTCGATCTCGCATTTTATTTTTTCGGAGCATATATATGTATGTATGTATATGTGAAGTTATAAATGGCTAAGTAAAATGAAAGGGGTAATCAGCAGCGAGGCTGGACTGCATCTTCCTGTTTGTTAGATGAATAGGGGTGAATCAAAAAATAATAAGCGATTTTCTATAAAAAGGAAAAAAAAATAAGTAACAAGTAATTTTTAAGCAAAAAACAAAACCGACTTCAATTCTCATATAAAAATTTAAGATTATCGTTAATTTCTTCATGATCCAATGATCGGATTTCGGACCAAATTAGTATGGTACCTCATGTGAGGAACAGCTTTCCTTTATAGAAATCGGTAGCATGCGGTAGCATACATAAAAACAAATAATTTGGGTACGGTTCGGTTATTTGTACAATGATTTTGGATTGTTGTTGTCCAACGTGCGACCCGAATCGAAAAATTTTACCATACGCGTATAGTCAAAGGATTAAACTAAATTTTCGGGCACTAATTTATTAACAACAACATGAAGGATGACTTCTTAAAGTTTGGACTGTGCCACACCACCTTCCCCTCCGCTCCAAACCACAAAATCATTGTACAAATAACCGATGATTTCCCATTAATTTCAGTATAAATGTATATTTTATTGTCCCTTTAGTCGAAAAATGCCAAAAGCGATGGAAATCGCTGCGTGTACGATTTGTTAGAGAAATTAAAAACGATGTTAGCAGTGATTGGAGGCACGTGGAAGATTTGAACTTTCTACAGGATTGCATGTATGTTTTCATTGAATGTATTGTAGTTTTATATTGATTTTAAGTTAATTTCCTTTCAATAGAACAATCAGGAAAAGTTGGTCATCTAACTCTTCAGCAAAATCTCGTGACTCAACGCGAACTCTAAAAGAAAAGAGTCACAGTATGAAAACTTTTATAATAACGACAGTATTGCCTCCGAAGAAGTACCATGTAATTCATCGCTAAGGAGACATTGCGATGATGACATGGAGTGTATGTTTGAAGAACAAGATGTAACTGAGAGTCCTACCGAAACGAAAACATTTTTAGTTGCAGCTTTGGTAGAACCGCCAAAAAATGAGCCACTTATTAGTCACTCATATCGAAGAGCAGAACGTTCAAAACCAAGTGCGCATACCCCGAACGCACAGACAAACTTCGAGTTTTTGGTTGGAACTTTAAATGAATACATTAAAGGGCATATTAAAGAAGAAGAGAAAATCAACAACAGTGATTTCTTCCAAGACCGTCTGGAGACGGGCTCGCCGATATACTTACACATATTTTCAGCTTTCTCTTACACAATGTTGACCTACGAACCGGCAATCCCGTCTGCAGACGGTCAAAAATGCAAAACTGGGGTTTTATATGTCGGCAAGCCGGTCTGTAGACGGTCTGTGTTCGAAAGCAATTTTCTCCATTTCGAATGGTGACATAATTATAAAACTTATATTAAAATACGGTGCTTTTAACAACGAAATCCACCGAATTTATTTGTATCAAAAAATTTTTCAAAAGTAAAAATTTCTTTAATTACGAAGTTACTAAATAGCAAGAAATAATCTTAGAAAAAATTTTCAAGAAAATCGATTCATTGGGAATCACTATTTTATAATAAAAATTTCAAAATTTTATAGAAATGAGGTTTATACAATTTTAACGATGGACCCAACCGGCCCATTTTCCGAAAAGTTATGGGCATTTAAAAAAAGGAACTTTTTTTTTTATCAAAAATCGATAAATGGAAAAAAGGCTGGACAAAACAAATGGGAAAAAGGTAGGCAAGCCTCTCTTTATTTGTACTATTTATAACAAAAAATGTATGAAAAAATCGGAGTTTGTGTCCGAATTGGGCTGGAATGCATATCTAACCGCTGCATAATATTTTCCCGTCATATAAATTTCTACTCAGTCGAGGTTCGCTGTTTGAGGGTTTAGCTAAACTTGTCAAAATTAGCGCGGTCATTCCAGTTGGAACATGAAGAAGCACGAACGCCGCCACTCTTCATCACACCATAAAGGCAATATTATAATACCTTTTAATACCTAAACGCAAGGCAAGCCGATTATTGATTAGACATTTTCATTTGTCTTTCCATGGCCCTTCGAGCCGTATCTGAACCTTTGGAAACGATATTAGCTGAACTATTGATATGGCTGCAGAAAGTTATTAATTTCAAATAGCTATGTTAAGTGGAAATTAAAGCATCAATGATTGACCTATGCCTCCTCCATTGACCACACCCGGTGGCAGTTCAAATGTCAGCAATAAGGGGCAATATATATGTATGTACATACATGGATCGCTGCAGATGAACGAACTGCTCTGCATTTAGATGAGTTGACTTGAAAGCAAAATAGAAATAAAAAAAACAAAAATGTAAAAATGTGGATACATAAACATAAAAATATACACACTGTACATTGCATTGTTGTAGCCTGAACAGCGTGACTAGACAGCCAATTGAATGTTTGAAAAACTCATTGTGCGGGCTCAGCAATTTTGATTTTATAAATTTTTGTATTTTTAAAAAGTTGATGAGTTGCAAGTTGAAATTTTTTTTTTGCTTATTTTCAGCGATTTATTTATTTTAGAATTTAATTAAATTGTGAACAAGGATTCCCACAACGGTTGAATAAATTTAAGCAAAGGAAATCAGTTGAGATAAATTTCATTAATTATGCGATTTGTTTTGCATAGTTGATTGGGAAAAATAAATAAATAAATAGCCAAACCTCCAAGTTTGGTGGAAATTGGAAAACGTAAAACATTTTGGTCAACTGAGAATGACGGCTGTTATTCAACTTTTCGCTAAAATTGTTGCTAAATTATTTTCCAATTTATTGCAGTCGTTTCAAGCTAATTTTTTGTGTGAATTGTATAGACCATGAGTGGTTTTTGAAGGGTAAACGAGCTGTTGCAATGAAATGAATTTCGCATTGATTGACGTGTAAGTATAAAACGTGATGAACAACGTTAGGGTATGACGTAAGAGTTCGATATTAAAAAAAGAGGTATTAATCGGAATCGTAATCATAGTCATAATCATAATAGTAATGGTAAAATTAAACGCAAACGCAATCGAAATCGAAATCAAGATCGTAATCGTAATCTTAATTGTAATCGTAATGGTAATGGTAATTGTTATCGCAAACGTAATCGTAATTGTAATCGAATTAGTGATGTAATCGTGATTGTAAATCTTGATAGTAATCGTTATCGCAATGGTTATAATAATCGTAGTCTTAATCGTAATGACAGTGAAAATGGTAATGGTAATTGTAACGTAATGATAATGGTAAGGGTAGTTGTTATGTTATTGGCAATGATAATGTTAATGGTAAAGGTAATGAAATGTTAAAAGCAGTTATAATGGTAACGGTAATTATAAAAGTAATGGTAATTGTAATACCAATGGTAATGGTAATGGTTACGGTTATAGTACTGGCAATGGTAGTGGTAGAGGTAATGGTAATGGCAATGATAACAATATATAATGGTAATGGTAATGGTAACGGTAATAATAATAGTAACGGCAATGGTAAAGGTAATTATTATGGAGATGGTAATATTAACGGTAACGGTAATGGCAATGAAAATTGTAATGGTAATTATAATGCTAATAGTAGTCGCAATCGTAGTCGTTACTGTTGTCGATACCTATTGTCAAGGTTTTGTTCGTCCTTTTTAATGCAATAATCGAAAATTTTACCTGCGTTCAAAGTTCCTTATATGTAACTCTTGCCGCATACCGCTAAAACGATTTTTCAAACCACTGTGCTTAAAAAAGAAACCAAAAAAAATTTGCATAAAGTTCGCAACATAACGAAAACAACAATAACATGCAATACGTATAACAATATTATAGATACGAGTACGCAGTACGAGTAAACTATCAATCAATTACCTGTAAGGGGACACGCATTGGGAGTATCCTGCGATGAGAGTAAAAACGCAATACAGGTCAGCCATCAGTGGCTCCTTGAGAGTCAGTGGCATCAGCTCAAACACAATATGCAAACAGCAGGTAGGCGAGTGGAGCTAGCGAACTAAGGAAAGAGTATAGCGAAATAACAAAAATAAATAAAAGAAATGGAGGAATAACGAAAAGGGATCATAACTGCTGAAGTGCCGTCAAAACCAAAGGTCAATTCCCCAAAGCATGTGCTATTGCGGCGATTGCAATTTTTATACGGATAAAGAATTGTTGGAAAAAACGGCATACAATTTTTTCTGTGCGTTCACATTCTCCCTATTTTATGCACGACCGTCAGTTTGAGGTCAGTTTCATTGTGGATGGCTTGATATTCCACGTAGTATTGTAACTATTGTTTTCTCTTTTTTTTTATATGCAGCTGAGAAGAAGAATGCGGCGTGAGTTGCGATTTATCACTTCAATTTGTTCAGCTTTAGTTGGTATCAATTCATTTGTAGATTGTTCATCAATATTTCATAGAATTCGAAATCAATGTTGTTAATGAAAAAAAAACCAAAATTCGCGGAAGAAAAAATTGTTGGGAATTAATTTGTGATTCAACTTATGTACATACCATGATACAAAACACAAGGTAGTTTCATTACTACTATTTTTTGATTATAAAGCAGATTTTTGAAATTTCTCCAGATGCAAACATTAAGCATAGCTTTGCCACATTGAAATTTTTTGAGAGGGGAGATTTTCTTTTAAATATTTCGGATTTAATAAAAGAGTAAAATTTACATACCAAAAAAAAAACAAGTTCATGTGTTCGATAATCAAATTTGAACGTTTTTGTCAAGCGCTTTAAAGATCCTTTGAATAATATCGATGTGCAGAGATGAAGTAATAAGATAAAATCCAGTTTTGCAACATTTATTTATTAAAAAGCTTTTTTTCATTATATTTTAAACAAAATAAATAAACTTACATAACAAAGCTCTTTTTGTCATAGTCCGAATAAGATGTATTGGTAGATATTTCGTCATTAAAGCATAGTCCGAAACAGGCTTCGGAGAAGGTTGTATGGGCTCATTGGCTCACAATTAAACTAGTCACAATTCAGAATTCTCCCGAAGTGAAGTATCCAGAAGTAATTCAGGATACAAAACTGTCGTGTAAATCTAACGTGGAATACAAAACCTCTAAAGAATTGGCAGTGTTGAAATGTACGTTTACATACCTTTAGCTGTATCTAAGTTTGCAGAGGTGCTCGCTGTTATTTCTTACATTACAGACGGTCCCAAGATGTTGAAATGTTACCACAAATTCCTTGAGACGGCATTCGATACTAAAATATTAATACTTTTTACAGAATGCCTTACTTTTTCTTTCTTTTAATATTTTATTATAATTTATGTTAAGTTAATATTGTAATTTACATACATATGTTTATTTTGAAAGAAAAATGAATAAATCAATCAATCAATCAATCAATCAATCAATCAATCAATCTATTTTAGTTTTGTATTACCAAGCTATGAAAAAGCATCTGCGAAGCACAGAATAGAAGCGTATTTGAACGAAAAAGCCACCGAACACATATCTATGTAAAGTAAACAAGCCCCCCGCTGCATCCCTTATTCGATAGTTCCGAACTAGTTCTAAATTCGACACTTGAGATATAGATTTCTAGTGAAAAAAACTGAAAAAAAAAATTTTTTAAAAGTACCACTTTTCGCCGATTTTGGACTGGTGGGGATCTAGTTCCTATCGGACTAGTTCCTTTTCGGCGATAAAGACCTAGTACGGAACTAGAAATTTTATTCACTAGTCCGCGGTTTCCCTGCACGGATCATTCAAACAAATTTAATTTCAAATTGAAAACACATTTCTTCCAAAATAACTTAAAATCGCACACACGGAAGAACCCAAAAGATTGAAAAATCATGACACTTTTTTCTTTCGTCTGTCGATTTTAGAACTGGTTCGGAACTATAGAATTTAGGACTAGTTCGGATCTATCGAAAAAGGGTTGCAGCGGGGGGCAATTGACACTTCCTAGGACATCGCCATGTTAAATTCGCCAGTTGTTTGCATGCAAAAGAGATTTATCGCGAACCAGTACTGGGTCTAAATGTACTAGAAGCGCACCAGTTCAGAACTAGAGATTTTCCCCACAGGGATGGTACATACATATAAGAATGTACATATGTATGTTGAAGCGTTCAGGAAATTTAAATATGGGTGTGTCTTTTTGTGGCAATGTGCGCCGAAGGAATGTATATTTTTGAAGTAACAAACATACATATGTACATATCGAGCCTTAACCGCCAAAATAACGTAAGCGACATTTTTTTCAAAATTTTCGTTTTGATGCAGAAATGCATCTAGATGCTCTAGGAATATTTCTGCATCAAAAAGAAAATTTTGAAAAAAATGTCGCTTACGTTATTTTGGCGGTTAGGGCTCGATATGTTTGTATGTATATACATACAAAAATTTTTGAAAATTAATTGGTATTAATTTATTTATGATTTAATGTAGATAAATTTTGTAGGAAAATTTAAAAAGATTTGTAACAGCGATTTTTTGTGCAGTTTACTTCTATTTAACACGTAGATCACGGATCCACAGTCTTGGTCCTAAATTTCATTTGGTAACATTCCGCCATCTTGGATTTAAGGTTTTTGGGTTTTTTGCGATTTGCAAGCTTATTTTGCATTTTTCGTAAAAAATGGTTTAATACAAATATGTAGAGAATTTAATTTCCCACATTTAGGTTATAGAAGGTTTTTAAAAAATAACATTTTTTATTGTAAAAAATTAGCAAAAACTTCTAAAAATTTTACATTGTCAGGGTTTTCGCCATTATTTGAAAATTTTTGTTGAAAATACATAGCACACTAAAATTTTAAAGTTATAGAGAATTTCATTCTCAGAAGCCGTGCAACGCTACAGGGTTTGATTGTCTGAGTGATTGTTGGATTTTAATATATGAAAATAATGAAGATAGGCCACTTTGTATTATCGGTGACTTTAATCTTAATAAGGTTATTCAGTCCAATTTCTGGTTTTCTTACGCCAATCAAATAAACTTTTTCTCTAATAACCCTGCAGGAATTTTCTCTAGCCTAAAAATATTTCAAGATGGGTTCCTTTTTCCATAATACTAGTTTCCGCTCAATTGAGGTGTCATTGGCGGTGGACAGTTGCCCCATAAGCATTCCAATGTAGATAGTTCAGAGATAAATTAACGAAAAATCTCGTTAGTTGACGATTGGTGTAGCCGAACCGATGTTGCTTAAACAACAACAATATAATACTTTGTTCGTGCACGTTGCTGCTTGTGCAGATAAATGAATTGTAGTTAGATTTGAATTTTTTACACTTCGTCTGCCTGCAGAAATGGGATTTTTTTAAGTATCCTGTGTCCCTCATCGCACAATAAAGCAACCAATCCAAGTCTTATTCTGTTAGATACTATCTCTGAACTGGTAACTTTATTTCATGGGGACACTTGCGCACTGCAGGTAAGCTAAATAATATTCATGATCTTGTTTTTGTTGACGAGGATTAGATTATTCATTTAAACAAATGTAATTCTCCGCTATGTTAATCTGATATTCATCATCTTCCTGTTTCAATACCTGTATAATATTTTAATGTTGCTTCTGTATCTAAAAGTGTTACAAGGTCTTTTAACTTTTGAGATGCTGATTTTGACTCTTTAAATTCCAGAATCCTTGAAGTTAACTGGAGTTCGGTTTTTGCCCCAAAAAGACTATCTGAATATTTTGAAGCTTTCCTGCTCAACATTTTCGAAATATTTCGCAATAACCTATCAGTTTGCCCGGCCCGTGTTCATAAATTTACCTGGTATACGAAGTACTATTTAACGAAACTGAAGAACCAAAGGAACAAATTCCCTAATCTATACAATGCTAAACACAAAATAATATAATTTTTATGGGAAAATATATTCATTATAAATATTACTCAAATCAATACACTTGATAAATTTCTGTAAAGTCAATATATCTTCCGATTTGAACAATAAGGAAATGTATCCCAAAGCTTTTTGGGACTTTATTCGGTCAAAGAGTGGTTGAAAAAATATTCCAACTTGTGTGAGTCGAAATAAGAAATGCGCTGAAATTTTACCAGACACTGTAAATCTTTTTGCAGATTTTTTTATTTTATCTAATTTTGTCATAGATGGCGAAGACACGGCTAAAGCTAGTTGTGATGGCTTATCGCAAGCCGTTGACTTTGGGAGTCTATCGGTTCGCAAATTGGATATAATTAATGACACATTTTCCCTGAAACCTTCTATGAAATGTGATATCGATGGGTTACTTTCATTTTTTATTAAGACATGTAGTGCTTCTCTTTGTGTGTTATTAAAATGTATCTCCACTCTTTCCCTGTCTTCAGCTGTTTTCATTGATTGTTGGAAGATTGCTTTCATTTCTCCGATTTTAAAATCAGGTAATAAGAATGATGTGAAAAATTATAGACCGATATCCATGGAGCTTATAAGCTTATTTCTTGCTCAAAACTTTTCGAAAAAGTGGTGAAAGAAAAATTAATTTTTTCTATCAAGATGGTTTTGTCTCTGAGCGCTCTACAGTAACAAATCTAACAGCATTTTCAGAATTTCAAATTCCGTATTTTAAAGCTGGATTTCTAGTGGACGTTATCTATATAGACTTTCCAAATGCCTTTGAAACTTGAAAGTATGGGCTTTGATTCCACATTTTCAATTTGAGTATTGTCATATCTTTATAAAATAAATACATACGTAGAAATAGAAAATACTAAATCGTACCTCTTTAAGGTCACCTCTGGTGTTCCTCAGGGTAGCATCACTGATCCAATTTTATTTATTCTTTTCATCAATGACATTGGAACTTGTTTTCATCACTTAAAGTTTCTGCTTTATGCAAATGACTTGAAAATTTTTAGTATAATCTCTAGCTTTTCGAATGTTTAAATCACATCTGATAGACGGAGTACTAGAAATAAATTAACTCTCAATATCAGTAAATGCTTTCATATGACATTTTCTAAAATGCAAAATCCAATAGCCTCTGCGTATAGAATTTATAGCGCTCAGTTTTCTACTGTCAATGAATTGCTAGACCTAATCACATATTTTGCGGTGTGGCCAATTTGAGTGCATTCGCAGTCGGATAACTCCCGCAAGCTTATACCAGTCCAACCCGCAAATTGTTCTCAATAATCTTTATTGTAAAAGCTGTTCTCTACAGAGCCCATTATCTCCTAGGGAGTCGTGCAGTATAACGTAATTCTGTGGACCTTTTTGGAGAAAAAAAATTCCAAAGAGGACTTTATTTAAAGTACGAAACTCTTTGCTACTACATTTGTGAAAAAAATATTCAAAAAAATTGGAGAAGAAACTTTGAAAAAAGATTTAGCCATCCACTTCATTCAATCTGTATGTACTCAAAAGATTGTGTAGTCCAATAGATATTTGGTTGACAGTTCATATATATATATATATATATATATATATATATATAGAGTAATGCTTGGAAAGCAAGGCAATTAAATCAAAGCTAAATAAATTCCTTTTGATAAATCTTAAAACTACATACATATGTAAGATACAAAGACATAATGCTAAACTTAAGTCACAAAACCAAAGGAAATGGACCAAAATTAATTTCGTATTCACCATAAAATTAATTCGCTAGTTAGCTTACCACTACAGTGATGAATTTTATTTAATTAAAAGTGATTGTGTTTGGGGGCACAGAGCAAACCCAAATTAGGCAAATAAGAACAAAGATAGCGGTCATCATCAAATTATGGGCTGGAGGGTGTAACAGCTAAAAGCAAGCACTTGAAGCTGGACAAAAATTCATCGTACGATAGCTAACCAAGCCAGCAAATGAATTAAGGCAAAGGAACAAATGGAAAAGGACTTTGGCCAAATGCGTGGATGGGAAAATGAGCAGTAAAGGGCAGAAAGCCAAAGTGAAAGCAAATACATACTCGTGTATGTAAGTACATACATATGTATCTATGCAGCTACTAACTAAGTGGAATTGCAGAAACTGTACGGCCAATAAAGCAGTTGCAGCAGAAATAAAAGGGAGTAGAAATTGCAATGAAAACAAAGTAGCTGTGTCACGCAGCGAAGACCATCAAGTCAAGCAAAGACGAGTTGAGCTGAATTGAGTCGAGTCAAGTCAGTCAAGTCAAGAGAAATTTTTCACTTGAAATGCACAAAGTAGATTTTCCATTTTACTTTGTTGCAGCGCTGCAGCTGCATTCGTACTTAAGTGTGTGCGTGTGCATGCATACCAATATTTTAAATGTCCATCGGATTCGAGTGACGCTTATGAAATCTCTTGCGGTTTGCTTTGCTCCTGCTGTTTCTTTGAGTGCCAACTTTTATACTTTGCCGCTTGCTGTTGGCATTCTCCAAGTTCGTTTGACATGGCCTTTTATAGTTACCTTCAGATTTTTTTTCAAAGAAGTTCTTGAGCTACTTGTTTTGGTATTCTGTACTTGCTCGTCCTCATCATCTTCGCTGAGTGTCTAAAATTTCTGGGAGTTACATCAGGTGTACTTTATTTCAATAATACTCAGCACACATAAATTAGCCAAAAATATTAGAGATCCTCACACGTTTACTTTTTTTACCCTCTCCAAAACTCTTATGTCTTACACCCCTATTCTGATACATAGATATTTCAATTATCTAATTCCCTTATTCAAGTTGAACTGGATTCTTTTAAAGGTGTCAACCCTTATACCTGTAGTTTATGCTGTGTTCAGTTGCAGTCCCAGATGAAAGGGACTCACTTAAGGAATAAGAAGTTTGCCGTTGTGATACCACGGTCCCTAATACTTAATCGATAAGACGCCTCTAGCCGATTATATAATTACGAATTCCACTAATATCAATGCCCCAGAGCACCTCGCGACTGTAAAGGATGTGAGGGTGAAAGTAATCCAATCTTAGCCTCGCAAACTCTGGGCACCTAAGAAGGTAGTGTTGAAGTGATTCCATCTCGTCAAATTCTGCCTTACTGCGTGAATATCGATTGGACAGTGACCCGATAAAATCCCCACCATGAGTGAAAACTGCGACTTTTTAAGTGTGAGAAACGCCATCGACCACCCCCTGTCCACCCTTGGCCAGAAGGACCTTGCAATCGCGCTTGTTCTGGTTTTCGCCCAGGGCTCGTTGAGCTAACATGAGGCTCATCTATCCGAGAGTGTCCCACATGTGATCAATGGCACCCTCAGCCGATCCTTTCTGGCGATAGCTTTTCAAGGGTACATTTCTTTGAAAATTTGTCAGCCACACAGTTCGCCGCTATGTTGTTGTGACCTGGAACCCAAATGAGCGTAATACACAAGTATTCCGACGCAACCAAATTAGAGTGCATCTACAAATCACTCAAGGCCTTGATAGGCGCTTGACTATACGAACAAATGCTCACCTCCCTGATTGTCAACTCACTCCTTAGCAGTGACTGAAATACGGACTGAAATACACTGCGCTAGTCCGGGAGCCAGAACATAGTACTGATGGGAAGTTCTAGACAGAAGACCTCTCCATCAACCCTGCCATCTAGTTTTGATCCATCCATCAAGCTTACTGCTCCTCCCTCCATAAGTTCCGCTCGACCCACCGACCCAATCCCACTTCAAAGGAAAGTGGGAAGATAAGAAGCTCCTACGATCCATTTTGGTGTCTGTGCGATCAAGGATGAAATCGAAGCCACCTAGAAATTCAGATAGTTTATGACCTAGATTGGAAAATAGGCTACTTTTTTGAGAGTTGCCAGCTGTTTGAAAATTAAATTTTGCACGCAGATGGTTTATGACCTGGATTGAAAAACAGGCTACTTCCTTAACCGGTAACCATCCCATACAAATTGGAATTTCCATAACACATACATATCACTGGAAGTTTTTGAGGGAGAGAACTGGAACTTGGTATGGAGATATGTATGCGAAATCAAATTCATACTCGCAGAGAAAAATGGACGTTCTTGGAAAAGAGGCGTAGCACCTCCCATACTGACTGAAAGTTTTATATTGCATATATCTTCAAATATTTGGGGTAAAGTACTCAAGCTTGGTATGGAAATACATATGTATGTATGTATGTGAAACTAATCCCATACTCATGGGGAAAAATGAGGTAGAGTTATTGGACTAGGAGGTGTAGCAACTCCCATGCAAATTGGTTATTCTATGCTGCATATCTCTGGAGGTGTTTATTGCAGAGGACTGGAACTTGACACCGAGATGTGTATACTCATGCAGAAATATTTGCGTTATTTGAAAAGGGGGCGTGGTATTTACCGTACAAATTTACTATTTTATACTGCGTATCTCTAGAGGAGTTCATGGTAAAGTACTGGGGCTTGGTACTGGGGTATATAAAATCAATTCCAAACTTATGGAAGAAAATAAGTGTTATAAGAAAAAAGAGCGTAGCACTTCCCGTACAAATTGACTTTTTCTTGCCACATATCCCTGGAAGTGTTTGTGGAAGAATACTGGAAATTGGTATGGAGTTGTGTATACAAAATTTATCAATTGCTCATGCAAAAAATGTGAGTTATTAAAAAAAGAGGCATATCGCCTCTCATACATACTAAAACTTTCTTACTACATATCATTGGAAGGATAGAAAATCTCTGGAAGTATTTTAAATTTTTTGTTATGGAGATTTATTTTATAAGTGCCGTACTGACAGAATAAATGTCATGAAGCATACATACTTCATGAGGCATTTAGCTACAGTACTGAGAAATGGTAATTTATCAAGGCCAGCTGACTAAATTTCAGAGACCGCCGTGGCACCGCCCAGAAGGAAGGTATGTCAAAAAGGTTTTTGTATTTATTCTGCGCCAAGTGACGATTTGTACTTCAGTGCGAAATACTTATAAGACCAGAAGCCGGCGAGTGACAAAGAAATCAAAATAATAATTTAAATTTTGGCTAATTTTCGCTCAAAAAAGGTATATTTTATATTAGCCGTTTATTAGTGTTTGTAATACGAGAAGGTTTTGATAATTTCGTCGTTAATATAGTTGAATAACGCTTCGTGGAAAGCCATTGACAGCGGCAGAACAGAAACGAGGGTTAGCTTACCGTAAACATTGAACGGTAATTATAAATTACTTAAAACTTCGAGAAAATTATGGTGTGAAGCGAAAACTCACTGTAACACCAAGGGAGATTTAAAAGTTGAAGAAAATTTCTAAAGCAGATTTACACTTATGGCCTTATTCATAAAAAATAAAGTAGCTTTTAAATAGGTTTATAAACTGAACAAGTAAGCAAGTTTAAGCAAAAACCCAAACCGACTTCAAAAAAAAATACTCCGACGAACTGATAACCTTCTCCTTTTTGTAAAGTCGGTTAAAAATGTACGAAAACGTAATTTTAAAAAGCCTATTTATTTTTTTATGAATAAGGCTTTTAGAATACAACAAACATGTACCACATCCTCGGCACAAGTAATATCCTACCTTATTTTTCTTCTTATTTGGCGCTGTAACCGCCTAACGGCGCTCTTACGCAGACGATCTTATGATTCCTGGTCACGGCACTTTTTCCCTAATATTTTCCATTCTTACTGTCTATGACATGCCGTTATGCAGAGGATCAAATGACCAGCGTATTTCTTTGACTCAGTTGTATTTCTTTGGTATTTTTTTAATACTTTTTACATCTGTGTTATAAAATGACGAAAAAATAAGGAAGGGTATATGTGTGTGTGTATAAAAACATGCCAAAAGCAAACAAAACAAGGGTTGCTGGCATTAAGTTTATTCTATTTACATATATACTACTTTGTATATATCTGAAGAAAAAATACTCCATTTCGCTACTAAAAGGAACAAATAGTAAATTGTATTCACAAGCAAACCCTTTCTTGTTCAGTGATTCGGTCTCAGCCGGCTGGTCAAATTTGAACCGATTGGACATGCGGTTTAGTTTTCTCGCTCGCTCCAAATGTTTTGGTTGTGCAGTGAAAGCGACAACAACTGGTCATCTACGTAACATCGCCCTGAGCGATTTTGGCCGAGTTCAACAAAGCACGCCAGCCGTTTCTCTTCTGTGCCAATTGACGACAATTAAGTAGAAGAGCCAAGTGAAGCCAAGTCCTTCTACACTTAGCCTTTCCATCGCAGTGGGAGCCTCACTCTTCTTCTGCTACGACCAGCGGGTTCAGAGCTTTCAGAGCTGTAGCATCGGTGTCCATTAGAACGATATGACCAAGCCAACGGAGTCGCTGTATTTTGATTCGCTGCACTATGTCTATATCATTGTAAAGCTCATACAGCTCATCATTACATCGTCTGTGGTACTCGCTAAGGCCAACATAGGGGCCCTTAAATCTCCCGAAAAATCTTTCTCTCGAATACCCCAAGAGCCCCCTCATCGGATGGTGACATTGTCCAAGCTTCCGCGCCATATACCAGCCTCCCGCCTTATCCCCACCAACATCTTAGCCAAAGACACCGCGAGTGCAGTAAGTACAACTAACTTCAGCTCTAGCGAGACAAAAATGCTTACGTGAATGGTAAATAAATGGGACAGCTCGACCATCGCCCGATGAACTCATCGATACATTACAAACCTAAGGTGAACATCTCTACTAAATAAGATACTCAACCTGTCGCCAGTAAATATATTCGACAATGGTTCAGACCTGCGTGGTAATGGCGTTCATGGTTTTGGTCACTGCGTTTGTGAAGGAAATGGGAACATGTGATGCTCTGTCGTTCCTAGCTTCCACATCCTATATGGACAGGGACAAATTGAAAGCGTGGGTGATGTGTTACACTCCCGTAAGTCCTACCTTTTCAGCATTTGTTATAATTCCACCCGGAGGCCTTGGCGTTTTTGACAGCGGCCTTCGTCTTTCTTGTTGTAAAGAAGCTACAGTGTATCTCAGGGCCGTAGTTGCAACTAAAAAGCACACGCATGTCAGCTGGTCCGACAAATGTAAGCCAACGTTGTCTTTAAATTTTGCCGTGTTGGAGAGAGTCCTAACCGTCGTCCGCCTGAACGAAGAAGTGCTTATTTCACTTGTTCCGCCTGTGTGCGTTGTGCTTTGTACCAGCGAAACTAGAGAATAGTAGTCGGGGTACTTATGAGACAATAACTCATGCGGTAAAAGGGACTATATACTTAGTGCTGACTGACACATTTCTAGCAAGCAATGAAAACAATTACGAGGGCACTCTTGAGAATTACCTGAGAACCCATATCTGCCTTTATGAAAGACTAGAAACCGTAACATCGTTTCAACCGCCAGCAGTTGTCTTACACTGCTCTTCATTATTTCACTTATTTCTCTGCATCTACTTCAAATGCAATTTCGCTTTGAAAACTTAACTTTTGAAGCTCCTTTTGCTAATACTACTGGTCTTATCCACTGTTACAGGCCAGAACCTAAGCAGCTGCTCTGTTTGTACCATGTGGCGACATGATGACCCCACGGCATTCATTGCCTCAGAGCCAGCCGGTCTCGTTAATGAAGTTTAATGCGTTTGTTCTCATTTAAGTGCCTGCGCGTGTGCTTTGTCCTCGCGCTCCTGCCATTGCATAGCCGCCGCGTCTTCTCCAACACAAAGGCGCTCACTTGAGAGTGCTGCTATGGTATTATTCTAGCTATATAACTGTACATTTGTGTAGATATGTGTTTGATGGTGCTTCTTACACTCATTGTCGGATAATCGTCAGCGCTTTTGCTTAGATGGGCCATGGCAATGGGACATTAAAACACATACACATACACACGCACACAATGACGATTTTTTTAATGATTTTCACAAGTCGTTGCAGATAATAAAAAATATAAATAAAAAAAAGAATAGGCATAAGTGAAAAGTGCTGCAATAATAACAACAAAAGGTGTTTGAGTGGAAATTGTGTTTAATCAAATGGCGGAAACGAGGTGTTTATGCTCGCGTTCACTCTTAACGGTCTACAATGCAATGAAAATAAAAAAAGTGGAATGAGATAAATTAAAAAAAATGTTGAAACTGTTTTCCTATTCGCGTCGACGTTCTTTGGGAATTGTGTTCTATGTCAATAAATTTATAACTGATGCAGCAAGTTGAGCGTTTAGCTGCAGAAAAACTGCAAGAAGATTTAAAGAAATTAATGTTACGTATGCATATTGTTAAGCTGCTCTACAAAAATATTTACCAGGAAATTTTAGAGGGAGTTACAGAATAAATATTAATTAATTAATTAATTTAACTTGGACGCGCAGCCGAGATTTTTGGTAGTGATTAGTCATGCACAGAACCGGAACTAAATTTCGAAAAAAAATCTCAATAATCGGATAAGTAAGTAGAACTGAAAACCTATTCCGATAGAACCGACAATAACAACACAAATATTACCTAAAGAATGAATTTAATATATGTGACCTGGTCTACGGAAAGGGGGCTTAGGTGTCAAAAAATCAATTTTCACTTTTTGGTTGATTCGGATGGAAGATGAGATGCTTTTTCACGTGGTGAAAAGCAGAAAATCCTAACTTGCTTAGAAGTGTACTAAAAATGTAGAGAAAGAAGAGTAAAAATACGACAAAATATAATTTATTGGTAATGAACAAAATACATTGAATTATAAGCTATAAAGACATGATTATACACTAGAAAAACGTATTATGGGCCAAAAATAATAATGCTGAGTAGTTTATGTATTTTTCTTTGTTGTCGTTTTCCTTGAGATCTTTTTACGTGTTGATCCTGAGGAAGATGGACCTGGTTCCTCGTCTGGTTTGAGAAGATCTTCACTAGTTTTTGCCTTCCGTTTCTTCGATGGAAAATCTTTCGGCAATGGAGCCACAATATCTACATGGAAAATTCATGGAAATATTGTCCGTATACGGCACTGAACTCCTCATCAACACTCATGTTTCATTTCATGCGAAATGCGAAGACGATAATCAACAGAAACAGTAAACGTCACTTCTTCAGTGTTACTTTTTTAAATGTTCCACACTAGCAACTTACACGATGAACTATAATAATATTCCGACCAACAACAACACTTACTGGACCAACAACAACACTTACTGGACGTCCGGCGCGGAGAACAATTAACGAGATAATGAGAAACTGACGAAACGAGTTGCTTACTTTTAACAGCTTTTTCACAGAAAACTAGTTTTCGCACGTAAGCTCCCTTTTCGTAGACCAGGTCACATATTTATTTATTTTCTTCACTTTACTTTATGGCAAAAATATAAAAAAAAAAATATTTTTGTAAAAATTTGTTTAAATCTTTTTTTAAGTATTTCGATAAAGCCTATTTCCGTTACCGCTTTTTTGAGAACCGGAACCGATCCAAATTCGTCTCCTTGGAACCGGATTCGACAGAACCGGTTCTTTAAATACTCGCAAATGCACGTAACTGCTACTGACACTTTGCTTAGATGTAGGGGTTTTAATTTTTCGAAACTCGCCTTCAACATTTCAGTTATTTATTGGTTTACCTTCAGCATAAAAGTGCTATTTTAGTTAATAATAATAAAAAATTGTACCTGTTCTTATTCGTGATATCTGTATTTATAAAGAATTTGGAAAAAAAATCATTGTTTTTATTTTTACCGAGCGGGACGTTGAAAAAACTATTTTATAGTGCTCGCTTTTTTGGTTAACTCAGCGCTTCATGGCACTCATTTATTTTTTTAACATCATCCCAAAAAAATCAAAATCAAAAAAAAAAAAAAATCATTCCAAAGAGCATACACAGACTTAGCATTTTTGTTAGAATATCTGTATATCAGGTCCCCTATAGAATGGCCAAGTTATATACATTTGGACGTGTCCACTTTCATCAGAGACACTTGCCCTAATCAACATTGCTTTGAACTATGCGTTAATAACGAAGAACATTTTTATTTTCTTTAAGAAAACCGGCACTGGTAACCCAAGTGGGTATTGGTAAACGACCAGAAATAGCTCTTCGTGAAATACATGAGCATTTTTGGCAGCTACTTTTATGCATTTCATGCATTTACGAGCTGGTGTAGTTAAAGTCTGCACATTCATTTTTTATGATTGCTGCTTTTTGTGTTTTTTTTTTGCCCTTTAGCTCGCTTTTTCCTTCATTTCAGCTTTATAAGGAAAACTCATGTGTGCATTAAATATATTTATATATAAACAAAAGCACCCATATATAATACACACGTACTTACATATATATATATATATATATATATATATATATATACATTAAACTGCATCACTCCCCATACAAACAAAAATCTGTACTGTTTTTCAATTGGTATTAAATATAAAATCTATTGTATTTTAAGATGTCCACCAAATATTTCGGAAAAATATAAGGATTTAAGCCAGCTAGACCGATTTGAAAATACCTCCAAAAATTGAGTGTTTTATTAATAAAAATAGTTTCATAAAGATGGTTTTTTTTTTTAAATATCCTTAAATGATTCAACGGCTTAAGCTTAAAAAATTTACATAAAAATATAAAAGAAAAATAAAAAAACATTTTGAACGGAATCGTAATAATGATTCGTATAAGAAAAACTTGAATAACTGAACCTAAACCCTTTCAATTTAGACTTGTGAGGTATCATTGGAAAGGTATTTTCTCAACCTTTTTATTTCTTTACTAATAAGCTCATTCAAAGGATGAAAGAGAAAGGTAGGATGAACGAACATCATTCAAAGTTGAATTAAGATGTGTTGGTATTTGAAAAAAAAAAATGGGACACGAATGACTTTTTTGCACCTTTCTACCGAGATCCCATAAGTCTAAATCAGAATAGTTTTGGCCCAGTTATTTAAGTTTTTCGTAAATCGATCTTTTAAAAAAGTAAAAAACAAAAACATCATCATTCTTACGATTTCGTTGAAAAGATTTTTAAATATTTTTATGCAGATTTTTTAAGCCTAATCTGTTTTGTCATCTGAGGGGACTGTTTTCAAAAACTTCTTTAAGAAACTATTTTTATTCATAAAAAACTCCATTTTTGGAGGTATTTTCAAATCGGCTCAGCTCGCTTAAACCTTAATATTTTTGCAAAATATTTTGGTGGATGTCTTAGAATATAATAAGTTTTGTAATCCCGTCGGAAAAACCGCAACTTTTTTTGGTGATGCAGTCTAATACATATATATGTATATGTTTGAACTAGCTTTGCGGCCATATGCAATTATGGCACCTAGTGGTTGTGATTACGCAGCTAATTAAATTCAAAGGAATATATTTAATCATATGCTACATTAAGTCCAGCAAAGTAATTTATATGAATACTTCACTGAGTTTACAGGGCGTATAAGTGATATTGTGCATACTTTGTGGAGATGTGTATGTATTATTTTTTATTTAACCTTCATGTGCTCGGAATTGAAAACCTACGTATCCGCCCAGAGGTCCACATTTGTAGCAAGCGTTAATTTGTAAGGAAAATCATTTAAAGATATGAAAAAATACGGCCACGCTAACGGTTATACGTGCGTGCAAAATTTTACATATTTGCTACAAAAAAAAAAAATGATTTGTTAAACACAAAATGAAAGCAAAAAAATGTGCTTTTATTCATCAAGCAACTTTTACCGAAAGTCTAAGTGAGAACATGTGCATCGTAAACTCGCATACCAAAGTGTGATTGAATTTGACATTGCTCTCAGAAGAGCCATCCTATGAAATCAAATAGAAACATTATTTATGAATTATGAATCGTCTGCTTATATTTTTGGCATAATAGAACCTTAAAAGAGAGCTGACCTGAGTGGTCAATCACACCTTGTTTAATACACCTTGCTCGCATCTCCATGTGTTTTCCAAACACAAAATTCGTCTGCAAAACACCTACCTAAGTCACATACGCAAATACATAATTACAAAAGAAACATGGTTCGACACGCAGAAATCAAAATTTTTTTTGTTGAATAAATAGCGATGTGACTTTCAGTGCAAAAAATATAAGAGAAAATTCTATAGAATAGAAAAATATAAAAATTTTTGGCGCACAAGGACGAATATGTATTGAAAATGTCCTTTTACATATTTTTTTATCGTAAACTAATAAAGTTAAAAGGATAATTTCAATGCCCTTTCGTCCTTCTTCACCAAAACATGTAATTTTCTTTCAATCGTGCAGGGTTTTATCTTTTATTTTACACCCTTAATGTTATTCTACATAGCACTAAATTTTTTATATAATTTTTTGATTTATCATATCCTTGAAATTTCAAAGTCCTTGAAAACTAATTTTTTTTTTTTTGGCGTCATTGAGAAAAACTAAAAACGCAGTTTTACTATACATTTACGTAAGAAGATTACCGGCCAGGAGATACTTTTTTGTACTTTTAACAGCCAAAACTGTTTAGAATTGATTTTCAGGAAGCTACCGAAAATCTCGGGGACGGTTGTAGTGGAAATATTTTATTTATTTCCGCGAAAATGCTACAAATGTAGACTACCGAGCACATGAAGGTTAATGTGAAAGCAAAAATATAAAAAATCTGTTTTATTTTTATGTTTGGTAATGCGAGTAGAGGCATTTCATGTCACCGCGGCCACCTCTGTGCGCGACCTCTAAGGATTTGGATGAAAGTTGAAGAGATGGAAGGTCTAGGTGACATGAATATACGTGCAGCATATTTTGTCGATATGACGTAGGGTTGCCTATTTACACGGGATTTAAATTTTAAGAAAACGTCATACATACCTTTCTTTAAAGTGCTGTATCTTGGAAACCTTTTAACGCAACTTAATGAAAAAAAATGTATTTCTTCCGTCTAATTATGGGCTTTAATTGTACATGTTTTTCATTAATGTGCAACGTATAAAAAACAAAAATAAATTAAGCAAACATTTTTATTTTTGATTTTTTGTTGATTATAGCATTTTTAAAAATTTGTATTTTTACATAAAAACATTGTCTATGCGTTTGGACTCTAGATCGTCTAATGCTCGAGCAATATGATGAATAGACATTGAAATCTTATGAAATTGTATATTTTTGAAAGAGGAAAGGGGTGTAAAAAACAAAAACAAAACATAAATAAATCATATTAACTTTACCAAAGGTCTGAAATCATGAAAATCCCTTCAAGGAAATGGCAGAATTGAACTCTGTTGCAAGTTCACATGGGAAATCTGCTTACGACGTGACTAGCGGAAATTTTAAAAGACTACCAGCTAGAAGTCTTTAGCTCCTTCCTTTTTCTTGTTTTAATAAAAGGACTAACCTTGAAGCTATAATTGGAGGTCTAATATTCGTTTGCAATGAAACCGAAACATCAACAACATCAACACTCATGAATCGATTTTGTGTTTTATTTTTTTAGATATTTTCGAACAACCATATTTAAGTTAATAATTATCTAAAAAATTACCAACAATATAGGAAATAAACAGAAAAGTAAGCACTTTAAAGATCTGTAACTGTTTTCTTTTATAGAATTTTTTTTTTTAGTGAAAAATACATACTTCCGATATACCGTTAAATAAATTTTTTTTTCTTAAAAATGATATTTGAAAGTGCTTTTAAAATGTTGGCCGTACTTCGCTGTGTTAAGACTATCAAAAATATGTAAAACGAAGAGTTTTGAATTTAATCTGTCAATTTCATGTTGCTATTTTTTGTGTGTTTCTGAGAAAATGACTCTTTTTGTAGGTATTCTTCATACAGTCAGTAGTGAGTTATTTACAATTTGGAGGCGCGAACACAATAAAGAGAGGAAACAAAAGGCCGTTTACAATGTTATTGCTGCAAAGGCTACTGCTCTTAACTTTTCAGCAGACAAATTAGGAGATTCAGAGAGTTTTCAGGTCTTAAATTGAAATTAATAAAATTTGGTAATGTTTTTCGAAATTAGGCACTCAACATATTGCATTTGTAACTAGGACGGATTTTTTCTTCAATACAAATATTTAAAAAAAATGCATTCAAACTTTTTCAATAAAAAAAGGAGAAATCTAATTCCAATCAATAAAAAAAATATTTATATTTTGTTAAATAATCTACTTGTTTGGCCATAATTATTTTCGGCCTCGAAAATGGGCAAAATAACCCATAGTGCACTGTAGGGACGCAAAAAAAACGCCGAGACAATTAAGTCAGGTTATTTACCCAAGATATTTTCATTTCAAGTTTACATTGCGAATGAAAAAAATTCAATCTTTAACATGGGAAATGTTACTCATACGCCATGTACGAGTACGGCCGTGTACTACATGGCGTATGGGTAACATTATTTCCAGTTCATTGCACATTTTCGTTTGACCATTCACACTAGCTTTATCTGTTTTTTGGATTGAATTTTTTTTCTCGAAAAAATAAAATATCTTGTGAAAATGACCTGATAGGAAAAACGGTATCTGGTCCATAATCTGCGAACCAAAATAAAGAAGCGTACGGCAAATTAGCCCGTTTATGAATTGGGCAAAGCACAGTTTGATGCGGTCGACAAGCGTGCGTTCGTTGATGATGCATGCACTTTATCACATACTCGCCACTGGAACGGAATAGCTCTGCTCGTAGCCGCCAATTCCAGCAGCTTTGCTTATTCTTCGGACTCCGGAATAGTTAGGTCGTTTTCGAGTCGGTTGGTTTCATCTCCTTTCTACCCTTATGATAAAATTGTCGAACGTTCGTCCTATCGTTTAGCATTTGAAACTCTTCGCACTCATTATTTCGGCCATTCTATTTTTTGATAGAAAATACGTCTTGCTTCTCCCTTTAGCTTTCTATATCGCTCTATCATACAGCTCGCCTTCTTCCCGATCGCAGGTGGTCTTGTTGGCGGAACTTTCATTTTCATTGCAGCGGCGTGACAATCTTCGTTTTATCAGTTGTTATTTTCGGCTATCGGAGACATTTTTGTGATGGAACCTAGTACTGCTGTTCAAGCTTCAGGTCCCAGTGACTTTCATCAGCCGCAAACTGTTATCAGGCGTTTCGTCATTGAGGCTGAATTTTCCGTTTGTGGTACTCAAATTCATTTCCTTGCCTAATCTATGATTGAAATCCACTAGCGCTATGTTTGCATTGTAACGTCGGCGACGCTCGTAGGTTCGCTCTTAACCCTTATAGAAGAGATATGTTTCTTTCCATCCCTAGGGATCGTAAATGAACTAGAAGTAGAAGTTACTTAGCCGTCGTAGGATTTCGCGTTTTTCTTGCTTTGCTGCAAGAAAGACATTTCTTGAATCTCCTTAATATCAGCCGTAGTCTTTTCGAGGACATAACCAGCCAGGCAGAGGCGCTTGTCAAATTAAATGCCACCTATAAATTCATAAGTTCACCCTAATCAAAAGAAGGGGGCCTCACCCGAGGCTTTTAGAACATTTTATTTGAAATAATTTTTTACGCAGCGGATTCCGAACCAAACGCACAACCATAACCTGCGCGATTTCATTTTTATTTTTTGGTATTGATAATTATATTGCATATAATAGAAAACTCATTGCGATGATATTGTACTAGAAATATTACATACATATATCTATGACCTAAAGTGATAAGAGGAAATACAAAATGCTTGCTTTTATTGCTTTCATTTTTATATTTCCCACCACATCCTTTTTCATTTCCAGCCAATTTTATTTTCATTTCCTAATTTTCTTACACAAATATTATGTGTCGAAGATTTGACTGACTATTTATTTTGCCAGCGTATAAAGCCAACTGCAAAAAGTGCAAAAAAGTTATAAAAAAATTGGACAAGCAATCATATTTCTTCAAAAATTAAAATTACAATTGTACACATGGTGGCTAAAGGAGGAAATAGAATTTCTTCATGCTTACAAATAAAATAAAGGCTAGTGCATTGACAATCTAAGTATATGTACTTTATACTTTTGTCTGTATGTAGACAAAGTATGCATTCAGCTTACCACAGCAATGCATTGGTGTAGGCATATGAAGTAGGTGTGCATTATAAGGCTTGCACATTTTCTTGACAAATTTCTTACTTTTAATTCTTTTTATCATTCACCTAATATTTTTTTTCGTTTATCTCCCTCCCTGTAAGTACCATGAACCCCTGCATACATATGTGCCTCCTGCCAGCTGGCTAGCAAGACAATGTCCTTTCCGGGCTGTTATGTTTTCAAATTTCCTGCTTATACATATCATCACATTCAACCATCCGCAAACCACCGCTGCTGAAGATTTTTGCTGTCATTGCTTATGCTGACTTGTTTCTTACAAATGATGTTTTATTTTTGCATCTCACTATTTTATTTTGTGTTTTCTTAGGGTATATTCTCGCAATATTGTATTTATTTTTTGTTATTGTTTTTCTTTTTTAA
>NW_023458560.1:29234821-29236251 GCF_013731165.1 Rhagoletis pomonella
TGAAGCCTTCGGCATAGCCGAAGACAGCGCTGCTCTTACTTGTTTTTTTATATTTTTGCTTTAAAGTAAAGTGAAGAAAATAAATAAATATATTACTTTCATTCTTTAGGTAATATTTGTGTTGTTATTCTCGGTTCTATTGGAATAGGTTTTCAGTTCTTTTTACTTACTTTTCCGATTATTCTGAGATTTTTTTTTGAACTTGAGTTCCGGTTCTGTGCATGACTATTCACTACCAAAAATCTCGTCCGCGCGTCCAAGTTAAATTAATTAATTAATATTTATTCTGTAACTCCCTCTAAAATTTCCTGTTAAATATTTTTGTAGAACAGCTTAACAATGCATATAAGTAACATTAAATTCTCTAAATCTTCTTGCAGTTTTTCTGCAGCTAAACGCTCAACTTGCTGCATCAGTTATAAATTTATTGACATAGAACACAATTCCCAGAGAACGTCGACGCGAATAGGAAAACAGTTTCAACATTTTTTTTTATTTATCTCATTCCACTTTTTTTTATTTTCATTTTGTAGACCGTTAAGAGTGAAGGCGAGCATAAACACCTCGTTTCCGCCATTTGATTAAACACAATTTCCACTCAAACACCTTTTGTTGTTATTATTGCAGCACTTTTCACTTATGCCTATTCTTTTTTTTATGTATATTTTTTATTATCTGCAACGACTTGTGAAAATCATTAAAAAATCGTCATTGTGCGCGTGTGTATGTGTATGTGTTTTAATGTCTCATTGCATCGTCACAACAATGGTATGTCCGGAGACTAAAACACTCCCCCCGAATTGGAACCGTCGCCCACCCTGGGACCACTAATCGCATTGCTTCAGGGTGGCGTTCCATATTTCTCATTAACTAAAGTTCCCTCGGTGCACCTGCGTCCAGGTCCCGCTTCTTGACTCTAAGTAGGTATTCTGCATATTTAGCTATGTTCTTCTAGTTAGTTTCGCTATGTAGCATGGCTTGGATAACGTTATCTGGGTTAATTGGTCATACGAGGTCTTGCAGATTATTGCGCTCGGCTTCCCATCTTTTGCATCCGAAGAAAGTGTGCTCGGCATCGTCTTCTTCTGCGTCGCTGTATATGCATGACGGCTCTTCGGCTTTTCCCATTCTATACCATATCGCCATGTTCTCTTTGTGTCCAAAGTTTTAGGTCTTTTATTAGCCTGGCCGTCCATCGGCCACGGCTTTCGTTTTGCCACCTATCTTGCCATAGTCTTAGTGTCTCGTTTCTTACTCTTTCCCTTTCGATGTCACTTGGTTTCGTTTGCGCCTTAAACTCCCACATTTTCTTGCGCTCGGCTGCTAGTAGATCAATGGGAACCGTTCCGCTTATCACGAGTATTGCCTCGCCGGACACTGTACGGTACGCAGAGGCTACTCTTAAAGCTGCAGTGCGATGGGCTCTGGAG
>NW_023458560.1:29236351-29245937 GCF_013731165.1 Rhagoletis pomonella
TACAAGGTCATAATGCCGCTCAGTGATCATCTGTGTCAGTAGCGCGTCAGCCGTTTTACTTCTGTGCATGTTAGCTTGCAGGACATTCATTTCTGGCACCAGTTTCTATATACTAAGCATCTTATGGAGCTTGGGATGTGATCCAGCTCAGTGTATTTGGCTTCCGAGCACAGACAGCATTTTGGTGGCTTGTTGCACTCTTTTAGCTTATGGCCTGGTTGGCCGCATTTTATACAGAGGCCTTGCCCTCTTCTGTCCGGGCTTTGCAGCCCCCGATTAGATGGCCGGGGCCAAAACATCGAAAGCATCCTCTTGCAGTTTTCTTTGAGTCGCACTCTGCATTGCCATGGCCCATCTAAGCAAAAGCGCTGACGATTATCCGACAATGAGTGTAAGAAACACCATCAAACACATATCTACACAAATGCACATTTATATAGCTAGAATAATACCATAGCAGCACTCTCAAGTGAGTGCCTTTGTGTTGGAGAAGACGCGGCGGCTATGCAATGGCAGGAGCGCGAGGACAAAGCACACGCGCAGGCGTGAGAACAAACGCATTAAACTTCATTAACGAGACCGGCTGGCTCTGAGGCAATGAATGCCGCGGGGTCATCATGTCGCCACATGGTAAAAACAGAGCAGCTGCTTGGGTTCTGGGCCGTAGCAGTGGATAAGACCAGTAGTATTAGCAAAAGGAGCTTCAAAAGCTAAGTTTTCAACGCGAAATTGCATTTGAAGTAGATGCAGATAAATAAGTGAAATAATGAAGAGCAGTGTAAGACAGCTGCTGGCGGACGAAACGATGTTACGGTTTCTAGGCTTTCATAAAGGCAGATATGGGTTCTCAGATGGTTCTTAGGGCTTTCCTCGGCATTTAGTTCATTGCTTGCTAGAAATGTGTCAGTCAGCACTTTTTACCGTACGAGATATGGTGCCGTAAGTGCGCCGACTTCTATTCTGTAGGCTCGCTGGTAAAAAGCACAACGAACACAGGCGGAACAAGTGGAATAAGCACTTCTAGGTCTGCAATCGCTCCAGCGGTCCATGTGGAAGCTAGGAACGACAGAGCATCACATGTTCCCATTTCCTTCACAAACGCAGTCACCAAAACCACGAACGCCATTACCACGCAGGTATGTCGGAACCATTGTCGAATATATTTATTGGAGACAGGTTGAGTATCTTATTTAGTAGAGCTGTTCACCATTTCAATTCGATGTATCGTGGGGGTTTCCTCTTATTTCCTCATCGTTACTCAAACCAGTACCTTAGATGGCTAATGCATCGATGAGTTCCTCGGGCGATGGTCGAGTTGTCTCAATTATTTGCCACTCAGGTAAGCCTTTTTGTCTCGCTAGCGCTGAAGTTAGTTGTACTTACTGCTCTCGCGGTGTCTTTGGCTAAGATGTTGGTGGGGATAAGCTCTGAAAGTATTCACACGGAACCCGCTGGTCGTAGCAGAAGAAGAGGGAGGCCCCCACTGCGATGGAAAGGCTAAGTGGAGAAGGACTTTGCCAAAATCGCTTAGGGCGATGTTACGTAGATGACCAGTTGTTGTGGCTTTCACTGCACAACCAAAATATTTGGAGCGAGCGAGAGAACTAAACCGCATGTCCAATCGGTTCAAATTTGACCAGCCGGCTAAGACCGAATCACTGAACAAGAAAGGGTTGGCTTGTGAATACAATTTACTATTTGTTCCTTTTAGTAGCGAAATGGAGTATTTTTTCTTCAGATATATAAAAAGTAATACATATATAAATAGAATAAACTTAATGCCAGCAACTCTTGTTTTGTTTACTTTTGGCATGTTTTTATACACATACATATACCCTTCCTTATTTTTTTCGTCATTTTATAACACAGATGTAAAAAGTATTAAAAAAATACCAAAGAAATACAACTGAGTCAAAGAAATACGCTGGTCATTTGATCCTCTGCATAACGGCATGTTGGTCATAGAGAGTAAGAATGGAAAAAATTAGAGAAAAAGTGCCGTGACCAGGAATCATATGATCGTCTGCGTAAGAGCGCCTTTAGGCGGTTACAGCGCCAAATAAGAAGAAGAATAAGGTAGGATATTACATGTGCCGAGGATGTTTGTTGTGTTCTAATAGCCTTATTCAATACTTCAAAAAAAAAAAATAAAATAGGCTTTTTAAAATTACGTTTTCATACATTTTTAACCGACTTTACACAAAGGAGAAGGTTATCAGTTCGCCGGAGTATTTTTTTTTTGAAGTCGGTTTGGTTTTTTGCTTAAAAATTACTTGTTCAGTTTATAAACCTATTTAAAAGCTACTTTATTTTTTATGAATAAGGCCATAAGTGTAAATCTGCTTTAGAAATTTTCTTCAACTTTTAAATCTCCCTTGGTGTTACAGTGAGTTTTCGCTTCACACCATAATTTTCTCGAAGTTTTAAGTAATTTATAATTACCGTTCAATGTTACCGGTAAGCTAACCCTCGTCTCTGTTCTACCTCTGTCAATGGCTTGCCACGAAGCGTTATTCAACTATATTAACGCCGAAATTATCAAAACCTTCTCGTATTACAAACACTAATAAACGGCTAATATAAAATATACCTTTTTTGAGCGAAAATTTGCTAAAATTTAAATTATTATTTTGATTTCTTTGTCACTCGCCGGCTTCTGGTCTTATAAATATTTCGCACTGAAGTACAAATCGTCACTTGGCGCAGAATAAATACAAAAACATTTTTGACATACCAGCTTATACCCGCGGGTTTCACCCCACGTTTTTATACCAATATGAAGAATAATTTAAAGATGTTATATTTTATTTCTGTGCCCATACCTCTATATTTTTTAAAATGGTTCCAGAGATACGCCGCGTGGACGTGTAACCTTCTGGGCGGTGCCACGGCGGGTTCTGAAATTTAGTAAGCTGGCCTTGATCAACTACCATTTCTCAGTATTGTAGCTAAATGCCTCATGAAGTATGTATGCTTTATGACATTTATTCTGTCAGTACGGCACTTAAAAAATAAATCTCCACAACAAATTTAAAATACTTCCAGAAATTTTCTATCCTTCCAGAGATATGTAGTAAGAAAGTTTTAGTATGTATGGGAGGCGATATGCCTCTTTTTTTAATAACTCACATGTTTTTCATGAGCAATTGATAAATTTTGTATACACAACTCCATACCAATTTCCAGTATTCTTCCACAAACACTTCCAGGGATATGTGGCAAGAAAAAGTCAATTTGTACGGGAAGTGCAACGCTCCTTTTTCTTATAACACTTATTTTCTTCCATAAGTTTGGAATTGATTTTATATACCCCAGTACCAAGCCCCAATACTTTACCATGAACACCTCTAGAGATACGCAGTATAAAATAGTAAATTTGAACGGTAAGTATCACGCTCCTTTTTCAAATAACGCAAATATTTCTGCATGAGTATACACATCTCGGTGTCAAGTTCCAGTCCTCTGCAATAAACACCTCCAGAGATATGCAGCATAGAATAACCAATTTGCATTGGAGTTGCCACACCTCCTAGTCCAACAACTCTAATTTTTCCCCATCAGTATGGGATTAGTTTCACATACATACATACATTAGTATTTCCATACCAAGCTTGAGTACTTTACCCCAAATATTTGAAGATATATGCAATATAAAACTTTCAGTCAGTATGGGAGGTGCTACGCCTCTTTTACAAGAACGTCGATTTTTCTCTGCGAGTATGAATTTGATTTCGCTTACATATCTTCATACCAAGTTCCAGTTCTCTCCCTCAAATACTTCCAGTGATATGTATGTGTTGTGGAAATTCCAATTTGTATGGGATGGTCCCGTTTAAGGAAGTAGCCTGTTTTTCAATCCAGGTCATAAACCATCTGCGTGCAAAATTGAATTTTCAAACAGGCGGCAACTCTCAAAAAAGTAGCCTATTTTCCAATCTAGGTCATAAACTACTGAATTTCTAGGTAGCTTCGATTTCATCCTTGATCGCACAGACACCAAAATGGATCGTAGGAGCTTCTTATCTTCCCACTTTCCTTCGAAGTGGGATTGGGTCGGTGGGTCGAGCGGAACTTATGGAGGGAGGAGCAGTAAGCTTGATGGATGGATAAAAACTAGATGGCAGGGTTGATGGAGAGGTCTTCTGTCTAGAACTTCCCATCAGTACTATGTTCTGGCTCCCGGAATAGTGCAGTGTATTTCAGTCCGTATTTCAGTCACTGCTAAGGAGTGAGTTGACAATCAGGGAGGTGAACATTTGTTCGCATAGCCAAGCGTCTATCAAGGCCTTGAGTGATTTGTAGATGCACTCTATTTAATTTGGTTGCGTCGGAATACTTGTGTATTACGCTCATTTGGGTTCCAGGTCACAGCAACATAGCGGCGAACTGTGTGGCTGACAAATTTTCAAAGAAATGTACCCTTGAAAAGTTATCGCCAGAAAGGAGCGGCTGAGGGTGCCATTGATCACATGTGGGACACTCTCGGATAGATGGGCCTCATGTTAGCTCAACGAGCCCTGGGCGAAAACCAGAACAAGCGCGATTGCAAGGTCCTTCTGGCCGAGGGTGGACAGGGGGTGGTCGATGGCGTTTCTCACACTTAAAAAGTCGCAGTTTTCACTCATGGTGGGGATTTTATCGGGTCACTGTCCAATCGATATTCACGCAGTAAGGCAGAACATATTACCCCGTTGCCTAGAATTTGACGAGATGGAATCACTTCAACACTACCTTCTTAGGTGCCCAGAGTTTGCGAGGCTAATATTGGATTACGTTCACTCTCACATCCTTTATAGTCCCGAGGTGCTCTGGGGTATTGATATTAGCGGAATTCGTAATTATATAATCGGCTAGAGGCGTCTTATCGATTAAGTATTAAGGACTGTGGTATCACAAAGGACAATCTTCTTATTCCTTAAGTGAGTCCCTTGCATCTGGGACTGCAACTAAACCCAACCTAAACTACAGGTATAAGGGTTGACACCTGTTAAAAGAATCCAGTTCAACTTCTATAAAGGAATTAGATAATTGAAATATGTATCAGAATATGGATGTAAGATGTGAGGGTTTTGAGGAGCGTAAAAAAGGAAAAGTGTGAGGATCTCTAATATTTTTGGCTAATGTTAAATGTGCTGAGTATTATTGAAATAAAGTGCACCTAATGTAATTCGCAGAAATTTTAGACACTCAGCGAAAACGATGAAGGCGAGCCAGAACAGAATATCAAAACAAGTAGCTCAAGAACTTTTTAAGAAGAAAAATCTGAAGGTAACTATAAAAGGCCATGTCAAACGAACTTGGAGAATGCCAACAGCAAGCGGCAAAGTATAAAAGTTGGCACTCAAAGAAACAGCAGGAGCAAAGCAAACCGCAAGAGATTTCATAAGCGTCACTCGAGTCCGATGGACATTTAAAATATTGGTATGCATGCACACGCATACACTTAAGTACGAATGCAGCTGCAGCGCTGCAACAAAGTAAAATGGAAAATCTACTTTGTGCATTTCAAGTGAAAAATTTCTCTTGACTTGACTGACTTGACTCGACTCAATTCAGCTCAACTCGTCTTTGCTTGACTTGATGGTCTTCGCTGCGTGACACAGCTACTTTGTTTTCATTGCAATTTCTACTCCCTTTTATTTCTGCTGCAACTGCTTTATTGGCCGTACAGTTTCTGCAATTCCACTTAGTTAGTAGCTGCATAGATACATATGTACTTACATATATGAGTATGTATATCTTCTGTTTTTGCTTTCACTTTGGCTTTCTGCCCTTTACTGCTCATTTTCCCATCCACGCATTTGGCCAAAGTCCTTTTCCATTTGTTCCTTTGCCTTAATTCATTTGCTGGCTTGGTTAGCTATCGTACGATTTATTTTAGTCCAGCTTCTAGTGCTTGCTTTTAGCTGTTACACCCTCCAGCCCATAATTTGATGATGACCACTATCTTTGTTCTTATTTGCCTAATTTGGGTTTGCTCTGTGCCCCCAAACACAATCACTTTTAATTAAATAAAATTCATCACTGTAGTGGTAAGCTAACTAGCGAATTAATTTTATGGTGAATACGAAATTAATTTTGGTACATTTACTTAAGTTTAGCATTATGTCTTTGTATCTGACATACATATCGCTAGCTTAGAAAGAAAAGTTGCTAAGTCCCATTTTAAAAATTTTTCAGGAGAGGAAAAAATCTTCCTATAGCGATTTTCTTTACCTATTTCGCAAGACTTTAAATCAAACATTTTGCGCGTTTAAAGCAAAGCAAAACTCCATAAGAATCAGAAGGATTCGATATTTATTAAAATATGTCGTATTATTTTGGCCTTATCGAATTTGTGGCGCTTCTTTTGGACTTAGCAAATTTTCGTTTTATTGCTTATGAAGAGGAAAAAATAAAACAAGTACTTTTATAATTTTCTAAACGATGCGTGTTCAATTTCTCTAGCCTCCTATATCAAAATATGAGTTTTCATAAAAAGTGGACTTAGCAACTTTTCACTCTAAGCTAGCGATATGTCGTTTTAAGATTTATCAAAAGGAATTTATTTAGCTTTGATTTAATTGCCTTGCTTTTCAAGCATTACTCTATGTATATATATATGAACTGTCAACCAAATATCTACATATTTGACTACACAATCTTTTGAGTACATACAGAATAGAAACAGTGGATGGCTAAATCTTTTTTTCAAAGTTTCTTCTCCATTTTTTTTTAATAATTTTTTCACAAATGTGGTAGGCCACCACTGGTAGCAAAGAGTTTCGTATTTTATTTAAAGTCCTCTTTGGAATTTTTTTTTCTCCAAAAAGTTCCACAAAACTACGTTACACTGCACGACTCCCTAGGAGGTAATGGGCTCTGTAGGGAACAGTTTTTACAAGACAGATTATTGCAGAACAATTTTCGGGTTGGACTGGTATAAGCCTGCGGGAGTTATCCGACTGGGAATGCACTCAAATATGCCACACCGCAAAATATGTGATTAGGTCTACCAATTCATTGACAGTAGAAAACTGAGCGCTATAAATTCTATACGCAGAGGCTATTGGATTTTGCATTTTAGAAAATGTCATATGAAAGCATTTACTGATATTGAGAGTTAATTTATTTCTAGTACTCACGTCTATCAGATGTGATTTAAACATTCGAAAAGCTAGAGATTATACTAAAAATTTTCAAGTCATTTGCATAAAGCAGAAACTTTAAGTGATGAAAACAAGCTCCAATGTCATTGATGAAAAGAATAAATAAAATTGGATCAAGAATGCTATCCTAAGGAACACCAGAGGTGACCTTGAAGAGGTACAATTTAGTATTTTCTATTTCTACGTATGTATTTATTTTATAAAGATATGACAATACTCAAATTGAAAACGTGGAATCAAATCCCAGACTTTCAAATGTCAAAGCCATTTGGAAAGTCTTTGTAGATAACGTCCACTGGAAATCCAGCTTTAAAATACGGAATTAGAAATTCTGAAAATGCTGTTAGATTTGTTACTGTAGAGCGCTCAGAGACCAAACCATCCTGGTGTGTATCAATTTTACCCTTGATAGACAAAACTAATTTTTCTTTCACAACTTTTTCGAAAAGGTTTGAGCAAGAAATAAGCTTACTCAAGTAGCACACTAGTGTATAACGTGGTGTAGATTTGTGAATTTTGCTACAATTAACCAAATTTAACAAACGTCCGATAACGGACTGAGGCTGATCGACTTCGCCGGGCCCAAAACATGGTAATATGTAGTACTAGGTTCCAGCATAAGAACATCCACCAAGTTACATGGTTGTGTCCAGATCGAAAAACGAGAAACCAAATCGATCATGTTGTGATAGACGAGAGGCACGCTTCCAGTGTTTTAGACGTACGTACACTCGCCTCTGTGCAGCAAAAAATGTGCGCCCAAATATGCAAGGAAAGCTTAACGTCCAAAAGCTGCAATCACAACAGACAGCCAGGGCTTTCGCTACTCGACTCTCACACCTGCTCTCAGAGAGCACTCTTTAACAAACCGACATATGCGAGCAGTGGAACCACATTTCCCGCACATTAAGTACCGCCACCGAAGAAGTAGTCGGATTTCAGCGAGCCCGAAAGAACAACTGGTACGATGAGGAGTGTCAGGAAGCTGCAGAGAAAAAAGATGCCGCCTACAGGGCCACGCTGCGATCGGGCGCAACGCGCGCTATGTGGGACCGCTATAGGGATCTGAAGAGGGAAGCGAGACGTATTTGCCGCAACAAGAAGAGAGAGGCAGAAATACGTGAGTGCGAAGAGCTTGAAATGCTGACCGACAGGAAGAATGCCCGAAAATTTTACCAGAGAGTTAGGCGACTTACGGAAGGTTTCAAGACCGGGGCGTACTCCTGTAAGAACAATAATGGCGACCTAGTAACTGATGTCCAGGCCGTACTTAAAATATGGAGGGAACACTTTTCGGCCCTACTAAATGGTAGCAGCACGGAAAGTTGTGGAGAAGAAGAACCCGAGCCCGCAGTCGATGATGACGGAGTCGACGTTCCACCGCCTGAATATGACGAGGTACTAATAGCAATAACGCGGCTGAAAAACAACAAAGCCGCTGGAGCTGACAGCCTGGCAGCTGACCTATTCAGGCACGGCGGCGAGGAGTTGATAAGGTGCATGCATCAACTCCTGTGCAGAATATGGTCAGATGAACGCATGCCCGACGACTGGAATTTAAGTGTGCTCTGCCCAATCTACAATAAAGGTGACCCCGCTATTCGCGCCAACTACCGCGGGATAAGCCTTCTAAGCATAGGTTACAAGGTCTTATCGAGCGTATTGTGTGAAAGACTGAAGCCCACCGTCAATGAACTGATTGGGCCTTATCAGTGTGGCTTTAGACCTGGAAAATCCACCATAGACCAGGTATTCACAATACGCCAAATCTTGGAAAATACCCACGAGAAAAGGATCGATACTCACCACCTCTTTGTCGACTTTAAAGCCGCTTTTGACAGCACTAAAAGGAGTTGGCTGTACGCCGCTATGTCTGAATTTGGCATCCCCTCAAAGCTCATACGGCTGTGTAAAATGACGTTGAGCAATACCACCAGCTCCGTTAGAATTGGGAAAGATCTCTCCGAGCCGTTCGCCACAAAAAGGGGTTTCAGACAGGGCGACTCCCATTCATGTGACTTCTTTAATCTGATGTTGGAGAAGATAATAAGAGCTGCAGAACTGAACCGCTCAGGCACAATACTTTACAGGAGCGTACAACTGCTAGCGTATGCCGACGACTCCGATATTATCGGTAAAAACAAAGGCCACGTCTGTTCTGCCTTCTCGGGATTGGATAGAGAAGCAAAGTGAATGGGTGTGGTGGTGAACGAGGACAAAACGAAGTATCTCCTGTCATCACACAAACAGTCAGAGCATACGCGTCTTCGCACCCACGCCACTTTTGACAGTTACAAGTTTGAAAATGTAGACGACTTCGTTTATTTGGGAACCAACATTAACACCAATAATAATGTCAGCCTTCGGAGAATCACTCTTGCCAAAAAGTGATACTTTGGGCTGAGTAGGCAATTGAGAAGTAAAGTCCTCTCTCGTCG
>NW_023458560.1:29246037-29266199 GCF_013731165.1 Rhagoletis pomonella
AAAAGTAATATATGAATGTATGTATGTGGGTATATGAATAACGACCGATTAAAATCGATTTCAAAGTTCTACTTTCGCTGTAGAAATTTTAGGTCTACGTTATGTAGTTTGACTATTGTCAATTAAATCGAATGCTTTGTATTGCATGCGCTCCACGTTTTTCATTTTCAATTTCATAGATTGTTTATAATGACTTTTGCTAAAATTTCAAAATCAAAAGTTATCAAAACAAATTCTATGGGACTGAGAAGTATTATTTTCTACTTTTTAGTCCATTTATAAAAGCGTTGTATATTAAAAAGTTTTTTTATATTATTTATTCTTGCTTTAATAAAAGGACTGACCTTGAAGCTATAATTGGAGGTCTAATATTCGTTTGCAATGAAACCGAAACATCAACAACATCAACATGAACAACACTCATGAATCGATTTTGTGTTTTATTTTTATACCCGAGCGCACTTGTGCACAAGGTTATATTAATTTTGTTCACATAGCGGTTGTTTGTAACAGCCAAAACGAATCGAGATAGATATAGACAAATGTATACATAAATGATCAGGATGAAAAAATAAATCGATTAAGCCATGTCTGTCTGTCCGTCCGTCTGTCCGTCTGTCCGTCCGTCCGTGTACACGATAGCTCGAGTAGCAATTGAGATATCTCAACGAAATTTGGTACGCAGGTTTCCCTTAATCCAAGGAAGGTTGGTATTGAAATTGGTCGAAATCGGACTGTAACCACGCCCACTTCCCATATAACGGTAATTTCCAGAAATACGAAAACTGCGATAGTTTAGTAACTGCTGAAGCTAATTCACTCAAAATTGATATTTACAATAATTTTCAGACGAAAAATAAGAATATTATAAATTTTTGGAAAATGGGCGTAGCCACGCCCACTTATGGTTACATGTGTATATCTTGGTAACCGCTGCACCAATTTCTTCCAAACTTGGCACAGTTGTTGGCCTTGGCACACCATACCAAATGGCCGAAAATCTTTTAATTCGGACAATAACCACGCCCACATCCCATATAACGGTAATTTAGAGAAATACAAAATCTTCGATAAATCAGTAAATATTGAAGCTAATTTATTCAAAATTGATGCTTGCAAAAGTTCTTTACCAAGAAATACTTTTATGGTACAATTTTGGAAAATGGGCGGGGCACCGCCCACTTATGATCACATATATGTATATCGGTAACCGTTCTACCAATTTGTACCAAGCTCGGTGTGGTTATTGTGCTTGCCACATGAAAGCAAAGCGTTGAAAATTATTGAAATCTGACTAAAATTACGGCCGCTTCAATATTTCGTAATTGAAGGACGCCAATTTACTCAAAATTAATACACCCCGGCTTACCATCTAGCGGTAGGTTTCGGAAAGGTGAAGAAACATATATTTAATACTTGCGCCGGGTATTTAATGTTCGGCTCCGTCCGAACTTAGACTTTCTTACTTGTTGTATTTTATGTTGTGCCGTTATTGCAGAGGACCATCGATATGTGAATTCATATATTTCGATAATGAAATAAATTCCAGCATAAATACGATTTTTAGTTACATATGCACATGTAATTCAATTACAGCGCCACCTGGCGGCAAATTTTTTTCGAAAGAATTCTTTTTCCTGTTATCAATACATATTTTGAATCTGAGGATAATCGGACCATAAACACGATTTTTAGTAATAACTCGACTCCAACGCCACCTGGCGGCCCTTTTGTTGCAATGATATATTTTCCTATTGTCAATACATATCTCAAATATAAGGGGAATCGGACCATAAATACGGGTTTTACTAATAACTCGACTCCAGCGTCTCCTATCGGTTGTTTTAATAGTTATTCTGCTATTCGGAAAGTAGACAAATTCAAAAGAAAAAGACAAATATCATAAAAATCATTCAAGGCGTTCTTGAGTTATAAATGGTGTAACTAACACGACTTTGTTTTATATATATAGATAGATTCGAAGAAAAATTTATTAATAAATTCGGTTTGAAATATGGACTTAATTGTAAAATATACTGGGGTCGTAGCCTAGCCGGGGTTGGATTGATGAGGGTTATTTTTTCTAGGCGCGGCCGAAGGCTTACAACGCAGAAAGGTATTTTGCACAAAAATCCTGTGGTTGGCGTAACCCGAGTCTACATTTTCTCTGTCAAAATGCTATATTTATCCTATTTGCGGATGGATTATTCTTAAAGTTTGACTATTATCTTTCTAATGGGTGCGGTTTTATGTGTGAAACAACGATATTGTCAAAATATACTTGAAATGGAAAATATTGACTTCTCTGAAAGTCATGAAGCCCACAGGTCCCAAAGTAATTTCCACTTTCAAGTTACTCGAAAGACCTGTAGTTAAATGCACAAAGATAATAACTATATATTAAATGATGTATCTACATAAATATAGACATATTTCCAAACTAACGGTTTCCTCTAATCTGTTTGAAAAAGTGGTTACGGATAAACTTTCTGTCGTTTGTAAAAGTATAGTGGAGTCCCAGCAACATGGTTTCGTTTGTGGTCGTTCCACAGTCACTAATTTAGCGGTATTTTCCGAATACTGTGTCTCAGCATTTAAAAGCGGTTGTCAGGTCGATACTATTTTCACTGACTTTTCGAAGGCTTTTGATAAAGTTTCACATGCTATCTTGCTAAGTAAACTGCAGTGTATGGGCTTTCATTCTGTTTTTCTGTCATGGTTGAAATCTTACCTTACAGATAGAACTCTTTTTGTAGAAATTGAAAATTATAAATCCAAGTCCTTTGTTGCTTCGTCAGGTGTTCCTCAGGGAAGCATCCTAGGCCCTCTTTTATTTATTCTGTTTATTAATGATATCGCCGCTTGCTTCAAACATTACAGATATCTTCTTTACGCCGATGATCTCAAATTCTTTCGTAAAATATCTTGTCCGTGCGATGTCCTCCATATGCAGCATGATTTGAATAATTTATTCAGTTGGAGTCTAATTGATAAGTTATCGCTCAATATAAAAAAAAGCTTCCATATGTCAATTTCTAGATCCCCTTGTAAATTTCCGACATGTTACTCAATTTTTTTGGTCAAAGATTTTGTTGATCTTGGTCTAGTCTTTGATTCGAGTTTTACTTTTGTAAACCACGTATGCTACTTGCTCCCAAAGTAGCTTTTTTACGACGATATGCGAGGGACTTTCAAGACCCTTAAACAAGGAAAATTCTCTTCAACTCGTTAGTACGTTCAAAATTAGAGTATGCGTCAGTCATTTGGAGTTCTATTTATAGCTGTCATTCTTTCAGAATCGAACGGGCTCAAAGAAAATTCCTTCGATTTGCTCTTCAACTCCTTAATTTTTTCGACCCGCTTCCACCCAATGCGGTCCGCTGTCAGCTAATAAATTTGCAGTCATTAGAAAAAAGGAGAATTATATAGCTCCTTGTGGTTCTCTTTGATTTGGTCTGTGGGAACATCAAGTGCCCTGAACTACTTGAGCTCATAAATTTCAATGTTCCTCACACAACCTTACGATCTCAACCGCCCTTTTATCTTAGCGTAGTTAAGGCAAACTTCTATTCCTCCTATATTTAGAGCGCTCGCGGAATTTAATAACATCTCTAAATATTGAATTTTCATCATCAAGATCCTCAGTTAAGCCCACGCTTGAATCGTTTTATTCTTAAGTTATGTTCATGTACTGTTATGTTAACACTATTATCGTATAATGCTTATTTTTGTAATCTGTGTAAACTAGTCTGCAAGATTTTTAATCATAGACTGAAATAAAGATGAATGAATGAATAAATAACACATCGAAATATGTAATTTCAGTGTCTGAATTATATCAGAAACAATCGTATCATCTTAAAAAGCCTGACTAGCTATATTGTGAAATCATTAGATGACATAAGACACTAAACAAATTTTAAAATATGTTCACTAAAATTTTATCAATCTAAAAAAAATTTTATCAATCTAAAGATAAAGATTTTTTTATTTTTAAAAAGTAAAGGTTCATACAACTTTTATATTTATAATCCCAAAATTGTGGGTAACTTCGAATTTTTCAGAATCAAGCAATTGTCAAAAATCTGTTTTTTAATCAAATGGTTGTTTATTGAAACCATGCTACAATAAAAACAGGTAGAAGCCAATTTGACATCAAACCTACAAAAGTCAAAGTTTTCGGGAGAGTAAAACTAAATAAATAATATAAAAAAAACTTTTTAATATACAACGCTTTTATAAATGGACTAAAAAGTAGAAAATAATATTTCTCAGTCCCATAGAATTTGTTTTGATAACTTTTGATTTTGAAATTTTAGCAAAAGTCATTATAAACAATCTATGAAATTGAAAATGAAAAGCGTGGGGCGCATGTAATACACTTGAATTGATATGAAAAGTAATATATGAATGTATGTATGTGGGTATATGAATAACGACCGCTTAAAATCGATTTCAAAGTTCTACTTTCGCTGTAGAAATTTTAGGTCTACGTTGTGTAGTTTGACTATTGTCAATTAAATCGAATGCTTTGTATTGCATGCGCTCCACGTTTTTCATTTTCAATTTCATAGATTGTTTATAATGACTTTTGCTAAAATTTCAAAATCAAAAGTTATCAAAACAAATTCTATGGGACTGAGAAGTATTATTTTCTACTTTTTAGTCCATTTATAAAAGCGTTGTATATTAAAAAGTTTTGTTATATTATTTATTTTCTACTTTTTAGTCCTGTCTGAATAAAATTTTGCAATAGATATTAAAATAATTCAACGATATTAATAGAAAGGTGCACACACATGCATTTACATATGTATGTACATACAAACGAGCACCAATTAATTTTATTTAAAGAAATGGCGTGTCGTCTATTTCCGCCGATATGCGTGTATAAACCCTCCTCAAAGTCTAGCCAAAAAGCCAGCAACTCACACAACAGGTTCCCCAGAGCAATTCGCTCGAGAAAGTGGTAACCGGTACACGTAATACGCGGCACACAGCACAACAATCCGCCAAAACAGGCAACCCGGCCCAAAATTACCACCGTAGAAGGCAGAAACCCCGAGCGGCAGTGCAGGAGCCCAAGAATTACTCTTAAAACGGCCCCAGGAGCTTAAAAAGACCAACTGGACCCCAACTGGTCCGAAGGTATTTAGTTTCGGACTAGTCCCCAACTGGATCCCAACTGGTCCCGGACTGGTCCCCGACAGGTGACCAACTGGTCCCACGAACTAGTTACCAACTGGTCCCAAAGTGGTTACCAACTGGTCCACCTATACCTCAAGTGGTCCACAAGTCACTTCGCTTACAAAGCATTCGATTTAGTTGACAATAGTCAAACTACATAACGTAGACCTAAAATTTCTACAGCGAAAGTAGAACTTTGAAATCGATTTTAAGCGGTCGTTATTCATATACCCACATACATACATACATATATTACTTTTCATATCAATTCAAGTGTAATGCATGCGCCCCACGCTTTTCATTTTCAATTTCATAGATTGTTTATAATGACTTTTGCTAAAATTTCAAAATCAAAAGTTATCAAAACAAATTCTATGGGACTGAGAAGTATTATTTTCTACTTTTTAGTCCATTTATAAAAGCGTTGTATATTAAAAAGTTTTTTTTATATTATTTATTTTCTACTTTTTAGTCCTGTCTGAATAAAATTTTGCAATAGATATTAAAATAATTCAACGATATTAATAGAAAGGTGCACACACATGCCTTTACATATGTATGTACATACAAACGAGCACCAATTAATTTTATATAAAAAAATGGCGTGTCGACTATTTCCGCTGTAGCAACGTAGTACATAGGGCGACATCTAGATGTCATCTACCTCGCCCTATTCACTACAGCTGTCGCCCTATGCACTACTTCACTACAGATGTCGCCCTATGCACTATGCTTTTTTATAGGAGCTTTTCAAAGCAAAGCTTTATGGTGTCGGACACACAACATTGAAAGTTTCTGGAACACAACATTGCAAGTTGATAAAAGCGTTGTAAAAAGAGAAAACAATAGCTACAATACTACGTGGAATATCAAGCCATCCACAATGAAACTTACCTCAAACTGACGGTCGTGCATAAAATAGGGAGAATGTGAACGCACAGAAAAATTGTATGCCGTTTTTTCCAACAATTCTTTATCCGTATAAAAATTGCAATCACCGCAATAGCACATGCTTTGGGAAATTGACCTTTGGTTTTGACGGCACTTCAGCAGTTATGATCCCTTTTCGTTATTCCTCCATTTCTTTTATTTATTTTTGTTATTTCGCTATACTCTTTCCTTAGTCCACTAGCTAAACTCGCCTACCTGCTGTTTTGTTGCATATTGTGTTTGAACTGATGCCACTGACTCTCAAGGAGCCTGACCTGTATTGCGTTTTTACTCTCATCGCAGGATACTCCCAATGCGTGTCCCCTTACAGGTAATTTATTGATAGTTTACTCGTACTGCGTACTCGTATCTATAATATTGTTATACGTATTGCATGTTATTGTTGTTTTCGTTATGTTGCGAACTTTAAGCAGATTTTTTTTGGTTTCTTTTTTAAGCACAGTGGGTTGAAAAATCGTTTTAGCGGTATGCGGCAAGAGTTCAATTAAATTACATATAAGGAACTTTGAACGCAGGTAAAATTTTCGATTATTGTATTAAAAAGGACGAACAAAACCCTGACAATAGGTATCGACAACGGTATCGACTACGATTGCGACCACTATTAGCATTATAATTACCATTACAATTTTCATTGCCATTACCGTTAATATTACCATCTCCATAATAATTACAATTATAATTGCCTATACTATTATTATTACCGTTACCATTACCATTACCATTATATATTGTTATCATTGCCATTACCATTTTTATTACCATTACCTCTACCACTATCATTGCCAGTACTTTAACCGTAACCATTACCATTACCATTGGCATTACAATTACCATTACTTTTATAATTACCATTATAACTGCTTTTAACATTTCATTACCTTTACCATTAACATTATCATTGCCAATAACATAACAACTACCCTTACCATTATCATTACGTTACAATTACCATTACCATTTTCACTGTCATTACGATTAAGTCTACGATTATTATAACCATTGCGATAAAGATTACTATCAAGATTTACCATTACGATTACATCATTAATTCGATTACAATTACGATTACGATTGCGATAACAATTACCATTACCATTACGATTACAATTAAGATTACGATTACGATCTCGATTTCGATTTCGATTGCGTTTGTGTTTAATTTTACCATTACAATTATGATTATGACTATGATTACGATTCCGATTAATACATCTTTTTTTAATATCGAACTATTACGTCATTCCCTGACGTTGTTCATCACGTTTTATACTTACACGTCAATCAATGGGAAATTCATTTCATTGCAACAGCTCGTTTACCCTTCAAACCACTCATGATCTATACAATTCACACAAAAAATTAGCTTGAAACGACTGCAGTAAATTAGAAAATAATTTAACAACAATTTTAGCGAAAAGTTGAATAACAGCCGTCATTCTCAGATGACCAAAATGTTTTACGTTTTCCAATTTCCACAAAACTTGGAGCTTTGGCTATTTATTTATTTATTTTTCCCAATCAACTATGCAAAACAAATCGCATAATTAATGAAATGTATCTCAACTGATTTCCTTTGCTTAAATTTATTCAACCGCTGTGGGAATCCTTTTTCACAATTTAATTAAATTCTAAAATAAATAAATCGCTGAAAATAAGCAAAAAAAATTTCAACTTGCAACTCATCAACTTTTTAAAAATACAAAAATTTATAAAATCAAAATTGATTGATTTTTTATTTTTATTTTGCTTTCAAGTCAACTCATCTAAATGCAGAGCAGTTCGTTCATCTGCAGCGATCCATTGATGCTTTGATTTCCATTTAACATAGCTATTTGAAATTAATAACTTTCTGCAGCCATATCAATAGTTCAGCTAATATCGTTTCCAAAGGTTCAGATACGGCTCGAAGGGCCATGGAAACGATTGAAGCGAAAAGACAAATGAGAACGTTTAATCAATAATCGGCTTGCCTTGCGTTTAGGTATTAAAAGGTATTATAATATTGCCTTTATGTTGTGATGAAGGGTGGCGGCGTCCGTGCTTCTTCATGTTCCAACTGGAATGACCGCGCTAATTTTGACAAGTTTAGCTAAACCCTCAAACAGCGAACTTTACTGAGTAGAAATTTATTTGACGGGAAATATTATGCAGCGGTTAGATATGCATTCCAGTCCAATTCGGACACAAACTCCGATTTTTTCATAAATCTTTTTGATATAGTACAAATAAAGAGAGGCTTGCCTACCTTTTTCCCATTTGTTTTGTCCAGCCTTTTTTCCATTTATCGATTTTTGATAAAAAAAAAGTTCCTTTTTTTAAATGACCATAACTTTTCGGAAAATGGGCCGGTTGGGACCATCGTTAAAATTGTATAAACCTCATTTCTATAAAATTTTGAAATTTTTATTATAAAATAGTGATTCCCAATGAATCGATTTTGTTGAAAATTTTTGCTAAGATTATTTCTTGCTATTTAGTAACTTCGTAATTAAAGAAATTTTTTCTTTTGAAAAATTTTTTGATATAAAAAAATTCGTTGGATTTCGTTGTTAAAAGCACCGTATTTTAATATAAGTTTTATAATTATGTCACCATTCGAAATGGAGAAAATTGCTTTCGAACACAGACCGTCTACAGACCGGCTTGGCGACATATAAAACCCCAGTTTTGCGTTTTTGACCGTCTGCAGACGGGATTGCCGGTTTGTAGATCAACATTGTGTAAGAGAAAGCTGAAAATATGTGTAAGTATATCGGCGAGCCCGTCTCCAGACGGTCTTGGTTTTTCTCCCCTGTAGGAAAAAGTTACTGTCACAGATCGAAATGGACATCATTTTTGGATTTCTCGTGCTAAATTTACCCATGGCTGAATTTTTCAACTGATAAAAATATTGGCCTACTGGAGGGTTAAGCTTAAGAATTTGCCGCGGTTAACACGTCTTGTGAATCCTCTAAATATATCAGAAACAATCGTATCCGATATAGAAAACTTTAACTGTCCTGGCTAGCTACATGGTGAAATAATCAGATGACATAAGGAAATAAATTGGGTAACGCCGCTTCGAATTTTTCACAATTGAGCAATTGCCAAAAATCTGCCTTTTAATCAAAAAGTTGTTTATTGAAACTATCTTCTTTTTTGTATCATGTTAGCAACTAATGTATTTACCAAATGCGCATATAATACAGTAGGTATTATTACATGTTTTTAAATTTAAAAGAAGCCAAGACTATCATACAGCAAGGAAAATTGCACATATTTGCATCCTAGGAATTTAAAAAAAAAAATTTATATATCTAATACAAATGAATGCCATGAATTTTATCAATTGAACTTTTTCTCTGAGAAGAAAGTAATAATTACCACTCTCTTGCTTTATTTAGATCCATAATTATTTTTTTAATTTATATTGTTCCGTTCCTGGCAATTTAGCAGTAACCCGAAGAAATCACTGTTGTGGATTTTCTCTCCTTCTTTAATATGCCCTTTAATGTATTAATTTAAAGTTCCAACCAAAAACTCGAATTTTGCCTGTGCGTTCGGGGTATGCGCGCTTGGTTTTGAACGTTCTGCTCTTCGATATGAGTGACTAATAAGTGGCTCATTTTTTGGCGGTTCTACCAAAGCTTCAACTAAAAATGTTTTCGTTTCGGTAGGACTCTCAGTTACATCTTTTTCTTCAAACATACACTCCATGCCATCATCGCAAAGTCTCCTTAGGGATGAATTACATGGTACTTCTTCGGATGCAATACTGTCGTTATTATAAAAGTTTTCATACTGTGACTCTTCTTTTAGAGTTCGCGTTGAGTCACGAGATTTTGCTGAAGAGTTAGATGAATAATTCTTCCTGATTGTTCTATTGAAAGGAAATTAACTTAAAATCAATATAAAACTACAATACATTCAATAAAAAACATACATGCAATCCTGTAGAAAGTTCAAATCTTCCACGTGCCTCCAATCACTGCTAACATCGTTTTTAATTTCTCTAACAAATCGTTCACGCAGCGATTTCCATCGCTTTTGGCATTTTTCGACTAAAGGGAAAATAAAATATACATTTATACTGAAATTAATGGGAAATCATCGGTTATTTGTACAATGATTTTGTGGTTTGTAGCGGAGGGGAAGATGGTGCGGCACAGTCCAAACTTTAAGAAATCATCCTTCCTGTTGTTGTTAATAAATTAGTGCCCGAAAATTTAGTTTAATCCTTTGACTACACGCGTATGGTAAAATTTTTCGATTCGGGTCGCACGATGGACAACAACAATCCAAAATCATTGTACAAATAACCGAACCGTACCCAAATTATTTGTTTTTATGTATGTTACCGCATGCTACCGATTTCTATAAAGGAAAGCTGTTCCTCACATGTGGTACCATACTAATTTGGTCTATATCCGATCATTGGATCATGAAAAAATTAACGATAATCTTAAATTTTTATATGAGAATTGAAGTCGGTTTTGTTTTTTGCTTAAAAATTACTTGTTACTTATTTTTTTCCTTTTTATAGAAAATCACTTATTATTTTTTGATTCATCTAACAAACAGGAAGATTCAGTCCAGCCTCGCTGCTGATTACCCCTTTCATTTTACTTAGCCATTTATAACTTCACATATACATACATACATACATACATATGCTCCGAAAAAATAAAATGCGAGATCGACTCTTCAAAAATTTTTGCGCTGCATATGTAGTATCCATATGCTTGTTGGCACTAGTGCCTGTGAATCGTACTATACCTTGTTGCCATGGAAGATGTGGTCAGGCATATGTGGTGATTTGATTGCCACTATTGCCGTTACCGTTGCCAGCAATCGCTTCCCTGATTGTTGCATTTCTGAACACAGCTATTTCATGGCTTCAATTTTTAATTTATTTTTTCTTCTTGTTATTGGCTGCCCGCACTCGAATAGCATTGGCGATTTGAATGTTTCACCAAATGATTCCACTCTTCTGGGTATACCATGCAATCTGCGCTTCAGTTAACAATAATCGTTGTTGCTGTTGCTGTGATTGCTTTCAATGTTGCAGTGTTGCAGTATGGTGTATGGTCTATTTTGCAAGGCTGTATTTACACACATGCATGTGTGTAGATGTGCAGCAGCAGTATGGTATTCATTACAAAAATTATTTTTTGCAGCGCATCGCTAGTCGGTGTGCAATGGCTGCGAGACCTCTGGCAATAATGCCATGTTAGAGGTGATATGTTGCGCATTGTGTATGCAAACAGCTTCGCACTAATATTCATTTTAACTCCATGGAATTATGAAGTGCTTGTGATAGCTTTAAACTCTGTTTAGATGTGTCGATTTATGAATGCAGAACCATTGAATAGCATTCATGCGTACATCGACCTTTCCAATTTTCTGCCTACCCGCTATGTATCAGGTTCAATAAATTTTTTTTTTAATCATTGAAAACTAATATACAGTAAGTGCCGTTTCATATTCATTTGATGGTGAAATTAAATCTTAACTACTGACAAGTAATTTTTAAGCAAACAAGTAATTTTTAAGCAAAAAAATAATTTTTAAGCAAACAAGTAATTTTTAAGCACAAAACAAAACCGACTTCAATTCTCATATAAAAATTTAAGATCATCGTTAATTTCTTCATGATACAATGGTCGGATTTAAACCAAATTAATATAGGACCACCTGTGAGGTAACATCTTTCCTTTACAGAAATCGGTTAACGCGGTCCAAAGTTATGCGGTAAAAAAAAAAGAAATGTTCCTACGAATTATAACATTCTCCTTTTTGTGAAGTCGAAAAAGAAATTCGCGACAAGCGACCTGTAAATCTTAATATTAACCCTTAATTAGGCGCATGCGATCAAGGCCATTTCAAGTTGAAAAAAATGTCTTGGAGTGATTGGAGCGTGCTTGCGTTCTGTTTAGCTTCCTAGCTCCCCGCGGGGTACCTAACTTAGTCACGGCTAGAACGTCGTCGCGTACACATGTTTCGCTACTCTCTTGTGTGCTGATCCCATGCGACCACTTACGTAACATTTTTTGGCGGATTTAAGTTTTATTTTATTTTTTATTTTTTTTTGAATTCGAAATTATATATATATATATTTTTTTTGAATTCTAAAACTCTTTTTAAACGACTTCAAAAAAAACGTAAACGGTTATCAATTCGTCGGAATATATATATATATTTTTTAGTGTATGTTACCGCATAAATTTGGGCCACATTAACCGACTTCTATAATTCCCTTTTTCAAGGAAAGGTGGTACCTCAACGGTGGTCCCATACTAATTTGTTTAAGATCCGAACATTGGATCTCTAAGAAATTAACGATGGTCTTAAATTTGAATATGGGAATTGAAGTCGGTTTTGTTTATTGCTTAAAAGTTACTTGTTTAAACACTTTTATTGGGGTCACTCGGGACCCCATGCGTCTACTTGTGTGATTTTCTTTATGCGCCTAATTAAGGGTTAAGGGCTGCGCGTTTAAAAGGCGTAGTTTTCACTGTTCCGAAAATATTTCACAGGAAGGAAAAAAATATAGTCAATTTTTTTTTAACCAGTCTAACGTACTTTTATGTGTAAAGCTTCTGCTTTGGTGACACGTGGACACTTGTTAATTTTTTTGCTTATACTGAAAACTACATTGTGAATTAAGAGCAAAACAAAAAATATCGAAAATAACTCTCAAAAAAATTTAACAAATTGTGTGCCTGCTGCCAAATGGCCAACACAGTGAAAGTGAAATAAATGAGAATAAATTAAAATTGAAATGAAAAAAAAAATTAACTAAACTCACAATTTCACTCTGCGGGGACTGTCGGTGTCAAAGCAGCAATTATTACGCATTTTTTCACGCCATCGCCACCGCTTTCAAACGCTGTCGACTATACCCAATTGTGTCTGTGGACGCCGGAAACTTCTTTGGTGACAGCCAACACCGCCAATGGCGGTCGGTCACATTCTTTGAGCGCAATTCCATTCCATCAAACTACTATGGACGCTTTGTGGTCATAAGGGGCTCGCGGTAACAACAAACCAGTTGTGTATTGTGGGGGATTGCCATTGCAGGTGGTCTGTCAATGCTTCACTGGTTTTACGCCGCCAACACTTTCCTTGAACAAGCGACAGACCAATCGGTCGTGGACTAAATAGTTGTTGTGGCTTTAATGTTTTTGTTACAATTCGGTCACCAAGCTGTTGGCTGCTAGTGGCTGATTGTCAGCTCGTCAGCTGCAATAGACTTTCGGTCATTTAGTGGATCGCTCCCGCTCAACGTGCAGCTACCATTTTTGCCCTTTCTCTCTTTTCCCTATTTCAGTACGTCAAGCAACCCCATAAACGCAATAAAATATAATTGTAGATATTTTTTTATTGTTCGCACTGCGGCAATGGTGCGCTGCATAGCCTGCCGCCAGCTGGTGGGGTGGTTGCCACTATTGCCATTATTGTCGCCACTTCATTGCTTCGGATTTTTTTTTTCACTTTTTTCTGTTGCCTAAACGCCCTTACTTTCGTCTTACTGTCTGACTTAGTTTTTCCCCAACTTTATTTTCGGCCGCCTTTTGTTCATTTGGGCACCATTGTTTCCAATCGTTTTTTGTTTCTTCGTCCCCTATTATTTTTATTTTTCAATATTTCTTTTCTTTTCCTTTGCATTTCATTACTTCTCGCAAGTTATTTTTTCACTTTGCTTTTGTATATTTTTTTTCATTAGTGTTCACAGTTACTATTTTCATTGTTGCTGTTATTGTTGTTTAGCAGGGCATAACATTAAAAATTTATAGGTTTCAATTTTCCTGTTGTGTTCCTTTCTGATTTGATTCTTGAATTTTTTTGCGCGAATTCATTGATAGTCCTTCCATGCCGCCAGTCAACAGCCCCGCACCCCTCATCTTGATTTTTTATTTCAGAAAATAAGATTTTGCTAGCGAAACAATCTGTGGAAATTGAATTTGTTTGTTTATGCCAATTCAACTCAGCCTTCGTGCGTTTCATTGTTGGATTTTCTCCATATTCGCTTTTATAGAAGTGAAGCTGATTACTAAGATTTTTTTCTTATACTTTTCCTTTGTGCAAAACAAAATCATCTTCTGCGAGTCAATTGTGCAGAAAATAATGATAAAATATTCAGAATTTGATTGAAGCAATCCGCCTCTGCATAATCACCTACTGCTTCTGTCTACACCGTTACTACTCGTAGAGGATTTGAATTAGTTTACGAAGTCCAAGTAAGCGTTTCCTAAATTTAAAAAATTACTGTATATGTATAAGTCACTCATCATGCCCGTGCTGGTATATTACGCCGAAGCATGGACAATGAAAACATCCGATGAGGCGGCTCTTGGAGTCTACGCGTTGGTGACGGCAAGTACCGCAGACGATAGAACGGTGAGCTGTATGAGCTCCACAACGACATGGACATAATGCAGCGAATTAAAATACAGCAGCTCCGCTGGCTTGGCCATGTCGTTCGAATAGACACCGATGCTCCAGCTCTGAAAGTATTCAACTCGGAACCCGCTGGTGGTAGCAAAGAAAGAGGGAGGCCTCCACTGCGATGAAAAGATCAGGTGGAGAAGGACTTGGCTTCACTTGGCGTTTCCAATTGGCGCCAGCTGGCACAGAAGAGAGAGAGAGATACATACATACAGATATTTGTTTAGTTTTAAAACGTCTGGGGTAAAAAATTACTCTGTAACACACACGGAAAGTTAAGAGATCAGCGAATCCCAATGAAAGTGAAGATGAATCCAGAGATCGATTGAAGCTCTACTAAGAGAGACAGACAGAAGATTAAACTTTTTGTAGCTACTCACTTGCCATGATCTTCTTCATATTCCCAGAATTGTTTAAAAAACTTACTAGGTATAAGTACTTATTGCATATAAGAAAGTCAGCAATTTCACGGAAAATCTTATATTCCCACAGAGTTATGCATACTACACAGTGGCTGAATGGCTAGAGGTGCGTACCAGAGGTGTTAAAGAATGTAGTCATCATGACTTTAAATCGTTGCAGTCACATTCACTGACTAGCACTTTTTAACTGCAGCCAATCAATTACTTGTTTGACTAAAGACTGAAAAGTTGAAGTCATTAGTCTTTTCTGTTATTCATGACTAATTAGTCATTTTTGCAGTCAGAGTTAAGTAATAAATTATTAAAGCAATCGTTGTATACACTTCTTCATAGAGTTATAATAGTTATTTGTTTAGAAGATAAATGAGTACACAAAAAGCTTAGTCACACAAAAAGCTTAGTCAAACCTCCAGTAGTATATATATCGAAAATGTCAATGAATTCCAGAAACTTCCAATGAAATAAATCTGTATTTTTTATATGTACATAATAGGTATGTACATATTATGTAAATGAAAATAAAACAAAGTGCATGAGAACATGTTTCAAAAAAAAAAAACATTTAACAATGATCCTTGAAACTTATTTATACGTCTCCACTAACTTTTAGCAACAGTCAGAAAGCATTCCACGGCGAGGGGTATTCAGTAATGAAGCAAACGAAAAAAGCCTTTCTACTGCGATCATTGATGGCAAGGGTTTTATACTTAAGGTACGCTTTTTAAATAATCGGGTACCGGTTAAGCATAGTAATTTCTGTAGATTTGTCTACCATATACGTGCTCCTCGACAGATGAAGAATTGGTGATACTTTGAGGCATGGAATCGTCTGAAAAGGAAATTTGATATTTATTTACTTACTTATTTTTACGGTTCTAACTAGTCACTACCAGTCAAAGAAAAATCGAACAATTCGCTATTTAAAATGTTCTCGGAACTTTCGTTATCATTGAAAACATTACCGAAGCTTTCGCTCTCATTCTGTTCTTCTTGGGAACGTTCCCTAGAGTTTTGTTCATATTTTTTTGCATTACCTTTTGTTCTCGTTCATAAATAACCCAAAACCAGAACGCGTTCTCGGACCCGGAAAAAAAATTCAAAGTACTGCAAAAGAATGCATTCCAATGGCTTAAATCAAATGACTAACAAAAAGTGACTAAAAGAATGCAATCCAATGGCTGAAATCAAGTGACTAAAAAGAAATGAATAAAAAAATGATTTATGAATCATCAATTGAAAAGAAGATTAAAGACTAATTTTTCTTTAGTCTTAGTCAGGACCAACAAAAAGATATTGCAGTCACTTGGGACTTCATTAACTCAAATGAATAATTTAGTTAAAAATTACTGCATTCTTAAACACCTCTGGTGCGTACTACCATTCCGTAGGACCTGAATTCGATCTACTAGTATTAGATTGTATTTAAAATTCTTAAATAAAAATACTACTGAATTATAATATTATCATGTGTACATAGGGTTGCCAGACGGCCTGGACTCGCCTGGATTGTACAGATATTTTACTATGTGTCCAGAGTCCAGATATTTTAAAATTTGTCCAGATATTTCTATTTTTTCCTTTTTTAAGGATATTTAAAAAAAAATGTTGGTGCTAAAGGAAACAAATACCAAACTCTGTACTGAGTTCATTTTCGGTATTGAGTACTTCTTATGTACAAGTACTTGTTAGTAGTAGTAGTAGTAGTAATAGTCGTAGTAGTAGTAGTCAGTATCGATACTTTTAAGAATCGGGTACTGTCGATACTTTTCAGCATCGAGTACTGAGTACTTTTGGAATCGATACTGCCCAACACTACTCTGAACATCAGCTGCTTATATTAAATCGAATTTTGCAAGTAAGCAGGTAAGTTATAAAATTATGGAAATATTTGAACTATTTGTTAATAGTAAGTGTTTCATATGTAGTAAAAATGCCAGAAAGCAGCGATGAAGAGCAGCCATCAAAAAATAAGAGAAGAATGGTAACATTTTCAGACAGTTGGACAAATATTCCAGAATATTCTGACTGGCTTCAGAAGATTGATGAACAAACAGCACGGTGCACATATTGCGTAGTAAGCTTTTCAATAAAATATGAAGGTCTTAGTGCATTAAGAAAACACTTTCAATCAAAAAAGCACCAAACTATAAAATCGGCGAAACAAATCGCTGGCTCTCTAAGCAAATTTACTACAAAATCGCAAACGCCGGCAAGAAACTTAGCTGCACGAGCTGAAGTAGCATCGGTTTTTCATAATGTAATTCATGGTTTAAGTTAAGATAGTCTTGACTGTCATTTGAAAGTTTCTCGCAATATATTTTGTGATAGTAAAATTGCTGGGGATATGTCATGTGGTCGTACAAAAGCTGCAGCTATAGCACGAAACGTATTAGCACCATACGCTCAACAACAAATTGTGATTGCTATGCAGAAGAATGTTTATTTTTCCATAGGCAATGATGCTTTAAGTATTGGAAATAAAAAGCTATATGCTTTGACTGTCCAGTATTTCGATTCGAACAGTGGAATATGTAAAAAACTTTTAGATTTTTACGAAGATTTTGATGGAAAATCGATTGCCATATTTGAAAATATAAAGCGAATAATTGAAAGCAATGGCCTGGAAATAACGGGTGATTTTTTTGAGGTTAGGATTTTCATGCATTAGTATTTGACAGATCACGTGGGATTTCAGACATGGTGTCAAAGAGAAAGATGCTCAGTATGCTTTGACATTTCATCATGAATAGACTTACTAACGAGCAACGCTTGCAAATCATTGAATTTTATTACCAAAATCAGTGTTCGGTTCGAAATGTGTTGAATGTGTGAAAAGTTGGCAGAAAATCCGCTTTTTTATCGACAAATTTTGTTCAGCGATGAGGCTCATTTCTGGTTGAATGGCTTCGTAAATAAGCAAAATCATGCGATTTGACGCCTTTAGACTATTTTTTGTGGGGCTACGTCAAGTCTAAAGTCTACAGAAATAAGCCAGCAACTATTCCAGCTTTGGAAGACAACATTTCCGAAGAAATTCGGGCTATTCCGGCCGAAATGCTCGAAAAAGTTGCCCAAAATTGGACTTTCCGAATGGACCACCTAAGACGCAGCCGCGGTCAACATTTAAATGAAATTATCTTCAAAAAGTAAATGTCATGGACCAATCTAACGTTTCAAATAAAGAACCGATGAGATTTTGCAAATTTTATGCGTTTTTTTTAAAAAAAAAGGTATCAAGCTCTTAAAAAATCACCCGTTACAAAAAATATCATCTTTTAGTGCAGATAAAGCGGCAGTCAACTACGGCATCAACAATTCCGTTTATCAGAAACTCAGTGGACTTAACAAACAAATATTGAAAGCAAATTGCAACTGCCACGTTATAAATAATTGTGTGAAATTTGCAATAAATGCTTTATCTGTTGATATTGAAAATTTAGTGATCAAAATATTTAATGAATTTAGCAGTTCGGCGTTAGCTTCGGAAAAGTTAAAACAGTGCTTCGAATTCGCTAATTTGCAATACAAGGCTCTTCTTCGTCATGTACCAACTCGATGGCTTTCCCTGTTTCCTGCCATAGAACGCCTCATTTTAAACTGGCCAGCAGTCAAAAGGTACTTTCTTCTAAAGGGCAAAAAAGCTACACGAAAGGAATTATGGGACTTTGTTTCTAAAAATTTGCCAGAGTCAGAAGTTATAAGTGAGAACGAGGAATGTTTTCAAGAGGGACTTTCAGAAGCATATTTATATTTTCTACACAATATGTTACCAGATTTTCAGACATCGGTGTTGGCGCTAGAAAGCGACAGTTCTACAATTGTTGATGTAGATCATATAATGCGAAAATTACTGAACACGTTGCAAAGCAAGCTGAAAGATAAATACTTTGGCAGCAAAACAAAGTCAATTTTGGCAAAACTCCCACAAAACGAAAGAAATATTTTCAAAGAAGAAGCTGAAAACTTTTTAAAAGCTGCGATTGATTACTTAACGACTCATTATGATTTCAGTGATAACTCAATAAAAAAATACTTATCTTTGTTAAGCTTAAAAGAAAACTTAATTTCTTGGGATGAAGTAGAAATGGTGATAGCTGCTTTAAACTTAAAAAATGAATTACATATTGACGTCTTATATACGGATTACTGTTCCCTAAGAAGTGTGTACGATGCAATACCAAAGAATGTACCAAATGACCAAATATGGGCATCGTTTTTTCGTTCCGTAAAAGACGAAGAAATGAAGAATTTGAAAAAGTTCATAGCATTTATATATTCCATACCATTGAGTAATGCCTTTTGTGAGAAGGTTTTCAGTATTTTAAATGACTTATATTCCAAAGATCGTAACAAAATGGCTATTGATTTAATTAAAGCTGAATTAGTTATACGATTAAATATAGATGAAAATTGTAAAACGTTCATCGAATTTTTAAATCGAGAAGATAGTACAAAACTATTAAAAGCTGCTCAAAATAACACAAAATATTTATGGAACTGAAATTCTTAAGTTTGTGTTTTTGTAATACTTGTCCGAATTCTTTTCTACAGATACATAATTTATTGTTAAAAATGTATTTGAATATGTACATGTATGTATGTATGTATTTGTAGAAAACTATATATTTTTTTTATATAAATAGCAAATGTATACCATAATGAATTTTTATGTTTTTGTTTGATTTTGAATAAAAAAATTTTTATTTTTTTTAATACACAATTGTTTGATTTTGAGTTTTTAAATTGTACAGAAAAGTCCAGATATTTTTTTTTAAAGTTCAGATAATCCTCGATTGCAATCTGGCAACCCTATGTGTACATGTATCTTATGGTTGAAAATATTAATATAAAAAATAATTTTCAGAAGAACTTTCATTATTATTTTAGCAAAATGTTGGACTCGGTCGGATTGAAAATTAATAATATAGTTTAAAATAAAATTATGTGGAAATAAAAATAAATTTGTTATTGGTGAAACATGTGGAAAATGACTTTTAACTTTTTCTTTATACTGTTAGTAAAATTCACTTGAATATTTCATTAAATTCTAATCAGTAGAAAATATCGAGCCCTAAACGCCAAAATAACGTAAGCGACATTTTTTTCAAAATTTTCTTTTTGATGCTGTTTGAGAGTACGCAGGGTCACCGCATACGGCTGGTCACCTTATCA
>NW_023458560.1:29266209-29272358 GCF_013731165.1 Rhagoletis pomonella
AGGGTCGATTTCATTTTTGAGTGTTTAGCCGTGTTCATATCTAAACAGATGCAGAAATACATCTAGTTGCCCTAGGAATATTTCTGCATTGAAAACAAAATATTGAAACAAATTTCGCTTACGTTATTTTGGCGGTTAGGGATCGATATTTAAAAATTTGAAAATTATACATTATACATATAGAGCTCACCTATAGAAGAAACCCACATTTAAAAATATTAAAATTTATCCCACATTTTTATTTTTCAGAGCGCTTTGTCAACTAAAACTTCACCACTGATCATACAAAGAGGTGCAAAAGGTCGGGACCCGTCTTGTACATATTTCAATAGCTGAAACTTCATTTTAGCTAACTCAAAAGAATAAAACAATCGATAGTTGATTTTTGGATTTACGGACACAAAATGGGGACCAAATAATACTATGGCGCGCCCACGTTGTTGCAATATTTTATTTGATTGATGTTAACTCTTGAAAAAGGTGAAAGATCTCTTAAATAAATATCTTTTATGTACGTATGTTAATCCAGGTTATGACTTACATACATATAGTATACATACGAGCAAATCTCACGAGCTGTTACCAGCGTTGCCGAATTGACGATGTCGTCGTCATTTTGACGTTTTTTAGCTCAATGACGTTTGACGATTTTTCGCCCGTTATGACGACTTTTTATTTTAGTTTCTCCACTAAATTTAGGGTTGCCAGATTTTTTATGCGCGAAATCAGTACATTCGACTTTTTCATGCTACAAAGATCAGTACTTTTCAGAACATTTTTATTCAAAGCAAAATTATTAATGTAAGTAACAGAAAATACTTTAAATCGTCAGAGAACTAGTTTAAAACAATATTTTAGTATATGAATAAAATATAGTTCATAAAAAATAAAAGTGTTATTCATTTTAATATGAGTGTACACATCATTGTACACAGAAGCCAATAAATTATTTTATACTAGCAGACCCGGCGAACTTCGTCCCGCCCAAAATTAATTTTTTGTATTAAAATATTTTGCTCCAAAATTTTCACCAACAGTTCGGGTTCATGATTTTCAGTGACGCATTTATCTTCTAATATTATGGTTTGGTGGTTGTCAGAAGGCATATGTCCATTGCCATCTTAAATAACCTAGCCAAAGTGTATATGCATACAAAGATACGTAATAGCTTTAGTGCGTTTAAAAGGCGCCACGCCCCCCCTATAAAATAGTCGCAGTGTTCTCTAAGAGTATGGGATTGATTTCATATATCTCCATATCATGTTCGAGTACTCTAACATGAACACTTCCAGAGATATCCAGTATGAAAAATCCGGTTTGTATGGGAGGGGCCATGCCCCTTGCACCTAGCGGTATGAAACATACTTTGCAATCTATTATCATACCTACCGAATACACACCAAAAATTTCATTCAAATCGGTCAAGCCGTTTCGGAGGAGTTCGACCACAAACATCATGACACGATATTTTTATATATTAGATTTTTCAAAACAAAATACTAAAAATTCTAAAAGAAGAAAATAGAGACAATTTTTTTGGGATAGGGACACCCAAATTGCCAAATTCCAGTACTCTATGGTGAACACTGCCTGAGGTATGCAGTATGAAAAATTCGGTTTGTACGGGAGGTGCCACACCTCCTTTTCCATTAACCGCAATTTTTCTCCATGAGTATGCGCTTGTTTTTAACCGACTTCCAAAAAAGGAGGAAGTTATCAGTTCGTCGGAATATTTTTTTATTTATTTTTTTTTTATGTATGTTACCGCATAACTTTGGACCACGTCAACCGATTTCGATAATTCTTTTTGCATCGGAAAGGTAGTGACTCAGAGGTGGTCCCATACTAATCTGGTTAAGATCCGATCAGCGGATCATGCGATATATATATATATTATTTTTTTTATATGGGAGTTGAAGTCGGTTTTTTTTTTGCTAAAAATTACTTGTCATATATCTGCACTCCATGTTCGATTACTCTACCATGAACACTTACAAAGTTAAGCAGTATAAAAAATTCGATTTTTATGGGAGGTGCCACGCCTCCTTTTACGATAACCACAATATTTCTCCATGAGTTTGCGATTACTTTCATATATCTCCATACCATGTTCGACTTCTTTTCCATGAACATCTTCCGGGACATACAGTATGAAACATTCGGTTTGTATGGGATCTGCTACGCCCCTTTTTCTAATAGCTCCAATTTTTCTTTAAAGTACCACTATTTAAGGACTTCATCTATATTTCCTCATGGCTTAAATTAATTTTTGCAACTACGCAAAAACTTTGAAAGACTAAGAATTCGCTGAAAAGAGTATCTAACTTTATGTCTCGTATGCAAAACTCTTTTACAATATCAGTAAATTATGAAAAAAGAATTGTAAGTTATAGGCAAATTCGTTGTTATTAAACTGAAAGTTATTTTCGAGATATCTAACAACACATGACAAAAAAAAACGTCAGCCTTCTTTTTGAATAATTTAAGCTCCATAAGATTATCGCACCTGGTACGTAACGATCCGGCGATAGGCCCGTAAAAGATTGATCTTTTTGTTGTATTAATTTCTTGGGCATATCAAACATTATCTGAAACATGTCAACTATAATTAAATTATTTTCTTCTTATTTTTTACAGTATCGTTTAAGGAAGTTCCTACGTTATGTAAAAACCTTAAGAAAATCCTAAAGTATTTTGTTTGAATTGAAAATTCAGTACAAATCAGTACAAATTTTGAAAAATCAGGATATTATCGTACTGATTGAAGAAATGAATAAAATCAGTACAAGAGTTGAAAAATCAGTACTGTACTGATAAAATCAGTACGTCTGGCAACCGTAACTAAATTACATATGTATGTATGTAAAAAATTTATTACAGGAAAACGTAATCAAAAATACAACCATGCATTTATCTAGATTTGCTCTACAACCGTGCGTTTAGTTATATTAAATTTGTTCTAGAATTATAACCAAATCATTCATTTGCACTGCTGACGCTGTTTTGAAAGAGATAGAAAAGTAGGAGAGGGAATTTGTTCAGTCAAAATTATCTATCAGTTAATAGATGCTAATGTTACACTAAGGGTCTTCACATCCATTTTGGTAGTTTTGGTAAATTGCTGGTTGACATTCGGTAATTATCAACTGTGAAAGGCCCTTTCAGTTTTCTTTTGTTAGTCTGGTAAACTGAGTTTATCAAGAGCGGATTCGTAGTTTTTTTCTAAAAAAGAAATAAATTTTAGCAGAAAATTTATGGAATTTTATTTACTCATATGCGTTATGCCTTTCGGCAGCGGGCGGATTTAAAATTGAATGAATATCGAACAGCTGATTGCCGCTTAGTAACTACCAGAAAAATTATCATGCTTTCATCACGATCACCCGGTAACTGGTACACCGATTATAAAATAACTTTACACAAACAAAATACATTGAGAAAAATTACCGAAAACCGAGTACCAAGCTCGGTGTGAAGACCTCTACTTTAAAGCTGGACAAAATCTTCAAAAACTTCAAACCAGTGGAGTTCAACTATTTAAAAGCAGTTGTGTTTTAAATAGTAATTTTAAATTGTCGTTAACAATGGCAAATAAACTTTTATTAACCCATATGCAATGTGGGTTCCATTTGGTTTTGTAATGTGTGGTCATATTTATTAGGCCGTATGCATAAAACCAAAGCAAATGCTTTTTTTTTAATTTCAGACCTTTTACTCGATTTGTTCAAATAAATTTAAGTTAAAGGTATGCAATTTTAAGAAAATGCGATTGCTAAGTTTTTATGTATACGACTCATTGCATGTAATTCGTAATTAAGACAACACAATACAAAACAATATTTACAATAAACAAAAATTTGATGATTTTTTCACCGAAATGTCGATTTTTTTAGGGTAAAGTGACGATTTTCCATCGAATGCTTTCGGCAACGCTGGTTGTTACATTTTGGTTTTTGGTCGAAAACGGAGGCACACTTATCTTATCTTCAATTTTGCATAAGGAAAGAGATTCCATGGCAAAATTGTATTTAAGTGAAACCTTAAAAAAGATATATTAACAAAGTCAATGTAACAACTCATATACCAGCAGATATGTATAAAACGCATACGCCCCATAGTACCACACACAGTCAGCTAACAGGTTTACTCGCACAACTTACTTAAAAGTTATGCCACAATAAAAATTTTAATTTTATTACTCTACATTGGTTCATTTTGGCAAGGAAACATTTTCACTTTTTAATGTTGATATTTTGAGGTGGCTTAAACTTTTAAAATTAAAAATATAATCGTAGTTCAAAACTTACAAAATAGCTGCGATAACTATTCTGCATGCTGATTTTTTTTTTTAATTTGGTAGCACTTTCTTGAAACTTCACAAATATGCTGCATTTGAAGCCAACTTTTTTTGCCTTTAATATGAACATTCTATTTTAAAACTTCCCAAAGTTATTAAAAAACAATTTGTAATTTCGGTACTCTTTCGTATAAATAAAAGTTTTAAGGACAAAATTGTTCAAATATTTACTTTATTTATTTTTTATTATCCTTGTTTCAGGAGCTCCATTGATTGAAATAAATGCAAGAAGAATGTAAAATTTCACTCCAAATTTCCGTTAAGCGGCTTTGGCGTGAAAGCTCAACAAACATACTGACTTACTCACTCCCAAACTTTCACATTCATAATATTCGTCGAATGTTTAACCATTGGTCCATCCCTACACACTATTATGAAATATTAAAAATTAAATTTTGGGCCAAGCTGCACTTATATTTACTTATGTATGCATGTTTATCAGCGCACAAGGAAGTAGTATTACTTTTAATAACCACATTAAGATAAAAAAATTTAATTGCTGAAATTTGATTTAATTTGTTCTAGTTGTTTACCTTTTTTTGCAACCAATTCCAGCTTCCACTTAAACCATGAAGTATGGTCAGCTAACATACAACCAAAGTGAAGCTGGCAGGAAAAGCAGCACTTTGTTGATGCTGATGCCGATTTCATGCTTACAGATTTCATTTTATTTCACTTTATTTTATATTCATAATTCATTTTAATTTTGTTTGTAATTCGCTTAAAGCTAATAGTGTGCAGTTGGTGCTGACGTTGTTGGCCGAAATGATGCATACAATGGAAGCTTTCACGCGGTGAAAAACTCATCAAAAGTATACTCAGTGCTCATTAACACACATAACAAAGTGCAATAACATCAACATTGACAAGTGAGCGCACAACAATAACAACCATACAGTCAAAAGGAGGAGAGAAAAAAAACACTCGAGGGCAGTGGTATTTGTAAACATGCATACTTAATAATAAAAACAAGCACAACACACGCGAAGAAAGCAAACAAATGTGATGTTAAAGCTACGAAAAGTACACGTTGAAAATATGCTTGCTGATATCTGCACACACATACATCCTTACACACTGAGTGTATGTGTTTGATTACTGGCATTTATGGGGCGAACCTGCATTACTACCACACTGAGCTGCAGCAGAAAAGTGTCCAAGCGAAAAATCAAAAAAAAGAGAAATGTTGCACAAATTACAAATACAACAACTGCAGGTAAAGTCCAATCATACATGCATAAATTGTACGAATATATATATGTGCGCTTTTGCTAAAGCGCCAACAGCGCTAAAACAAATACACCAAAAAAGCATTGCTAACAAAACCGACAGAGGATCAAATAAAGTGACATGCGGCAAAGTGTAAAATGAGCTCAATCAAGTTAGCGGCGCTAAAATGAAAAAATGAAGAAAAAATTTGTTCGTATTATTGTGCTCATTGTGTGCTATTTTCGGCCACTTTTCGTTTTTTTTGTGCTCCGACCATTTGGTAAATAATTAAGACTTTGCTAAGTTAACCGTAACTTAGCAAAACATTCATTCAATGAAGTATTTTTACTACTTTTCTGGGCTTATTTTTTTGTGCTTTTTATGGGCTTTAAAAATATTGCCCGGTTAACATTGAAAAACCGTTTGACGCCACGCTAGCTAACCCACTTCTTAAACTTTGGTCGAACACGGATAAATAGTATTGAGGAATTACGTGCTATTTTTGGGCTTTTTAGAGTCACCTAAATAATTATAGGAGCTCATCCAGTTTCCGAGATAATTAAGACTTTGCTGGGTTGACTGT
>NW_023458560.1:29272368-29281223 GCF_013731165.1 Rhagoletis pomonella
TGCTGGGTTGACTGTAACTTAGCAAAACATCCATCCAGTGAAGACTTGTTACTGCTTAATTGGGTTTATTATTTTGTGCTTTTTATGTGCTTTGCAAATATCGTTAAACATTGAAAAATCGCTAAAAATATTGCCCAGTAAACATTGAAAAATCGCTTGACGCCACGGTAGCCGACCAACTTTATAAATTTTGGTCGAACGCAGATATATATTGCTGAGGAATTAGGGTATATTAAGGGGCTTTTTAGGGCCGTCAAAATTATTTAAGGTGCTCAGTCAGTTTCCGGGATAATTAAGACTTTAATGGGTTAAATGTAACATAGCAAAACATCTATTATGTGAAGACTTTTTGTTTAACGTTTTAAGTTTATGGAAAACTGTCAAATGTACTCATTGAGGTGTTTAATAAACTCAGAGTTTAATTTGACATTTGTTTGTTAACTTTTTCTTATTTACATTTAGCCTGTCCCCGTACTCCAGCATTTAGACAGAAATAGTCCGAAGTAGCCGTGGTGTAGAATACCAACCGTTTAGCCATAAAGAGATAAAAAAAAATTAGCTAAATAGAACTTTCCATGCTGATTTCAACCATATGAAGATTATTTGGCGCAAATAAAAACTAAAGCCAGTAAAAAAAGGTTCAAGTTTAACTTTTATATTTATAATATCTCGGAAACTATTTGACCGATCACTAACGTATTGATGCTAATTTAAAGATAATTTAAATACCTTTTACGCCATTAAAAAAAAGAAAAAAAATATATATATATATTTTGATTATTAGATGTTTCTGGCTTAAAAATATAAATTAAAGGAAACAATTATGTCCACCAAGAGAAATATCCCCTAATTACCTTTATTTTGACGTCATTAGTTTTTTAATAGGTCATATTGTTCAAAAGATAATAATATTTAAAGAAATTTTAAAATTTAACTTTAACCATTGATATGTCCTTTATTTTTTTCTTTAGCCAAATAATTTTTGTAGGGTTGGAATTAGCACAAAAAGTTCTATTGAGTCACATTTTTGTTTTTGCATAGCTAGATTACTGATATTCTACACTTGTGTGGACGCAACGATCTGGGACTATTTCTGATTAAATCCTGCAGTACGGGAACAGACTAACCGTCGGCAAATTGGTTGCAGGTTTGGATTAGCAAAGACACAAACCAAATTCGATCAAAACGGGTTGCATTGCATTTGGTTTGTGTCTTTGAAAATCCAAACCTGCAACCAATTTGCCGTTAGTCTGTTCCCGTACTGCAAGATTTTATTTGGCGAAAGTTGAAAAGAAAGAAGATATCAATGATTAAAGTTAAATGTTTTGATTTTTTTAAATGACGTCAAAATAAAGGTAATTAGGGATATTTCACTTGGTGTGCATAATTTGTTTCCTTTCTTTATAGTTTTAAGCAAGAAATACCTAATAACCAAAAAATATATAAATATATTTTTTTTTTAAATGGCGTTTATTTAAAATTGTATACGTCGCGTAAAACGTCCCTAAATTTTCTTTAATTTACCATCAATAAGTTTGTAATCGGTCAAATAGTTCCCGAGATATTATAAATAAAAGAAAAATATAAAAGTTTAACTTTAACTTCTTTTATGGGCTTTAGTTTTTATTTGCACCAAATAATCTTGGTATGGTTAAAATCAGCATGAAAAGTTCTATTTAGCTACGTTTTTTATTTCTTTATGGCCAAATGGTTGGTATTATGCAACAAGGCTACTGCGGACTATTTCTGTTTAAATCCTTGAGTACGGGAACAGGCTAAATGTGAATGAGAAAAAGTAAACAAACAGATGCCAAATTAAACTCGTGAGCTTCTTAAACACCCCAATGATTACACTTGACAAATGTTCATAAACTCTAACAGTTAAACTCGAGTTAATATTTTAACGTGAACATAGTATTAGGGCCAATTTCAAATGAATATTTAAACGGCACATAAGTTTAATTTTGGATTGTTGCGTAAATGCCATTTAACTTCCGTTGGGTTTCAGATCAACTTTATTTAAATATGCCAAATAAGTGGCAGCACTGTTGCTTCCTCCTTGAAATTGTTGTTGCATTTGCTTGTTTGTTTACATTTTGTACTGAACAGCTGATTGTTCTTTGGCAAGATTGATAAAACAACCTACCTATCAATCTTGGTTGTTTGGTACAAACACAGGGTTGCATATCTCATATTTAAATAACCAATATTGGCCATTTAAGTGCAGATTAAATGTGTGATCTGAAAATGAATTGTGGAAGTTAAACAATAATCTCTACTTAAGTAACAAAAAATATTTGATATGAATTGAATTAATCTTAGAGATACATACATATTTTACAAATATTTTTTATATATACTTCTACATAAATCTTTTATTTAAAGGCCCGATTTTTTTTTACTTAACCTTCAAGTTTGATTCTTAAAAATAATCTCAAGTGACAACACTATTCCTAAATCGCAAAATTAGGAGTGCACATAATTTTCAGTGTCCAGAATCCAGCCCCAGATCAGGCTATAAATTGAAGGCTTTTCTCATTAAAAAATTAAAAAATTTATTTCAGATTGCAGTCATAGATATATCAGGCACCTGTATGGCTGATGATTAATGTAAGTGCCATATTCAGTGGGAGAGCTTGTTATGGTTTACTATCATGATTGTTTTGAGGTAACCATACAAAATCAAGCAATCCATAGCATACTATGATTGGTTTTCCAAACACTCCCCAAATACAAACTGTGTGGCAGCTTTTTTTTTACAGTTTCAGCTATTGGGAAAGGTAACGGAACAATTCCATTTGCCGCAGTTTCCGTTACTTTTCTCCAAATGCAGAGTTTCTCTTAAGCCTAGTGCAACATTTTTTTTCTTCAGGAAAACTTACAGTGTAATCATCGCATATTATTCGACTTATAATATTCAAAATCTGAAACTTAAACTGCATTAAAAGAAAGCAAAACTAAATAAGAGGAAACGGTTTGTATGTAATACAAAAATAGCAGTGCCCAGTGCGGCGTAACTCAAGCTCCCACCCGCGCGTTAGTGCGGGTCACTAGACCCAATATTTTCATAAAATTCCTCTTTTGCCTCTATCTCGCAAATAACAAGAGGTGCAGAATAATTGCATCTCACGAAATTGTAGGTCTTTCAATTTCCTAAAAAAATTCTCACAATCATCACATTTTAGCTTAATCAATGAAAATTCCACACTACCTAAATTTCAAAGCCTAATATCTCAAGAAACAGAGATATTAGCGACTTGTAGGAAATTGCAAGACCTACAAGTTCGAAAATTGCAATTTTTCTGTATCTAGTGTTATTTACGAGATAGGGGCAAAAAACGTGAATTTCATGAAAATATTGGGTTTAGTGTCCCGTACTACCTCGCTGGTGGGAGTTTGAGTTACGCCGAACTGGACACTTTTGTAGAACGTTCAACTCTGAAGAAAACCCATCATTGACCATGATTATACCATAAAATGCCTTTTTTACATCACTTTACAACACCCTGTCCAACATTTTGGTAGGATATTTACATTTTGACAGGTTTTTTATGAACTATATTTTATTTATATACAAAAGTGTTGTTAAAAACAAGTTCTCTTGCGTTTTAAAGAATTATCTGTTACTTACATTATTAATTTTGCATTGAATAAAAATGTACTGAAAAGTACTGATTTTTTTAGCATGAAAACGTCTAACGTACTGATTTCGTACATAAAAAATCTGGCAACCCTAACCCGTTACCTTTCCCAATAGCTGAAACTGTAAAAAAAAAGCTGCCACACAGTTTGTATTTGGGGAGTGTTTGGAAAACCAATCATAGTATGCTATGGATTGCTTGATTTTGTATGGTTACCTCAAAACAATCATGATAGTAAACCATAACAAGCTCTCCCACTGAATATGGCACTTACATTAATCATCAGCCATACAGGTGCCTGATATATCTATGACTGCAATCTGAAATAAATTTTTTAATTTTTTAATGAGAAAAGCCTTCAATTTATAGCCTGATCTGGGGCTGGATTCTGGACACTGAAAATTATGTGCACTCCTAATTTTGCGATTTAGGAATAGTGTTGTCACTTGAGATTATTTTTAAGAATCAAACTTGAAGGTTAAGTAAAAAAAAATCGGGCCTTTAAATAAAAGATTTATGTAGAAGTATATATAAAAAATATTTGTAAAATATGTATGTATCTCTAAGATTAATTCAATTCATATCAAATATTTTTTGTTACTTAAGTAGAGATTATTGTTTAACTTCCACAATTCATTTTCAGATCACACATTTAATCTGCACTTAAATGGCCAATATTGGTTATTTAAATATGAGATATGCAACCCTGTGTTTGTACCAAACAACCAAGATTGATAGGTAGGTTGTTTTATCAATCTTGCCAAAGAACAATCAGCTGTTCAGTACAAAATGTAAACAAACAAGCAAATGCAACAACAATTTCAAGGAGGAAGCAACAGTGCTGCCACTTATTTGGCATATTTAAATAAAGTTGATCTGAAACCCAACGGAAGTTAAATGGCATTTACGCAACAATCCAAAATTAAACTTATGTGCCGTTTAAATATTCATTTGAAATTGGCCCTAATACTATGTTCACGTTAAAATATTAACTCGAGTTTAACAGTTAGAGTTTATGAACATTTGTCAAGTGTAATCATTGGGGTGTTTAAGAAGCTCACGAGTTTAATTTGGCATCTGTTTGTTTACTTTTTCTCATTCACATTTAGCCTGTTCCCGTACTCAAGGATTTAAACAGAAATAGTCCGCAGTAGCCTTGTTGCATAATACCAACCATTTGGCCATAAAGAAATAAAAAACGTAGCTAAATAGAACTTTTCATGCTGATTTTAACCATACCAAGATTATTTGGTGCAAATAAAAACTAAAGCCCATAAAAGAAGTTAAAGTTAAACTTTTATATTTTTCTTTTATTTATAATATCTCGGGAACTATTTGACCGATTACAAACTTATTGATGGTAAATTAAAGAAAATTTAGGGACGTTTTACGCGACGTATACAATTTTAAATAAACGCCATTTAAAAAAAAAATATATTTATATATTTTTTGGTTATTAGGTATTTCTTGCTTAAAACTATAAAGAAAGGAAACAAATTATGCACACCAAGTGAAATATCCCTAATTACCTTTATTTTGACGTCATTTAAAAAAATCAAAACATTTAACTTTAATCATTGATATCTTCTTTCTTTTCAACTTTCGCCAAATAAAATCTTGCAGTACGGGAACAGACTAACGGCAAATTGGTTGCAGGTTTGGATTTTCAAAGACACAAACCAAATGCAATGCAACCCGTTTTGATCGAATTTGGTTTGTGTCTTTGCTAATCCAAACCTGCAACCAATTTGCCGACGGTTAGTCTGTTCCCGTACTGCAGGATTTAATCAGAAATAGTCCCAGATCGTTGCGTCCACACAAGTGTAGAATATCAGTAATCTAGCTATGCAAAAACAAAAATGTGACTCAATAGAACTTTTTTGTGCTAATTCCAACCCTACAAAAATTATTTGGCTAAAGAAAAAAATAAAGGACATATCAATGGTTAAAGTTAAATTTTAAAATTTCTTTAAATATTATTATCTTTTGAACAATATGACCTATTAAAAAACTAATGACGTCAAAATAAAGGTAATTAGGGGATATTTCTCTTGGTGGACATAATTGTTTCCTTTAATTTATATTTTTAAGCCAGAAACATCTAATAATCAAAATATATATATATATTTTTTTTCTTTTTTTAATGGCGTAAAAGGTATTTAAATTATCTTTAAATTAGCATCAATACGTTAGTGATCGGTCAAATAGTTTCCGAGATATTATAAATATAAAAGTTAAACTTGAACCTTTTTTACTGGCTTTAGTTTTTATTTGCGCCAAATAATCTTCATATGGTTGAAATCAGCATGGAAAGTTCTATTTAGCTAATTTTTTTTTATCTCTTTATGGCTAAACGGTTGGTATTCTACACCACGGCTACTTCGGACTATTTCTGTCTAAATGCTGGAGTACGGGGACAGGCTAAATGTAAATAAGAAAAAGTTAACAAACAAATGTCAAATTAAACTCTGAGTTTATTAAACACCTCAATGAGTACATTTGACAGTTTTCCATAAACTTAAAACGTTAAACAAAAAGTCTTCACATAATAGATGTTTTGCTATGTTACATTTAACCCATTAAAATCTTAATTATCCCGGAAACTGACTGAGCACCTTAAATAATTTTGACGGCCCTAAAAAGCCCCTTAATATACCCTAATTCCTCAGCAATATATATCTGCGTTCGACCAAAATTTATAAAGTTGGTCGGCTACCGTGGCGTCAAGCGATTTTTCAATGTTTACTGGGCAATATTTTTAGCGATTTTTCAATGTTTAACGATATTTGCAAAGCACATAAAAAGCACAAAATAATAAACCCAATTAAGCAGTAACAAGTCTTCACTGGATGGATGTTTTGCTAAGTTACAGTCAACCCAGCAAAGTCTTAATTATCTCGGAAACTGGATGAGCTACTATCATTATTTTGGTGACTCTAAAAAGCCCAAAAATAGCACGTAAATCCTCAATAATATTTGTCCGTGTTCGACCAAAGTTTAAGAAGTGGATTTTTCAATGTTTACGGTGCAATATTTTTTAGCGATTTTTCAATGTTTAACGGGCAAGATTTGCAAAGCACATAAAAAGCACAAAATAATAATTCCAGATGAGCAGTAAAAAGTCTTCACTGGATGGATGTTTTGCTAAGTTACAGTCAACCCAGCAAAGTCTTAATTATCTCGGAAACTGGATGAGCTCCTATAATTATTTAGGTGACTCTAAAAAGCCCAAAAATAGCACGTAATTCCTCAATACCATTTATCCGTGTTCGACCAAAGTTTAAGAAGTGGGTTAGCTAGCGTGGCGTCTAACGGTTTTTCAATGTTAACCGGGCAATATTTTTAAAGCCCATAAAAAGCACAAAAAAATAAGCCCAGAAAAGTAGTAAAAATACTTCATTGAATGAATGTTTTGCTAAGTTACGGTTAACTTAGCAAAGTCTTAATTATTTACCAAATGGTCGGAGCACAAAAAAAACGAAAAGTGGCCGAAAATAGCACACAATGAGCACAATAATACGAACAAATTTTTTCTTCATTTTTTCATTTTAGCGCCGCTAACTTGATTGAGCTTGTAAAATGTGGGTGGATCGACTAGCCAGACCAGACAGCAAAGACAACAGATGCGTTTGTATTCAAGGCAGCGTGACAGACACTTGAAGGTGGGCAGCAGAAAGAAAAACACAAATACATATAGTCAACGTTTATTAACCAAAGTTGGCGGGGTGCTGTCAGCTACAAAAACTGCAAGCCAATATCAACAACAACAGTAGCTGTGTATATCAAATAGTGGTTGCAATGGCCATAAACAAGAGACAACTGCTTGACGAGAGCAATGAAATCGCCAGCTGCCTTCACTACCCTGTGGGGAAAATCTCTAGTTCTGAACTGGGGCGCTTCTAGTACATTTAGACCCAGTACTGGTTCGCGATAAATCTCTTTTGCATGCAAGCAACTGGCGAATTTAACATGGCGATGTCCTAGGCAGTGTCAATTGTCCCCCACTGCATCCCTTTTTCGATAGTTCCGAACTAGTCCTAAATTCTATAGTTTCGAACCAGTTCTGAAATCGATAGACGAAAGAAAAAAGTATCAGGATTTTTCAATCATTTTGGTTCTTCCGTGTGTGCGATTTTAAGTTATTTTGGAAGAAATGGGGTTTCAATTTGAAATTAAATTTGTTTCAATGATTGTAAGAAATGTACGTTTACATACCTTTAGCTGTAGCTGAGTTTGCAGAGGTGCTCGCTGTTACTTCTTAGATTCTAGACGGTCCCAAGATGTTGAAATGTTAACACAAATTTTAGTTTTGCATTACCAAGCTATGAAAAAGCATCTGCGAAGCGCAGAATAGAAGCGCATTTGAACGAAAAAGCCGGCAAACACATATCTATGTAAAGCTGCATCCCTTATTCGATAGTTCCGAATTAGTTCTAAATTCGACAGATAAGATCTAGTTCGTTCTGCATCCCTTTTTCTATAGTTCCGAACCATTTCTAAATTCGTCACTTTAGATATCGATTTCTATTGAAAAAACTGAAATAAATTAGTTTTTTAAAAGTACCACTTTTCTCCGATTTTGGACTGGTGGGGATTTAGTTCATATCGGACTAGTTCGTCTTTGGCGATTTAAATATTCGCATGCAAATTTTACTTTAAAAACACTTTCGATGTTATTTAAATTTTATGAACAAAAGTAGTTGGTTACAAATTAGTTGATACCTAATGTAGAGGTAATTACCCCTGACTATTTCGCGGCCATCGCCATAGAAATAGAGTTAGCTTTCCTCAAAGAAAATTTATAGATAATAATGACCTTAAATTCCTTTCTAATTAACTTCAAGTTAACTTATAGTAAATGTATTTAATTTCCTGCAGGGTTTTTATGTATCGTACAGTATATACAGACCATGAACCAACGACTACAGATCACCTAATCAGCCATCGTTGTATTTGTAATCGATTTTCTGAAAAAAGTTTTCGTAGCGTTTTTGACGTTTTTCGGTTTTGTTTACATCGTCTTCTACCTCTTCATAGTGATTTTTTAGCGATTGAATGTGTTTTCTGCAGCGATTTTAATTATAAATTTTGGTTTATTACATATTTATGATATAACATGAAGTGCTGTGTGATTGGAAAAGTTTGTGCGTATGTTTGTTTTGCCAAAAGGCGTAAATTTGCGTGAAAAGTGGGTGCACGTTTGTGGCCAGAACG
>NW_023458560.1:29281323-29300327 GCF_013731165.1 Rhagoletis pomonella
CAAAACCCATCTATCACACTGTGATCGACTTGCTTCTTGTCTTCTGATTGGTGGACACCCTCGATATGCTCAAATCTACTGAGCATCAGACATCAGAGGACATCGACGATAGATTTGTAATGCAACACAGACTGTTTGAGAGAATTAGTAAGCCAACAAAGACAGTCTACCAAAAATACGAATACGAACATAAATATGAGGAGGAATATGAAAACACAGGATTACGACGACGAGGTCGAATACGTTGACTTACGAAGACGAATAGGTAGATGAATTCAAATTCGAATACGATGACGAAAATTAACTGTCCGTTGTGTGAAAGTGGTTGCCTGCGTAGGCCATTTACCATAGCATATTAACTTTTTTTGTAAAACCGATTTTTTGCCTTATCCGTTCACCGACAATGGTTGTAGAATTCACGGACTCTTTGGTTCATCGACGGTTATGGTATATTGTCGCCGATTCTAAAATACTTAACGAAGAAAGAAGATATACACCTTTGAACAGCGATTTCGCCTGCTAGGCTATATCACACAACGGAGGGTTAATATAAGCACGAAGACAAATACGAATACGTACTACATATATCCAGATTATTTCGAATATGAGGACGAAAATGAATACGAATATTATTACGAAGACGAATACATAGACAGCACTGAAAAAATACGGATACGATGAGTACGAAAACGACGAAGAAGAGCACGACGACAAATTCGAAAAGGAATACGAAGACTAATTCGAAGGAGAATACGAATTCGATCTGAACATGAATTCAAATACAGCGATCAAAACAAATACGAAAGTGAATGCGAACAAAAAAACGAATATGAGGAGAATCGGGAGACGGAAAGGAATGCGAAGCTGAAATCGAAGACGAATGGGACGACGATGTTGAAGCTGAATACGAAGAAGCATTCGAAGTGGAATACGAATACTAATACTAATGTATTCCGAAGACAAATATGTAATATATTGAGATACCAGTTTACTTTAGTATAGATCGTTTACTTGGAGCAGTCGGACGTATTGCCGTGCAACTCAGCGCAGTCGTTATATAAGAGAGCCGCTCGGAAATTTTTTTGTGTTTTTAGAACAATTTTGTACATATTTTTTTAAAACCTTGTATAGACTTTTTTGGCATACATAAAATAACTTTACGAATATAAATAACACACTAAATTTGTATTTGCACGTTTGCAAAAGTACACATTTTTTATAATTCATATTTTTTTTTATTTTTATTGCTGGGTGTACAGTTTTTAAATTCAAAATTTTCTAGGCTGCGAGGAAATATTAAATATTTTAAATCAATCAAATCGTAGGTATCCAGGAGTATTTTATAAATGTGTTCCAAGAAAAAATTTATTTTATACAATATTTGTCGATGGGTACTCGGATACCAGGTTGAGCACACTAGGCTTTAAAAAAAAAGTAGAAAGAAAAGTAGTAGTTGATACTCTTTATGAGTATTATATGGTGACTACATTTGTAGACTATCGGCCAGGAGATGATCATTTTTTAAATAAGGATCTTAAAGGTCTCGCATATAGCCAAAGGTGCTAAAATTGATTCTCAGAAAGCTGCTTAAAACCTCGAGTACCGTTCTTGTTGCACATTTTTATTTATTCAAAATGTTCGGTAAAAATGCTACAAATGTGGACTGCTGAGCCTATAAAGGTTAGTGGCCCGAGATACTTCTATGGCCTTCTTGTCACTATGTGCTTAAAAATTTCACCTGTAATGTCAAAAAAAAAACAGCTAAATCATCCCAAGCTTGTGCAAGTGAGTTCTTTAATCCTTGGGAGGTTTGTAACCGTATCCTGTAGTATCTTTGCTATCTAATATTAATACTCCTAACAGATTCTTTTCCAGGCGCTGATCAGTGCCTTGGTTCCAATCCTCTTCTCTACTTCCTCTCTCTTTTATCCTCTTATTCGATTGCTATCAGAATGTTTCCGGCGCTATCCTTTTGCTAAAGATTAATCTCTGCGAGCGGACTAATGGCGTGGACCACAGCTTGAAATATAGACACGTGTGCAGTTGTACCCATGTGTACCGAGATCTTTGATCGCAAACAAAATATGCCAGCTCCAATACCCTCGGTTGTTTTTGTGCCGTCTGTGTACTAAATTAGAAGGAGCAGTTGGAGGTATTTCATAATGTTGGTTTCGTTCCAGCTTTCTTTATTCCCTAGGTTTATTTGCCTTTGCACTAACGACCACAACAGCCATACGTACTATATTTCAGGTGCATGGCCTCAAACGTTTCATCCTAACCTTGATGGATTTTCTTAATTAATAATATAGTATTTTACGTTGCTACGTCCCATAGCTCAGCGCACAACCCGTTGGTGTTAGTAGAAAACAAAATTTTGTGTGCATTCTGAAATCAACATTAAAATCCCATAAATTTTGCTATTTACGGCAATTACTCCTGATAACTGCAATTACCTTTGATAACCGCAAAAGCTGAACCTAGCCGATCAATTTGTCTATTTAAAACTCATACGCTTAATTACCGCCACGCTTAAATCAACTCCTTTGCGGTATAGCTTTCAGCTCTCGCCAGAGCTTCGTGCAATGGGCGTAAATTAATTAAAATGCACAACATTGCTTGCGGATGTTATTGGTAGGAATTACGAGTACATACATATGTATGTATATGATGATGGAATAAATAGCAAGAAACTCATCTTTGAGTATGCAGCATGACCTAGAATCAAAATTTTAGTACATTTTTCTTCTACCAGTTAAGAAAAATCTCAGGTGTGATGATTTTGATAGGCTTTAGTGGATAAATATATTTACAAGGAAGCCGATCGGTGAGCTGAAGAATTTAGTGATGGAGGGTAAGTGTAGGAGAAAATTGTAGAGAACGCATGTATGGAAATGATACTTAGTGCGCGTGGCGTGTACTAAGCGAAGATAGAGTGGTGCAGCTCGCGCAAATTGAAATTTCACGTAATTACCTAAATGGCTATAATAAATATGCGTAATAAACATGGAAAGGATTTCAGTTAATTACAACACTCTAAGGCTTATAACAACAATGAGTCTAAGGGGTAGAGATAAGCTGCAGTAAGTACGACTAAAAACTGCTTAGGAAGAGTGGAAGGCGAAGAGAAGAAGAAAATGTAGAATAACATGTAAGACTATACAAATTTATTGCAAAATATTAATTTTCTGCTGTTACATGGCCAACAACGGGAAATACAGCTGGAAAACAACACTAAAATGTAACGACATGCGCCGAGAACGCGCTGTGAGCGAAGTAAGGTGTGGTAGCTACTTACGCACGTACGGTGGCGAAAATGTAAATGGGGAAGAGACCTGTTTAGCATTCTTTGGCTATTTCCTTATCGCTTATTAAATACTAATTATAGTCGTAATCGATTCGCCACTTCTCGTAGAGAGAATCTGCTGACAATTAAATCGTTCAAAAACTCAAAAGGGTGATTGTTGTTCTCCCGAACATCATCAGAATTAATCTAGCAACACTAAAGAATGATTTTTAAGCTGAATTTCATCTGGGGGATCTCATACATATTATGCGGCAACGGTAAATGTTAGAATGGGGGGAAATTCAGACCCAGATTTAACATAATCTTCAATAAGGGTGACAAGGGAAACATCGAGCACTATGTATGTCGATATATATCGAAAACTCGACAAATTTTAAAAACTTTCTTCATTCAGATAACTCGATACATTTCAGTTAGTCGATAAATTTCGACAATTCGATACGTATTGATAGCTCAATGAATTTTAAAATGACTAAATTTCTATAACTCGATAAAGTTCGATAAATCTACACATTTGGATAACTATATATAAATTCGGATAACAATCGAAAAATCGATTTTGAGAGCTCCATATAATTCTTTATCTATATCGATAAATTGACAAATAGTGATAACTCGATGATTTCATGTAATTCTAGAATTTTCGATAACCCGGTGTACTTTGAAAATTCCAAAAACTTCGATTCCATAAATTCGCAGATTTAGGTAACTATCAACAAATTTCGATAAATCAGTAAATATAGATGACTCGATTATTTAAAAAACTCGATACATCACGCCAACTCGGTAAATTTCGTTAACTCGATAAACTTCAAAAACTCCATAAATTTTGATCACTCGATAAATATTGCCTTTTCAATAAGTATCATATAAAGTACAATCTCACTAACTTGTAAATTTCGATTATCCGAAAATTTTGTATGACTCGATAATTTCGACAATTAAATTTTTGCTTCTCGATAAATTTCGATAACTCAATTAATATTGTTCAATTTCAATAACTCGATACATTCTGATAACTTGATATACGTGGATGATCCGATAGATTTCGGTGTTAAAAAAATTGATAACTTTCGACTACTAAATTTCTGGTGAGTGGATATATTTCGATTCTTATCGAAAAATTTCAAGACATTTTTAAACGACGATTTAGGCCGTAATTTTCAACCAATTTTTTTTTTGTTTTTTTTCAAATCGGTTCATATAAGTCGCCACCGAACCGTGACAAAATTTAAAGATAGTAAAAGTAACCAAAACTTGCTAAAATGTCTCTTCCCTACTTAAATTCTCGCCACCGTACCTAAATGCACTCATTCCATTTTTTTTTTTATAGCAGAATGAAAAATTACGCAAACGCTTATAAGGGCAACGAAAAAAAAGAAACACAAAAAGAAAACAAGTAAATCTGTGTACTTGAATCGAGAGACAAGTGCAAATTGAAATTGAAGTGGCTTGTGTGAATGTGATTGTGAGTGAAGGCACAAGGCGAAGATAAATGAGCAACAGAAGGAAGAAGCAAAGGTGCGTAGTATTACTGGTCAAGTGGGAGGAGAGCAGAATGCGCTTGGCTCCCATCTCACTCAGAAAGTAACAGCAGACCAAGAGGCGACAAGCGTAATTGTACGAATATGAAGGGAACACAGCGAACACGCTTAATTGAATTTCTCCTCAACGCAATTCGCTGGAGCAAGGAAATAATGCCCACTTAATGCAAGAGTGAGCAGGACTACAATTAAATACATACAACAACAAGAACAAAAAGAGGGGGAGCGCGTTAAGCAGAGAACAATCATCCATCCTCCACAAATGTATTACCATGCTGCTGCGTGAATAGCAAAAACAACAGGCCTTGTAATGGCGGGCAATGAATATAAGCCATTTTATAAGGAATGGAGCGAGTAAGAGACAGAACGAGCAAACACAGCAACAACAACAGTGATTATAATAGTAACAACAACAACTAGAGCATAAAACGCATTTAGTGCAATATTAATTGCAACAATTAATACGCAAGTGGATGAGAAAAGCAAGAAAATTATAATAAATGCAGGCAATATCAGCAAAACGGTACGAAAGGAAAAGTTTGGAAAAATATTGGAGCCATTTAAGTGTATAGTACTTCATCTTCGTCCATCTCTTTGTCGTGGGAAGGAAGGGGGGTTAAAGATTACTATGGCAGCTGCCTCGGAAATCGACATATCACCACGAACTAAGACGGAAGCTTTTATAGTCACTTGATGCCGCTTTATCAGACACACCCACTGGGTCTGTGTGATACTAGCCACTTTGGTTTCCATGCGATACAACTGAACTGACGTACTTATCTTTAATCCCCCATCCCGGTTTTCTCCCCCTCCAAGTAATCCTGACTGGGAAGGCTATGGCACAGGTTTGTAGACGGGAGTATTGAGATTGTATTCTAGTGGTGCACCTCACTGTACCTAACCGCCTCAGGGAGTAAAGGTGGCCTTACCGTGTAAGACGGTCAGTTTTGACTTCTATACTCGTGGAAATCACATAGATAAATAGAAAAAAAAAACAACAAAACACCAGTGGGCTCTCATACCGTTCCAAAACTGGAAAACCAAGTTGAATCCAACTTCGAAAATACTGGCAGCCAAATGCCGCCGATAGTAGCCGGATGCATGAACGACAAAGGGACCAAAGTAGGCAGCACTGAATGGAAGGAAATTCTGGAGCAAGTGGGATCTGCGGATGCTTACGTTCCCAACGATGCTACATCACAATCTTCTACGAGTACGGAACTGACAACCGGATGGTTTAGAACACTCAGGGATATTGGGAAGGCCACGTTTTTTAGCGGCCCACGGGTCAAACGGGGCCAAAAAGAAAGTCCGGTGGGTCGGGGAAAGCCCAGTGACAGCAAACGGGGCTGCGGCGGTTATTCTTGCAGAAGGGAGTCCGCAGTAATCGGTGTAAGCTATGCTGGCACCACTAAGGGTATTAGACTAGCACTACCAAAAGCTGCAGATATGCAGAAGCTATTAAACCTCACTATAGCTCAGAATGAGGGAACGCACAAAGACTTTTAAAAGGTATCCAGAAGCAAGGATGAGAAAACGTGTAAACTGCTGACGATCGGGATAGACGGCCGGTCTGTGAAAGCTATCAGAAGCCAAAACTGTATCCTACGATACAGGTTTGGTGGTGTTCCAGTGCACGTGGACAAGGGCAGGGAACCGAAATATCAGAGGTCACCTTCTGAGATGGTAGCTTAAGAAGCAGCCAGAAGCGCGGTAGTAGAGGAAGTCAGTCTTCTACCTCATGGAATTGACGACTTTGATCTCGGTGTGGTTATCACTAGAGCAACCTTCAGGTCTACACTAGGAATAAAGCTGGTATAAGAGCCCACGGTCATCAGGGGCCAAATAAGAGGCTTGGCAGCAGAGAACAGGTAGTTAGTATGGTAAACCAGGTGCCCAAATCCAAAAGCGTGCTCGGAATTTAATGTCAAGCGAAACTACTTTGTAATGAGTTTTTTTTAATAAAATTAGCCAGAAAACTTTTGATAAAAAATTAAAAGTGATACTAAGTAAAAAGTAAACAAAGTTATTTTCTCCAACAAGTTCAACGGCTGGGGTACTGGGTTGGTCTGATAACCTTTTTAATATACTTTTCATTTGTTTACCTAATTGATATAGAAAGTTCGCTACACAATCTGTGTTATCAAAGAATTTCTGATGAACTTTTTTCTCGTACTTCATCGCTCATGTCGTCGTTTTTTTTTTTGTATTCGAAAAATAACTTGTTGATTGATCGATAGTTCGTGCAGACCACATGGATGCCCTGGGTTGCTGCCGCGCATGATATCTTCTCTAGCCTTATAAATGACGAATTAAGCCGAAGCATTTTGATCGAGGTCGTGACTTTAATTACAAGCTACTTTTTTTTTGGTGGAGCATCTTAATGTACAAAGTTTTTTAACCGTGGAAAGTATATACGTACATAAATACATACAGACATGTGCATATGAGTATGCAATAGGGTAATAGACTCGGTTTTTCAAAACCGGTTTCAACATTTTTTTTTATACCCGAGCGCACTTGTGCACAAGGGTATATTATCTTTGTTCACATAACGGTTGTTTGTAACTGCCAAAACGAATCGAGATAGATATAGACAAATGTATACATAAATGCTCAGAATGAATAGAGAAGTCGATTAAGCCCTGTCTGTCTGTCCGTCCGTCTATCCGTCTGTCCGTCCTTGTACACGATTTCTCGAGCAAAAATTGAGATATCTCAACGAAGTTTGGTACGTAGGTTTTCATTTATCCAAGGAAGGTTGGTATTGAAAATGGGCGAAATCGGACAATTACCACGCCCACGTCCCATATAATGGTAATTTAGAGAAATACAAAATCTTCGATAAATCAGATAATATTAATGCTAATTTATTCAAAATTGATGCTTGCAACAATTTTTTACCAGACAATACTTTTATGATAAAATTTTGGAAAATGGGCGTGGCACCGCCCACTTATGATCGCATATATGTATCTCGGTACCCGTTCTACCAATTTGTACCAAATTCGGTATGATTATTGTGCTTGCCACATAAAAGCCAACCATTGAAAATTGTTGAAATCGGACTAAAATTACGGCCGCTGTTCATATAACGGTAAATTTCAGAAATGCTTGAAACTTCAATATTTCGAAATTTAAGGAGGCTAATCTACTAAAAATTGATACACCCCGGCTTACCATGTAGCGGTAACTTTCGGAAAGGTGAAAACTTTAGACTTTCTTACTTGTTTTATTTTTAAGTGCTTTTTTCAGTATTGGTTTTTCAAATACTCAGTAAACCGGATTTTTACAATCGAATTAACCAGAATCTAAAAATTCTAAATATTTATTTAATTGAAAAAACCTAGCGAATTTTTAATAATTTAATTTTTTTATATAAACAAGTCATTTTTAAGCAAAAAACAAAACCGACTTCAATTTTCATCTAAAAAAATATATTTACTACCTTTCCGATGCAAAAAGAATTACCGAAATCGGTTGACGTGGTCCAAAAAAAAAAAAAGCAAGTGCGCCTGGGCCACATTGGAGAAGTGAAACTTACGATACGAATCTCTTTTTTCTCATAACCAATATACATAAATATGTTCATATTTTTTGTTCTTTTTTCTACCTAGATCCCTACCTCTACTACTGTTCGTTCTAATTACATTTATCTTATTCTGTTTTCCTTTATCTTCATTTTTATCTTTACACTCTATCGATAACAAAATCGATAGTAACATCCAACAAAATATAGCAAAATCGGTTATAATATTGGTAGCAAAATTGATTAGAAAATCGATAAAAATATTGATAAAAAATCTATAAAAATATCGATAAATAATCGATAACAAAATCGATAACGAAATCGACAAATATCGATAACAAAATCGATAAATATCGATAACGAAATCTATAAATTTCGAAAACAAAATCGATAAATATCGATAACAAAATCAATAATTATTGATAACAAAATCGATAAATATCGATAAAATGTCGATAGATATCGATACCAAATCGATAAATATCGATAACAAAATCGATAAATATCGATAGCAAAACCGATAAATATCGATAACAAAATCGATTAATATCGATAATAAAATCGATAAATATTGATAACCAAATCGATAAAAGGTTGATAAACATCGATAGCAAAATCGATATATGTCGGCATCAAAACCGACAAATATCGACAACAAAATCGATAAATAGCAATAGCAAAATCGATAAATATCAATTACAAAATCGATAACCAAATCTATAAATATCGATTACAAAATCGATAACAAAACCGATAAAAATGTCGATTATTTCATCGACAAGTCTCGTGAATCCCGAACATCTCTAAATTTCCAAAATAGTTCCCAGATTGAGTCTCTGTGTCTCTCTCTATATACTTTCCTCTTTAATTGCCTTTATTTTAATCTTTCTTCCTTCATCTTTACTTTTATCGGTATCCTTTTTCTCCTATTTGTCTTTACTTTTATGTTTATCATTTTATTCATCTACATATTCCCCTTCACCTTTGCCCTTATATACACAAGTAAAGTGTTTAAATTTACCTTGGTCTTCATTTTTGCCTTTATCTTTACGCATCTTTGTTTTTGTTTTTATTTGCACCTTTGTCTTAATCCTTTTCTTAACCTATGTATGTACGTACTCACCTTTACTTTCATTATTGTATTGGTATTTTTTTAAGTGTTATTCTTTAACTTTTTATTAGTTGTATACCATATGCATACACGCAAGAAGCACTTGCTTCAGCCCCAACCATTTCCGTTGCACCATTTCCATTGCACCATTTCCGTTGCACCAATTCCGTTGCATCATTTCCGTTGCACCATTTCCGTGTGCAATTTCCGTTGAATTTGCCAATTTACTCCCAACCAACCAACCGCCGCTAAAGAAGTTTCACTTAAAAAAAAAACAAACAAAAAAATATTCCGACGAACTGATAACCTCCTCCTTTTTTGGAGGTCGGTTAAAAATAAAAGGAAAACGGAATGAAACTCATTAAAGGAAATGATGTGAATGAGTATTTGAAGACGTGGTTTGTATCGTCGGGGCATCTTATTCAAATTGGACACAACAATATCTAGAACGGCGTTAAGTCTAAGAGTGTCGCGGGTCCCACGATAATAGAACTCAAGGGGCGACAGTTGACGAAGGTGTTCATCAATTCTCAACGAATGCTTTTCAAGGCCTGCCTATAACAGATTATATATGTACATGTAGTTTGTCTGGTTCAGCGGATGGCGTATTTTCATTCCCAAAACAGTCGGTTTTACATACTAGCGGTTTTCCCGAGTAAGGAGTGCTGCTTTAGAGACCTAATATTGTTTATCCGGTTTTTTTCTTAATTTCGAAATGAGGAACCGGCATTTTGCAAATTTCCAGTTTTTGAATAACTCGAAAAGCGATCTTCGAAAAAGACGAATAATCGAATAAACTACAACGCAAGCAACAACTGAGTAATGAGTCTTCGGATTGCTGAATAAAGCGAGGCGTATCAGGAGGAAAGACGTTGCTCGGTTGGTAGAATTGTATATTACATTAAATGTGTAAAATTAAACTCAATAAGCCGGCATTTTAATTGCGAAAAAGAAACACAATTTACTCCCTCTACTCCAACCGTAAACGTTTTTATTTAGAGTTTAGTACGGTATGCGAGCAGAGCTGGCAGATGTATGCCACAATTTATATGCATGTATGTATGTGTACCTTAATTTTTTTATCCTTCACGTTTTGATTGCATTTTTAATTGTGCAATTTACAGCCGAAATCTTATCTTGAACCTGTGGAAGTGTTTTATTTCAAGAAAAATTACGCAATTTTGTTCAATGTCTCAAGGAGACAAAATTAAATTTATCAAAACGACTTTCGTAAATGAGATCTGCAACACAATGAAAATAAGATGTATGATTTCAATTAAAAAGAATAATTTAATGCCTCGGCCATAAATAGGTAAAGAAAAAAGTAACTTACATGAATGCGGGAAAATGGTCCAGGTTATCGCATGCTTCAGTGTGGTGTGAGTATATCCTACTTTTTCATAGTCACCAAAAAACTATTTCTTAAGTCAATTGCCAAATATGGAAATTCTATTGAAAGCTATAATTAAAAGATCTGATAACGGTAACTGTTTGTCTTCTAAAAATTAAAAGAAATTAGAAAAAGCATCTATATAATTTGAAAAACTAAAAATTATTAATTATATTAAAAAAATAAAAAAAGAACAACAAATTAATAACGTAAGAATTTAAAAACCAAATTATATTCAAAAAAATATTTGTTTTTAATAGAATACAATCTAAAAATTAAGAGAAGATTAAATTGAAAAAGAAAAACGTATAATTAATTAAAAAAAAGACAGAAATATAATTTTATTTTTTATATATAAAACATAAAAAAGAAGAATTAAAATAAAGAAACGAAATGAGTTTCTAAAACTTAAATGAAATTAAGAAAATGTATAAACCTTTCTTTTTTAAAACAATAACATCCAAAAATTAAAACAAAACTAAATAAAACAGAAAGAAAAAGTTTCTCAAAATTGAATAAAATTAAAAAATATATTAATTTTTTTCTTTATAAATGATAAAAACTAAAACTTAAAAGAAACTAAAACAAACAAAAGAAAAATGCCTAATTTGTGAAAAAAAAATTCTTTTTAAAACATTAAAATCCTGAAATTAAAAGGAAATTTTACAAAATCTTCACAAACAATAATGTCGAAAAATTTAATACAAATTATTTAAAAATTAAGTTGAAAAAATAAAATTAATCAAGTTTTTAACCGACTTCCAAAAAGGGAGGAGGTTATCAGTTCGTCGGAATATTTTTTTTTATGTATGTTACCGCATAAATTTGGACCACGTCAACCGATTTTGATAATTCTTCTTCTTATCGGAAAGGTAGTGTCTCAGGGGTGGATCCATACTAATCTGGTTTAGATCCGATCATTGGATCGTGAAAAGATAACGTTACTCCTAAATTTTTGTATGAGAATCGAAGTCGGTTTTGTTGTTTGCTTAAAAATTACTTGTTATAAATCAAATTGAAATGCTACAAAATCTAAGATCTTAAAGACAAAAATAAATTAAAACAAGTAAGAAAGTCTAAGTTCGGGTGGACATTAAATACCCGGCGCAAGTATTAAATAAATGTTGTTTCACCTTTCCGAAACCTACAGTTACATGGAAAGCTGGGGCGTATCAATTTTGAGTAAATTAGAGTCCTTAAATTTCGAAATTTTGAAGTTTGAAGCAGTTCTGAAATTTACCGTTATATGAAAAGCGGCCGTAATTTTAGTCCGATTTCAATAATTTTCAACGTTTTGCTTTTATGTGGCAAGCACAATAACCACACCGAGTTTGGTACAAATTGGTAGAACGGTTACCGATATACACATATTCCAAAATTTTACCATAAACGTACTTCTTGGTAAAGAATTGTTGCAAACATCAATTTTGAATAAGATAGCTTGAATATTTACTGATTTATCGAAGATTTTGTATTTCTCTAAATTACCGTTATATGGGATGTGGGCGTGGTTATTGTCCGATTTTTTAAATTTTCGGCCATTTGGTATGCCAAGGCCAACAACTTTGCCAAGCTTGGAAGAAATTGGTGCAGCGCTTACCAAGATATACACATGTAACAATAAATGGGTGTGGCTACGCCCATTTTCCAAAAATTTATAATATTCTTATTTTTCGTCTAAAAATTATGTTAAATATCAGTTTTGAGTGCATAATTTTCAGTAATTACTAAAATATCGCAGTTGTCGTATTTCTGAAAATTACCGTTATATGGGAGGTAGGGGTGGTTGTTGTTCGATTTTGCCCAATACCGTCCGTCCTACGCCCGAAAGAAGTACACGTACCAAGTTTCGTTAAGATATCTTAATTTTTACTCGAGTTATCGTGTGCTTAGACGGACGGACGGACGGACAGACAGTCACCGCATAATCGATTTCTCTTTTCATTCTGATCATTTATGTATGCGTTTGTCTATATCTATCTCGATTCGTTTGCCTGTTACAAACAACCGTTATGTGAAGAAAGTTATAATACCCTTGTGCACAAGTGCGCTCGGCTATAAAAATAGGGGTATACTTTTTTCGATATAGTACAATCCTAGGTGGTGAGAGCATTACAATTCCGACTTTACTGTTTTTGGACCACCCTAATTTACAAACACCAAATCGCGCTCCTTGAAAATTACATCGTGGAGAGCATCCATGTGTAGTAAGAACAAAAAAGAAAGAACGTCTCGAAATTAAATATTGAACTTGAGTTCATTAGTATGCAAACAGGAAAGCACATTGGATTATATTTTCAATTTTAATTTCAACGAAGACTATGATGGTGGAAAAATCCCAAACAAAGCGCAACAATTCCATTCAATTCATTAGAAAATAGACGAAGATTCGCGCGATATTTGCGACAGACAACGGAGTGAGTGAGTTTTGGCTTTGTTCAATGAAATTACGCCCATTGCGCGTGAAATTATGCAATAGCTATTATTCCACAACAAAGGCACAAATAACGCTAACAAATATTGTACATATGTATAATAAAAATAAAACGTGAGATGCACTTAAGCAGCTGAGCCAAGCAAGAGTAGGTGGAAGCCATGGCCGATCAATGTTACAGCCAACCAACCAGCTAGCGAACGGCGAACGTTGGAAAATCCGTTGTAGCGCGAAACGAGACAAGTGAAAGTGAAATGCAAATAACAATACGCTCAGTGGAGAAAGGAAAAAACCTCGCTGCGGAAAATTAAAATTGATTTTGCAATTAAACGAGGATAATTTTAAAAAGATTAAATGCAATTAAATTAATTGAATTGTATGCCAATTTAAATGGAAGTCTGACATTAAGTGTACGTATGTCAAGTGGCATCCTTGACTTTGCGTCAGAAGACTGCTATGCAAGTACATATGTATGTATTTACTTACTTACGTTGTTGGGTGTGGTACTTCCGTACATATTATAACCTTTAGTTCGTGGGGAAAGAAAAACATATCGGCCTTTATGTAGGGTTCTATTGTACTAAGGTCAAAGTTTTAGTTCCCTATTGTATAAACTACGACCTGCCCTATTTCGGTGAAACGTGGTACTTATGAAAGAAGGAAAATTAAACGTAGAAAAGGTAATTCAAAATGTATCCTTTGGAACTTTTTGGAGCGGGCTCAAATCGCAGCTCACAACGTCCTGATACTTATATCCACGTATCTTCTGGTAGCGACCTTTTGATGACGACCAGGGCAAACGTTTAAAGGGCTACGATTTGAGGGTATGCACTTAGAATATCCAGACCCTTATCTAATGGAGCCGGCTGATTGATGCCTTTGAGAAGACGAAGGCCGACGTTTCCGCCAAATTGGTTCGCTGGAATTCATATCCCGTTCCATGTGCATACGCTCAAGAAGCACTTGTTTCAACCCCAATCATTTCCGTTGCACCATTTCCGTTGTGCCATTTTCGTGTGCAATTTCCGATTGAATTTGCGAATTTACTCTCAACCAACCAACCGCCGCTTAAGAAGTTTAGCTTCAATATCTCTTTGTACAAATACAAATTTACTTCGTTACATAAAACTGACCGCAAGTTTCCTTCAAAAACATGCAGTTGGTTTTAAAAAGCATTGACTGAATATCTAAAGCTGGTACGTATTTTTGGTCAAAGGTAATGCAAAACGACTATTTTCTCCTATACAGATTTTCTTCTAATGTCAAGGCATACTTTTTCAGTGTGGTACTAAATCACGATGATTGCGAATGCTTTTTTTACATTCACATTCTATACTATATTCTATACTACGATTCAATAACACATTACGTTTGTTTTTGTTCCAAAATAATTTAAGCCACTCATGTTTTTGTTTATACATATGTGCAACCAAACAATAAAAATTTTGAAACGAATGCCAAGTGAATGCAGATCCTATATTTTTTGCATGCGTCACATCTTTCCGTCAAAAAATTCCGAGAATCCAAAAAGTTACAAGTTGCAGGACATCATTTAAACTCGACCTCTTGCGTCATCAAACTGCATTAGATCGTATTACGTACGTATTTCCATGAGCTTCAGATTTAAAGTTGACCGCTAACCTTTCATTCAACACAGAAGAATACCAAAATAGTTTTTCTTTATTTTGATTTCCATTTATGATAAACAAGAAATTTCACTTTGCAGAAAACAGTTTGCATCTATCTTTCCTTCATAGATACATATAAGCATGGTATTCAAAATAGCAAAAAAAAAAACTAAATTTCAAACCTTCCGTTTGGATCAGTCATTAGCTCAATAACAGTCTTTTCACCCGATTTGCTTTTAGTGCATAAATACTTTCAATTAAGTTCATCTTTCGATGAATAAAAATAGGCATTACACAATTAGCGGATGCGCGTGGCGCCTTTTAAATTCCGGCGCACGGGTGGCCAGTGACACCCTAAAGTGGGCACTGAGCAAAAAGGTATGAATTTGCCACGCATTACTTTATGTATGTACTTACCTTTATTTAAATTTCCAACAGCAAAATTACCAGTTTTCTCGCACAACCCTGGGGCTGACCTGCAAATAAGAGCGGCGTTTTTTTTTTGTTTGCCAAACAATTTTGACCCTTTTTAATTTTTGTTCTATTTCCTGCAGTCCTTATGCTACAAAAACAAAATCGCAATGCCTCCAAAATAAATACGCGCACATAAAAAGGTATTTTAATTTCATTAAATTTTATTTACTTGACCTTTTTTTCACCACTGCACCATCACTTAAATTATGCATTCATTTGCTTAGTTTAATTTTTTTATTATTTTTGTTTTTTTTTTTTGCCTTACTTCTTTTTTAATAAATTGCGTTTATGTTGGTGTAGTTGTCTGTGTTAATGATTTTTAATCAATATTTTTTACCTCGTTGTGTGTGTGTGTGTGTGAATTTGTGTCGATGTGCTTGTGGTTGGTGTGTGGTTCCGCTTTTATTTTTATTGCGCGTGTGGTATTTTACAAGTTTTTTTTTTTTTTAATTTTCATCAATACGTTCTAAATAAAAATACTTAACTCGAATTAATTATAATTTTTTTTTAATTTTCTTATATTGCTATCATTCTCATATATATGTTAAAGTATACTTTTGTTTTCATATCCATTATCTGCGTCTGGCAATGAGTTTGTTGTTATAAATAAGTACTTATATACTTATGTATGTATGTGTGTGTTCACTTATCTTTAATGATTATCTTATTTTTATGCAAATGCGCCTAACTTTAATCGTATGCACTAATGATTTTGTTAGCCTACTTTTCTTTATTTTAATTTATCTGTGTACAAATGAATTCGTGTTTTTGTTTTACTTTTTTTTGCGTAGTTTTAGTTTTTGCTTTCAGAAAATTTTCTACATTTATTCTTATTTTAGTTAATGCATATGTGTACCTACGTGATAATTGATTTTATTTTTGTTTTTTCCAAAATTTTTTTTCTAATGATTTTTATGCATTTTTTCTTATTGTTTTTGTACAATGTAGTATTTACATCTTAGCTCTGGTTATTATTTTCATAACCAACTTTTTCCGTCATATTTAACAACTTGTCTTTTTATATAAATTTATTTTTTGACCCTTTCCTATTTGACTTTGCATATAAAATTTCATATTTTTTTTTTTATTTTAGCGCACGGCTTACATAAATGTATGCAGTAATACTTGTATCAGTTCTTAAGTTTTCGAAAGGCAACTAAAAACCTAGAATTCTTATAATTAATTTTAACCATACTTTAAGTGAAATTTGATGCACTTCATAATATTGCTCTGTCATTATAAAATATTTTACCAGCAGTTTAGCGGTTGTGTTCATGAAAAAAATCCTTCAATATAATACCAGTTAGATGTGTAGGTTTTTATTGAATTTCGCAAATTAGATTTAAATTTTAATTTAAAATTTTTTTTTTAAATCGGATGTTGGAAAACCAACGTAGTAGCACTAAAACAAATATTCCTATTTGGTACATATGCTAGAGTCACTAAACAAGTATATTTAAAAAGGTCAAAAATAAAACAAAAGGTGTGAAGAAAAGTTTGGTGCACAAATAAAAATGAGTAAAATATCAAAATTACCTGTGAATTTGATCAACTTAAGTTAATATTCTTAATTGCATGTGCCAAGTATTTTATTTCATATAATATATTGTTGTTGTCAATTGATTTTGTTTATCCATAAATACAATTGTTTTGGTTTGTGCACATTGATTTTGCTCTTTTCGTCATTTCTGCTGTTTCATCCTTGTCACAATTTGCGTTGAGTTTGTTAAGTGTCAAAATACAGTGTACTCAAAACTGTTCGCTACATAGCTTTAAAGCTGATATTTACCAGCTGATTAGTTCACATAGCAACATAGTTCCTCCTAATAACTCCGAATCCCGCATACCAGAAATCTTCACCAAATAGTTGGTTGTAATTTTCATTTCATTTTCATTTATTATTATAAAGAAAATTAGTACAATAAGATCCCAAAGATCTTTTTTAGTACAACGGTAACTTAAAATTAAGAAAAGAATAAGAGTTGAGTATAAAAAGTGCATAGTACATCATGTCAAACAAAGTCTGACCAATAGCATTAGGCAAAACTTACAAATCTATATAAAAGAGAGGAAGAAAAATAAATAAATAAATATAAAAAAGTCAATAAATAAATAAAAATTAAAAAGAATGACATATAATTTTCAATTAGCCTATATCTAAAAATATACACATTTACAATTTATATACATAGCGAACCTCAGCTGATAATGAGTTAATAAGTTAACGAAAATACGTGTACAAAATACTCCTAAAGTTGCTTTTATTTAGACTGTTGCGAATATGTCCTGGAACCGAGTTCCAGGTGCGAATAGAATTGACGAAAAATAGTCTTGCAGATGCTAGATAATTGTACCTAGGTATAATCAGGTCAGTAAGGCGTGAAGACATTGAGAAGGATAATTTTTCGTATAGATATCCAGGATCTTTATCCATCATTAGGCGAAATAAAAAAAAAAAATCCTCCGAGAAGATCAATATTTGTCTCAAGATTTGCTAAAGGCACTTTTTCGAATGATATAAAGACGTACATATCGACAAAGATCAAAACTAAAAATTAATTTATTCGTAAATTTACTTTTAAATATGATCGCGATATTTCATCATTTAAAATTGCTGTAGCTGCCGAAGATTTTGATTCACTACTAAATAAATCATTTCGGCCGGCCGGGGCGTTTGTTCGCGAGTTTGAGTATGAACTTATTGAAAGTAATAACAACGTAGCAAAATTTATAATATTAACCCCACAATGGTCACGTGGGCTACGATTCTTCTTCTTCTGCGCTGCTATGCTTTCTCCAGCCACAGCAAATTATTTTGGCCGTTTTCATATCTGCCCTCGAAGTAAGAATAAATATTCCAGAAGAGCATGTGTGAGTTGTGGGAGGTGTACTGGCAAAACGCGCATGAAGAATGCCTGCACATTTTGTGTAAGTGAGTACAATTTCCCAAATTTCAGAGCCTCCAATTAATTTATGTTTGGATGGAATTTCGCCTTTGGTTTTTAAGTTAAATGTTTTAATGCTTTGTTACGATGAAAAATAGTTTGTTCATTGTTTTCAATAAATAAATACATTTATTCAATTAATTGTATGCCTGTTCTCAAAAACACTAAAAACTCGATACGGTTTGTTTCTTTTGGTCCTTTTTTTAAATTGAAAAATATTTTGTCTTAAAATCTAACCCATGCGATTGAAAAGTTCCAAAAATGTATTTGATGCTATATTATCATTTATAATTATTTGTCCTATTTCAAAACAAAAATGGTCTACGATCGTAGACCAGGTGACTATTGGTGTAACTACATATATACCACGTGATCATCGAAGGGTTAATTCTGATTAAAAAGACTAACTCGCAAGCCAACCTTAAATAATTACTATCAAAACGTTAGAGGTTTGAATACCTAATTAACTGACTTATATTTAAAAGATTTTGACTGCAATTTTAATATTATTTCCTTGACCGAAATATGGCATAAACCTCATATTTTTAATTCCGAGTAAACGAGTAAAAAATTAAAAAAATATTTTTTTGGAATATTTAAATAAAAATATCCTGGCCAGGATTTTTTCAGCAAACCCACTTCCAA
>NW_023458560.1:29300427-29306703 GCF_013731165.1 Rhagoletis pomonella
AAGAAGAACAAATTAATAATATAAGAATCTAAAAATTAAATTATATTCAAAAAATGTATATTTTTTAAAAAATATACAAACTAAAAATTACAAGAAAGTTAAATTAAAAAAGAAAAAAGAAAAATAAGTTTTTAAAAAATACAGAAATATAATTTTTTTTTTAATTAAATGTGGTTTGGAAAAATCTATTTAAAACAATAAAACCTAAAAATTTAATTAATGAAAGAAATAAAATTAAAAACAATTAAACGAATTTCGAAAACTTAAATGAAATTAAAAAAATTTATATACGTTTCTTTTTTAAAACAATAATATCCAAAAACTAAAGGAAAAGTAAATAAAAATAGAAAGAAAAATTTTCTCAAAATTGAATAAAGTTAAATAACATATGTATTTTTTTTTTTTAAACGATAAAAACTAAAAATTAAAAGAAACTAAAGCTAACAAAATAAAAATGTCTAATTTACAAAAAATGTTTCTTTTTCAAACAAGAAAATCTAGAAATTAAAAGAAAATTATATAAGATTTTTTTCAAACAATCAGGCATGTTCCAGAAAAGTTGTAGAATGAAAATGAAGTGAAAATCAAAAAGAAAGCTTTTCATTTTTGATGATCTAGGAAAGTAGCGATTTGCTGTTTCATTTTTAAAATTTGATGTTCGAAAAAAACAGAATTCAAAAATATAGGGTAAAATATAGAATACCAAAATGTGAAATTGAAGTATTTTTAAACAACTTTCGCTCCAAAGTAGAATGCAGAACATGCCTGAATAATATCGAAAAGTTAATGAAAATGATCTAAAAATTAAGTTAAAAAAATGAAATTAATCAAGTTTTTATAAATCAAACGAATTTGCTAAAATGTATATAATTATATTTTGAAAGCTACAAAATCTAAAATTTTGAAGACAAAAAGAAATTAAAAACATCCGCTACCTGAGTACTCGAACTCGGATCTGTCGAGGCACCGCAGTGCTTTGCTCACTCGCCCATTGCGACTATTGGAGCTGTTTTTACACGGGTCGATTTCTGTCGACTCAAACGGCAAAAATCTACTAGAAAATCTACCCGCGTAAAGTTAGATTAAGGGAGCTTTTGTTTGTAAGACCTTCGTGCCAGAATAAACAAGATCTTTCAAACTATCTTGCCTATTGTCACTAAATTTCCTAACAAAAGGCTTTCGACTATCCAAGCCATAATTGTCCTGTAAAGCACTCGGCATCTATAAGGCCTTTAAGATTTTAATGCCAGGTAGTGCCACACAAATTAGGATAGTAACTTATTCTGGTATCTGCGCGGAAATTTTTGCTTCAGCGCTTACTGAAATTTATTAAAACAAAAATTTAAAACATTTAAAACGTCTTTCGCTTTGTAAAAAGAATGAGCAGGCTGGAATCTAGGCCGAAATTCCTAACGATGAAATTAGAAAATATTACTTGGGTATGAAATATATACCCTATAATCAGCGACGTAACTATAGGGCGGCAGGGCTGGCAAAATGCCACGGGCGCCCCATCCCAGAGGGCCCCGGCCTAAGAGACCATGCGATCCGACTTAACCTAACACTTTTAACAACATTAAATACTTAAAAGTTATGATTTCTTTAAGTCCTTAAAATCAATTCAAGTGAGACGCAACTAAAGACCATGTGGTGAAAATTGTTGTTGTCAACGTTATAGTCGCACGTATATTTATGTTTGTATTTCTGAAACGTTGTGTAAAAACTGAGATAAACAATAAATGAAACCTGATAATAAACCTCAAAAACTACATTTTATATACAGACACTTGTTTCCCATCTTTTGTTGTTTTAAAGATAAATGTGGTTTTAAGTGGTCTTTAACGTTTCATAAATATTTTGGAAGTCGGTTATATATAACGTCAAACATGCGGAAAACTTGGCGAATCCTGTAAAATTAAATTAAAGTGTTTTAACAATGCACAGGGTTCAGATAAACTATAAAAATATTAAATTTTGGAAAATACGCGTTGATGACAAATCTGTAAACCAAAATATGTGGTCTTTAACGTTACCTACTATACTAGACCCGCGCACTGCACACATTGGATGTCAATTGTTTCTAGATTCTTTAACCCTCTAGTAGGCCAATTTTTTTATGAGTTGAAAAATTCAGGAATGGGTGATTTAAGCACGAGAAATCCAAAACTGATGTCCATTTCGATCTGTGACGGTAACTTTTTCCTACAGGGAAGAAAAACCCAAGACCGTCTGGAGACGGGCTCGCCGATATACTTACACATATTTTCAGCTTTCTCTTACACAATGTTGACCTACGAACCGGCAATCCCGTCTGCAGACGGTCAAAAATGCAAACTGGGTTTTTATATGTCGGCAAGCCGGTCTGTAGACGGTCTGTGTTCGAAAGCAATTTTCTCCATTTCGAATGGTGACATAATTATAAAACTTATATTAAAATACGGTGCTTTTAACTACGAAATCCACCGAATTTTTTTATATCAAAAAATTTTTCAAAAGAAAAAATTTCTTTAATTACGAAATTACTAAATAGCAAGAAATAATTGTCCTTCACAATCTGTAATTCAACTGCCGATTAAAATAAAACGGATTGACATAATGCATTCAAATGTACTTCGCCGTAAGCGTACGATTTTTGTCTAAAGATCGTGCCTTACGAATATAGAAAAAAATTATTATAGCTGCATTAAAAAGGTGTTTAGTTAACGACCGTCTGGAGGCGGTTCAGCCTACTAGAGGGTTAAGATGTTTATTAACAAATGATACCAAGAGTTGACGAGTGAGTCAAAGAAATATTTTTCTTCACTCGTTCCTTGTTCCCAAAGTTTTGACCATATACATATACTTTATTTTATGTCGTCCTGCTTTCCTCATGTGTGAACTGCATTAATGTTATTTGTTCCAATTTCTGTGCCTACAGCTGAACGATCATCATCTATAATATATTCCATATCTTTTTTTGTCAATAGTATTTACCATTGAGACACATCATTTACGATACAAAACATTCAAAAATGACGAAATCAACAAAAGCTGGCGATAAAAGTATAAAATTTCACAGCTGACTTGCAACTAAAATTGCAGGAAATTTACATACTTTCCATTGATTTGTTAATTTGTTGTCAACAGAGGAAAAATGGAAAAAATCGCTGAAAAAAAAGTTTTTAAAAGGTGTCACCTACAGGTGCCACTGGGAATTGACGAGTTAACTAAAACGCACACATTAATGTTAATAGTGTTGGTTAACTACTTAAGTGGTTTATTAATCCTAGAGTACTAACGTTCGTCGATTCGACGACAACTACTTTAATTTTACAAATTTTTTCATTACTGAGTGGTATGACTGCGTTTGGCGGCCGCTGTGGAGTAGTAGTAAGCAGTGCGCACTCCCACTCCGCAGGGCCTGAGTTCCAGCGCTGGTTAAAGCAACATCGCAAAAAAATTTAGAGAAAAGTTTTTTTCTTAACAGCGGTCGTCCCTCGGCAGGCAATGGCAAACCTCCGAGTGTATTTCTGCCATAAAAACCGCTTCTAATAAAAATACAATCGCCATTCTGAGTCGGCGTAAAACTGTAGGTCCCTCCACTTTGTGTGACAACATCAAGGCGCACGCCCCAAATGACTGCGGTCAAATTTTATATACAGTTAGTCCTTTGTCGTCTGTTGTTGAGAGAAGACATTTTGGTTTTTTTTGGACTATCGGAGTGCGATTTTCGTTAACTGCTTGACGAAACAAAGTTCCGACTTGTGTCTCATGTGCAAAATTAATTTCTAATTAAAGTTTAGCTGTTTTTTGTATTAATACGAATATATTTTGTAAATGTTTGTCTTATATTGAGCTCGTTTGTGAAGTCCTTTTTTGATACGCTTACATAAAACACATAAAATAGAAGCGTATATACAGGATAACGAAAAAACCGTTTTGAAGGCATTGCCATGATAGGCGGTATTTTCTCTAGCTTTTATTTTACAAATCTACGATTTTATGATTTTTGTGCATAAATCTCGATGCCTGGAGTTCAGGGTTGCAAAATCTCATTTTTGCCACAACGGCGATTTAGACGGTTTTGCAACTGGTCGATGGACGGTTTTGCAAAAACATCGACGCATATGCATGTTTGTGCAAACACCAGTAAGATAAAAAAAGAACGTCTCGAAATTAAATATTGAACTTGAGTTCATTAGTATGCAAACAGGAAAGCACATTGGATTATATTTTCAATTTTAATTTCAACGAAGGCTATGATGGCGGAAAAATCCCAAACAAAGTGCAACAATTCCATTGAATTCATTAGAAAATAGACGAAGATTCGCGCGAAATTTCCGACAGACAACGGAGTGAGTGAGTTTTGGCTTTGTTCAATGAAATTACGCCCATTGCGCGTGAAATTATGCAATAGCTATTTTTCCACTACTGGTGTGCTGCTGCTGCTGCTGCTGAAGCTGAAACAAAGGCACAAATAACGCTAACAATATACATATGTATAATAAAAATAAAACGTGAGATGCACTTAAGCAACTGAGCCAAGCAAGAGTAGGTGGAAGCCGTGGCCGATCAATGTTACAGCCAACCAACCAGCTAGCGAACGGCCAACGTTGGAAAATCAGTTGTAGCGCGAAACGAGACAAATGAAAGTGAAATGCAAATAACAATACGCTCAGTGGAGAAAGGAAAAAACCTCGCTGCGGAAAATTAAAATTGATTTTGCAATTAAACGAGGATAATTTTAAAAAGATTAAATGCAATTAAATTAATTGAATTGTATGCCAATTTAAATGGAACTCTGACATTAAGTGTACGTACATATGTCAAGTGGCATCCTTGACTTTGCGTCAGAAGACTCCTATGCAAGTACATACATACATATGTACATATGTATGTATTTACTTACGTTGTTGGGTGTGGTACTTCCCTACATAAGTATTATAACCTTTAGTTCGTGGAGAAAGAAAAATATTTCTTCTTCTATGAAGATTATCAGTAGATACTATCCAATAATGCCACATTGAGCCAGGAATATGCGGATGCAAAATTTTTCATATTTAAACTAGTGAACTCGTTGGAGGATGGTTCTGTGTGCAGAAGTCCACGTAAGAAGAAAATGCTTTTGCCCGCCTTTCACCTGAGAGTAACCAGAAGTGGTTATTTTGCTTACGGTTCAAATCGCAGCTCACAACGTCCGGATACTTACATCCACGTATCTTTTGGGTAGCGACCAAGCACTCCATCCCGTCCAGTGAAAAAGAAAAACATTCCCTTTTTGATGACGACCAGGGCAAACGTTTAATATCCGTACCCTTAGCTAATGGTGATGGTTCGTCTGGCCGGCTGATTGATGCCTTTGGGAAGACGAAGGCCGACGTTGCCGTCATTAAAGAAATGCGATGGACGGGGATGGATGCAAGGAACCGTGGAGCGTTGCGACGTCTACTACAGTTGCCCCGTAAAGGGGCGCCATTTCGGTGTTGGATTTGTGGTGAGGGAGAGAGAGAGAGTCGGTCGCCGCATACTGGCATTCAGCCCGGTGGACGAATGTACTCGGAATGTCAAGAAACTGCAGAGAATAAAGATGCCGCCTACAGAGCCACGTTGCGATCGGAACTGAACTGACATATTTTCCGTAATAAGAAGACAGAGGCCAAAGCATGTGAGTGCGAGGAAGTTGAAATGCTGGCCGAGAGGAAAAACTCCCGAAAATTGTATCGGACTTAAGGAAGGTTTAAGACCACTCCTGTAAGAGCAACCATGGCGTCCTAGTAACCGATATCCAGAATGTACTTAAATTATGGAGGGAACATTTTTCCACCCTACTAAATGACAGCAGCATTGAAAGTAGAGAAGATGGAGTGGGTGCCCCATTGCCTAAAGGTTGTAAATGTACAATATATTGTACATTTACTCTGATCACTCGGGAAAAATATTTTAAATTATGATAGTTTAATTTAGCATTTTTATACAGGGTGTCCCAGAAGTAACGTGCCAAACTTTAGGGGAAGGTAGGTGGGAGGGTGAGCTCCCTGATAAACAAAAAATTTTCAGGTAAAAGTGTCACCGTTTTTGAAATATATACATTTTTTCGAATTTAAAAAAAATCGTGCCTTTTCATGTGTTTTCTTTAACTGCAACTACAAACCGGGCAATACTTAATAAATTTTTTATGCAAACTACTTCCAGATAGTTGCCCCTCCATACTCAAATGCAATGTAGTTAAAATATATTAACGAACCATCACAAAATTAGGACTATTTCTGGATTTTTAACTTTTTGATATTTTCTTCC
>NW_023458560.1:29306803-29314864 GCF_013731165.1 Rhagoletis pomonella
CCGGCTTATCATGTAGCGGTAGCTTTCGGAAAGGAGGAAAACATATATTTAATACTTGCGCCGGGTATTTAATGTTCGGCTCCGCCCGAACTTAGACTTTCTTACTTGTTCTATTTAGATCTCTACCTCTACCCCTGTTCCTTCTAATTACATTTATGTATGTTATTCTGTTTTCCTTTATCTTCTTTTCTATCTCTATACTCTATCGATAAAAAAATCGATAGTAACATCCAACAAAATATCGACAACAAAACCAATAAAAATATCGATAATAAAATCGATGACAATTTCGATACAAATTTCGATAGTAAAATCGATAATAATATTGGTAGCAAAATCGATTAGAAAATCGATGAAAATACCGATAACAGAATCGATAAAATTATCGATAAAAAGATCGGTAAAAATATCGATAACAAAATCGATAATAAAATCGTTTAGAAAATCGATAAAAATATCGCTAACAAAAACGATAAAAATATCGATAACAAAATCTATAAATAACCGATAACAGTATCGATAAAAATATCATAACAACTTCGATAAAAATATCTATAATAAAATCTACAACAATATCGATAACAAAACCAATAACAATAACGATCAAAGGTATGGATAACAAAATCGTTAAAAATATCGATTACAAAATCGATAACAAAATCGATAAAAAGATCGATTATTTTATCGATAAGTCTCGTGAATCCCAAAAATCTCTAAAATCCCTAAATAGTTCACAGATTGAGTCTCTGTGTCTCCATCCATATCATTTTCTCTATAATTACCTTGATTTTAATCTTTCTTCCTCTATCTTTATCTTAACGTTTATGGGTATCCTCTTCCTCATATTTTTCTTTATATTTATCTTTGTTGTTACTTTTGTGTTTATACTTTTCTTCATCTACATATTCCCCTTCACTTAGGTAAAGTGTTAAAATTAGCATTCATCTTAATTTTTGCCTTTATCTTTACGCATCTTTGTTTTTGTTTCCGTTGCATCATTTCCGTTGCTCCATTTCCGTGTGCAATTTCCGATTGTTACGATTCGATCCCAGATGTGGTTTTGTTAAAACGATTTTGAAAATGAGTTATGTTCGTATCGATCAATGGGATACAATATGCAATTATATAGTAATCTCCAACGCTCCCAGTATCGAAGCTGCATCTATTTCTTTGGCGTTTGTTGATGCGTGCTTTCTGGAAATCGAGATGTTACAAAATTCTGTATAAATTATGTTCACGAAATTTTCGAAAATGTGAGCGAATTATGCACAGAATACATATCATATACAGAATTTTTTCACATCTCTGGAAATTCCTGTAAATCAACTTCCGAAAACTTCAGAGCCTCGAAAAAATCTTGCGTTTCTGATTGCAATTCCTTACTCAAAGGCAAAACGATGCAGTGCACTGACTGCATTAATTATTTTGCATGATATTTAGAATTTCATAGTAGAAATGGCGGACAGGAGCTGAGAAGTTTGTGTTGCTGATTTCTCGTTTTTCCATGCAGGAATATCTTCAAGTGCCTTGAATTTATCTGGCTGTATGCTGATTCCGCTTCGTGACATTGAGCCTATCTTGTTTAGTTTTTTCCTCGATTTTATTTTTGAAAAAATCATGTAAGCCTGCAATAGTCCCCAACGCATATTGATTCAAGCTGAGGTAAACTATGTAGAGCAGAGTACACATAAATGGCATGAGGGAATTCATGTCCTTGGCCATAAAGGTACGAACAATCTATACTACTTCCGAAAGATATTTTTTGATAGTTCTTGATAACTATCCTGAAGCTAAATAGGTGAAAAAATTAAAAAATATAAAACCGCCTCGTGGTAAAATCCTAGATCCGCCAATGAAACACTATATTGCAATTCATCAATGTCCAACACATACACATAAATGGTGGTCTATATAGTGGTTTGTTTTTAAACTTAAAAAGTATTATTGGTTTTGTGTAAAGAGCAAGGATTACCATTCTCGAACTGATTACCCAGTTTTCCAAGACTTTGGTGATGGTGTCTGGCTCTATCGACGAATGGCTTCCAAGATATTCCTTCAAAAGGTCCTGTAACTGTTCTCCACAACTCGAAGCTGTAGGGTGGCCATTTGACGACTTCCGAGCTTGGTGCACAAAATATCGATTTTTGCATGGACAAACCAAAAATCTTCCAAGTCCATGTTTTTGAATTTCCGGCCACAGAAAATCATTGAAATATAATGCCTCTGTATCGCATGCGAATGGCGTTTTCAACCGCATTTTCAAAGAAAAATTCTGAACCAAACTGTCACTCTGTGAGGATGCATTGGCTTCTCAATGATAACGTCCGGATTTTACGACCCTTGGATGCGGCAGCTTTGATTGCTTACATAGCCGCTGAGTTAAAATAAAATTTACTTCGTTAGAAAGAATGAGTTTTGGAAAAAAAGGTTGTCCCCATCGATGTCCACGTTTCTCAACGTTGGTTAAGTGATTCATTACATTCCGCGGAGATAAGATACTGACTTTCTGTTAAGATTTGCAGCTTTAAACAGAGGTATTCACTTAAGGCTTGTTATAATAAAAACGCGCCATCCCCACCAGGGAGCTCCATTACCGAAAACGGAATGTGGAAAAATTGCAACCCTAGATGCTTGAACTTTAGGCTTGCAATGGTAGGATACCAGATTAGCCGGTTTGGAGCTGATTCCACCTCAGCGTCTTCCATGGAGCCGGTGTAGTAGGCTCATCGATGATATTTAGCCTTACCGCATGCTTCCCTATAATGCAGTGAACAGTCAGAACTCGCACCATCAACGAGAAGTTTACCTTGTTTGGTGTAAAGAGCTCATTTCTCCAGCAGTAGACCTCGGTCAGGGATAATCCAGGCTTTATCTACTAGGGATCACTTCCTGAAGGTTCCTCTGTCTTACCAGCTCATCGGCGATGCATTTTTCAGCGATTTCGCTAGGACTCAGAATCCCGAAATAAGTTTAATAGCGTAGTAGTTCGATGCGGTCGATAAGAAGGCAAAACGTACTTAAAATTTCTCAAACGAACCATAAAGAGCCTAGATCGCTGCTTGGTTGTCGATATCGTCTAGGTGTTACACTAGAGTGCAACCAATCCGAAGCCTCTTATGTTGTGAGGAAGGTATTGTTTAGCGCGTTTCACCAAACTATTCTCTGGTCACACATCTCCGTATTAGCAATAAAAGTAAAACGTAATAATGTCAATCTGGGAAAAGAAATGGGGAAGTTTTTGGGCTTGTCTTAGGTCGATAAATGGTTACAGTGAAATATGAAAACGCGATAAGTAAACCAAATTGAATTGGCATAGTTTCTTGTAAATACAAAAATATCAAAAAAAATCTTTTATTTCTTTGAGGGTTTTTATTTTCAGCTTTGACACCGCCCCAAAAATATACCTGTCCTGGGTTCTACCTGAGCCTTCATAAACTCTAGCCAAGACAATTAGCAACGTACACACAGCTAACCATACAAAAAAAGAACACCTCCTCCGCACTTGGTTTGCAATGCAGCTAAAATGCGCAAACCCTGCAGCTACATACTATATATATGTAGTACATATATATATATGTATGTGCTTACATTCCCAAATTTAAAAATATAAGAACACATACTAGGTAAACACGTAAATTAGATGGTAGTGAAAAAGGTTAGCACCCATAAAGGTACGCTGATACACACGTACATATTCATTCATACATATATATAGACTTACATCCATGTACCAGCACATAAGCACTTGTGCGATTATATTTTCAGTTCATGGAAAGCAAATTAGACATACTCGTTTGTAGATATGTGTAGGTGCACAACCTCTGTGCGTACAGGTTAAAATTGTTAAATGACAAGCATTTGGATTAAGCACGAAACAACAACAGCAACAACGGCAGAAAATATGCATACAACCAAGTATGTCAACTCATGTACTAGATATGGGCACGGGACAATAATTTCATTCCCAATCCCGCCCATCCCGAATTTAAATTTTTAAATCCCGAACCCGTCCATCCCGACGTTTTTCACTAAGTTTAATTCACATGTCTTTAAAAGTGATTTTAAATAATAAAAAATCTGGCATTTTCCGATTATTATTTTTTGCTTTGCTGTTCGTTTTCGTGTCAATAGAACATAAAAAAGTGCTTATTTCATAAAACGTATTTAAGGAAGATCTCCCGAATTTGTGGCGGTTGTGGGTATATCGGGAGTGTCGGGAAAGCATTTTTGGTCCCGGCTCGCCTGCAAAATTTTTCAAGACCTTCCCGCGGGTCCCGCAGGTCTCGATATCCAGCGTCCATATCTATGATGTACTTTTGCTGCTGTACGCCATTGCGTATGAGTGACTACCAAATTTTTAGTACACTTTTTTTTTTGTTTCTTCACCTACAAGAATATATGTATGTATACATACATCATTTTGCTTTGGCTTCGAGTATTCAAATTTTTGGCAAGTAACACCTTTTTAGAATATCAACCTTAATAAATAAACATATACGGGTTCATTTTCAGATGAACTCATATACATATATTTAGTTCCTTTTTTTGAATGTAATATTAAAAAATGTATAGTACTAACCCTTAACATACCAAACGTGGTACTTGGAAAGCCCAGACAGTGATTTTAAGTTATTCTGACGTATGTATGTGCCTTAGATTGACGATTAATATCGTTTCAATATGCCTCCATCAAAAAAACATGAACGAAATAAAAATCAACTTGGGATCCCTGCACGACCCTACAGGGTAAACTACATAATAAAATCGGGTTAAGTAAGTGAGCGCTGTATATATTAAAAAAAAAAAATAACGCCGGTTGCGTAGCAGCGTCATTAAAAAAAAAATATACTTAAAATTAATTTCCTAGCTGCTTCAAGTAAACACTTTGTCGTAAGAGTCGTAAAGTTAATTGGATTATAGAATTCTGAATAACAAAAAGGTGAAACTTGGGTAAAAATTTGTTGAATTTTCCTAATTTGTGTCGTAAGTCTGAAAAATGCCTTCATACGGTGTTTGTTATATAATGAGCTAAACGTTTACAAAAAATTTAATTACAAAATCCGTCGTTTTTTTATTTATTTCCCGGCTAAAGTTTGATTTTTTAATTTTTTATTTTTTTGTAATGAAATTTCCACAATGGAAAATTCATTACTTACATATCATAAAATTTTGTTAATAACCAATCCAATGCTAAAAATTCAGAATACACCAAAAAACCATGGGTTTTTCAGAACACCCTAGCTTGGCGAACAACATTGAAAACAGGTGGTACATTAAAGGTTAAATAAAATATACCAGAAAAGTTAAAAGTTTTAAAATGCATACTTGCATGAGTACAAAGCATACGAGGGTACATGAATAGGTACATTGAAAAACAGCATGTTGCTTTGTTGGCGTTAATTATTTGGTTTTTTACGAATTTGGTATTAAAGACCAATGTGAAAATTTGGACTCGTAGATAAATGCGCATTTTTTTTAAATGCCTATATATGTATGTATCTGCTTGCTTCAGTATGACCTGGTCTCCGAAAGTCAACAGTTTTGCCAACATATACCTTCCGAAGCAAGAGTTTGCGGTTTGTTAAACAATAAACGCAATTAACTTGTCTTGATTTTGCCTATTTTTATTACAAACAAATATGCGTACATTTCGTTTACCAATTTTATTTTACTAATATTCTGATTTTAAATACATCGATAGCTTAGAACTCAAATTTGCAAAGTCCACTTTTTATGAAAACTCATAGTTTGATACAGGAAGCTAGAGAAATTAAAAATGTCTTGTTTCGAAAACGGTAAAGGTACTTGTTTTATTTATTTTAATTTATGTTCTATGAAATGAAAATTCGCTAAGTCCAAAAGAAGCACCGAAAATCCGATAAGGCTAAAGTACGAAATCTTTTAATAAAGACCGAAAACATCTGATTCGTATGGAGTTTTGCTTTGCTTTAAACCACCGAATTTTTGTATTCATAGTTTTGCGAAATACTTCAAGAAAATGGCTATAAGAAGTTTTTTCCTCTCCTGTAAAATTTTTAAAATGCAACTTAGAAACTTTTCAAGCTAAGCTGGCGATATGCGCACTGTCTGTATGTCAGAGCGTATGAGTAATGTGAGAAACAAATTGAGTATGTACATTGGATGCTTCTATTTGAGAGCTAGAAAAAATTACAAAATCTAAATTTAATAACCTTGGAAAGAAGAAAATACCACCTTTTGAGAGTCAGGGGTTTGTTATTTTGTATTAGTCAAATCACAAATACAAACATCGAATCCTAAATAATATAAATTTATTATTTGTTTGCCGAATCAAATCAGGAATAAAATTATTATTTGTGAATAGATTCCTCGCTTGAAGTTTTCGTGAGATGGGCCTTAACGCGTTTGCGATGGCAAATACCGCAGGCGATTTAACGGTGAGTACATGTGGTGATCTCCAAAATAACAGCTATAACTTCTACCAAAATTTAAATTATAGTTGTTGTTCTACATACATTTTCATTATCTAGTAACGGCCTCAAGCGCAGTAAACATTTTTTAATATAAAAAAAAATAAATTTTAACTCAGATAATTGGCAGTACCTTTATAGCGAAAAGTAGCAAAACAAGTAGGTATCGGTACTTTTGTTCCGATAGTCTTCTGGTATCGATACTTTCATATGATACTACTTCCAAGTAAAAGTAGCGATACGTGCTTGGTATCGATTCATCCCTAATCGTGTGTGCTAATATTTGTTCACTTAATAATCTTATACAAAAAGTCATTGGAAGTAGACATCTTAATCCGTTTATACATACATATGAATAAATTTGAGAATCAATAAGTATGAAAAAATTAACAATAAGTATGAAAAAATTCAGATTACCCTATGAAGACGTCTTAACCGAGTCCAATCAGGGCACAAATTTTATGTGACATCTTCGACTTTAGTAGAATCGATTTTGGGTGTTAAATGAAAAAAATATTTTTAATTTTTTGGTCTCCAGGGAGCATCTGGGCTTGCAGCCCATTGCGACACGTCTTAACCGGCTCCTATCGGGACCAAAATTTATATGTAATATCTTCGACTACGGTAGTATCGATTTTGGGGATGAGTTGGCAAAAATATTAATTTTAATTTTTAGAATCTCTATAGAGGTATCTGAACTTTGGCCCCTGTGCGACACGCCTTAACCCTCTCCAATCGGAACGAAAATTTGTATGTGATATCTGTGACCGTGGTATTACCGATTTAAAGGGTGAGACTGAAAAAAATCACTCATTTGATTTTTGAGGACCACCCTAATGTGCACAAAAATATGTAAAAACAAGCATGTTTGACTAACTATATGAATATGCTGGCTGTAGGAATATAATCTTACTCATATACATATCGATGCTCCTTTGCAATAATGACAGAACTAAAAATTTCATATTTTTCAGTAGGGTCAAATCAAAGTTTTGGCGTTTCATAATTTTGCAATAATATGTGTATCTTGGAACGTAGTTTTTGTGGATTATTTGAAATTTATACTGTAGAACAAAATATAATGTCAAGAACGTTGCCACAAAAGAACCAACACACAAAAAAACAAAAGTATTGAGAGCAGTTTGAACGAGAGAATGTTTCCGTGAAGAACGAAATGCGAACAAAACTCTCGGGAACATTCTCGAGAAGAATAGAATGGCAACGAAGCTTTCGGGAACGTTTCCAATGAGAACAAAATGAGAAAGAAAGGATCGATAACTTTTTCAAGGAGAATCAAAAAAAAGAACAAAAGTCTTGGGAACATTCTACTAGAGAAAAAACCGAGAACAAAAGTTTTAAGAATATAACGCTCAGAGTGAGGGAGGCATCTGCATGTTAGGATGAAAATCGTTTCAGTGAAAACCACTATTGTTAATTCTAAGCCAGATTAAATATGGATCATTTCAACTACCGTTCTGACGACCTTTTTTTAAATTTCGTTCTCTTATTGTTCGCATTTTGGTTTCTTTGGGAGCGTTGCATAGGGTTTTGTTCTTATATAATTCTAATTGAAAACATTCTCGACAGTTTTGTTCTCATTTCGGTTTTGGTT
>NW_023458560.1:29314874-29316584 GCF_013731165.1 Rhagoletis pomonella
CTTCTTTATAAAGATCCAGTAATAATTAGACCGAAAACAACAAAATGAGTAACTATTATTAAGCAGTTAAACGAAAATTATTCCACTGGTATTACTGAGCAACAGCACAATACAAAAAATGCCGTTATTTCCCATAAAAGCAACATTAAACCAAGGAAATTTTTTGACTTATGCCAATATTCACGATAAATTTGAGACATGTGCCACTTTTCACTAGTAAGGGGTGCCTACTTCGATTTTCTGACAAATTACACAACTGCGGCCCCTCTTGGATTGGTGACAAGTAACCATATATGGCGATTTTCCACCCAAAAATATGGCTATTTATCAACATGAAATTTCGAGTTATGTCGTTATTGCTGAGAACCATTGATATATAGATATAAATTTCCATAAATAAATACAACAAGTTAAGCAGATACGAAAACAGTTGATAAATTTACATTTTCTTTTTACCAACGGACAGTCATTCCTACTTATTATACATATATGTACATCTGCTTATTATGTACATACATACATACATAAGTACTTATAAATACTACGTACATTTGTACATATATGACTAAATTTCCTTCTAGAAACATTCACCTCCAGTTTCTCAACACCCATTTACTAGCAGCAGATTGGCTGTATATTTTTTGCCATTCTTCTTATTTCCATTGATTTTTTTTGTTGTTGCCCTCTTAAGGTAACCTTCTTATGGAGGTAATTGTGGTGTGAAGCTGATGGGGTATGGCGTTTAATAGTGGTGTTGGAAAATCACTTTATATGTTAATTTATACAGAAACTAACTCGCCTCTTCGTCGACGACGACGAGAGTGATTCTTTATGGCCTTAAATCATGGCTGAACACTGAACAATGCAGGCAGTCAACAGACATGCACGAAAGGTTACAGGACATCGGCAACGAAGTAGAGAAAAAGTGAAAAGCAAATAAACAAACTCGAACACTTCACATACACTGTTACGCAATAGCACGTAGTTGGGGGGTTTTTTGCTTGCGGCTACAAAAGGAACATTCATTTACGCTAAAATAGCTTACATGGTGTTGATAAACAATTGCAATAGTACGCAAGTATGTGTGTGTATGTCGCTTTGTGCTCCGTCACTAGTCAAGCAATCAAATATGTTACTGAAATCCTTCAACATCAGCTTTGCACTGATGGAAGGACAAAACCGGACAGACTTTACAAGCAGCTAAACACTCAACTGAAAGAATATTTATGTATACGTGTGTGATAAATATGTGTGTGTGAGTGCGTGCGTGCATGTTTGACTCCACAACAATATGCAATTGTTGAGAGTGCAAGCCAATAACAACTAAACTGGAAAAAGAACACCCTGCATACGAAATGCAATCAACGTTTGACCACATTTTCATATACATAAATACATATTTGCACATACATACATAAATATTTACGTGTGTATTCAAGTGTGCCTTTGCACATTGGTCGAAATGACCTGTTTCAGCGGCAGTAATTCACAGGAAGAAGTTTGAGCTGTAATATTAGGCACATGTATTAGTGACAGTTAAAGAAGTGTACAGTGAAAAAATCAGCTAGTTGGATCGATATATAGGGGAGTTATATCGATTTATATGTCCGTCCATCGGAATATTGTCCAACCAATTTTTTTTTTTTTAATATTTATTAATACGTTAAATAACTTAAACAATATTCTTTGAAAGGTTTATATATAACATCT
>NW_023458560.1:29316684-29318232 GCF_013731165.1 Rhagoletis pomonella
GTAGCATTTACATATGCAAATACATATCGTGTAAGAGCGCTACAAGGAAAGTATATGTAAGAATGTAATTAATGTTTGATATATTCAATAAAACAACTATACGCCAATTAACTTTTTTTTATTTTTTGTTGGCAAGAACAAGCTTATCGTTCAGGAGGGGTGTGCGATGTCGCTGATGTCGTGAGGTGAGATGTGAGTCGCGCGACAAAACTTCGAATATTTTCAAACTCAAATAAGATCCCAAAGATTTTTTTTCACGATTTGGATACAATTTACATAAGAAGCATAAAAAAAGTAAAAATATTGTTTTTAAGCAATTGAGAACATTTACAAAAACAACTTGTTTTTAACAACTGTTAAAAAAAAATAATAAAATAATATTTGCCGGCATTGAACATTTAATTTTCTCAAAGTTCATTAATTTCTCAGCAAACCCTGAAAGTTTCAAGTCATTTGATTTAATAGTTTTTGTGTAATTAATGTAAAAAGAAAAATTAACTATATTTTTTAGTTGGAAATAAAATAAAAATAAAAAATGTTTTCCAAAAACGACTCCATAAACCCTTTAGAGGATGTTTAAGACTACCTATTTCAATTCATATTAAAGATTTTTGCGTCATTGTAAAAAATCGAGTGACCACTTGGCGAATTTCCACTCAGATTTTACAAAGTGAAATTACTTGATTTCAGCATGATTTGTGTATACATAAATTACAAATGAGCCGCAAATTACGATAATGTGAACATACTTTTAGTCCGCTATTAATCGATGTGATCCCCTTGTTTTGCCAAAGGATGCATACCATCCCAAAGGATGCATACCATACGAAAACATAAATGAAATACAGGATACTAGCTGAAATCCGGCCGGATTTCCGGATTTCCATTATAAAAGATTCAAACAACCCATTTCTATTTTCAACATACATGCTACCCGACACTCTTTTTGAAATCACTGAAGACGGTGGTTCGCAGAGATACTTCATTGCCAGTGTAAATAAATTTGGAAATTATTTGCGACTATGCTTACGCAAAATGAAAAGATCTTTCTGCCTGGGTATAAGGGGTAACTGCAAATATTTCTCCATTTCTCCATCGTTTGGCTAACCACATCACTACAAAAATGGTCATCAGAGCCGTCGGAAATTTCCTCAAAACATTGCCAAATATCCTGGTCTCGCTCTTCAATAGAAGCCTTCACTAGAGTTCGGCCTTTTCCATATGATGCAACCCGGTTTCTCCATGCAAGCTGATTTATATTTTCGAATTAGTTCGCCATCATCATCGAATCCACTCCCGTTACCTTTTTCAAACCGTCCGTGGAAGAGTTTAGAGATCTGCGGTTGGGTTTAATTGCTTTGCGCCATCTCTCCTCCTCAATCGTTGTGCGAAAACTTCGTTTCAACTTAAAGCTAGGTGCCATTTAGTCCATGCTGCCTGTGCTGTGCCCAAAGGTTCTGAAATTGAATTCCCCCATGGCTGTCAATCTAGCTGCGAGTAAATTGAGGATTATTTCAAGAGCAGCCGTTGGATACGATGACTTTTTTT
>NW_023458560.1:29318332-29322538 GCF_013731165.1 Rhagoletis pomonella
TTAGTACCTTTTCTAGTACGTTAAAATGCGTGACCGGAATAGACCTGAAAATAACAGCTTTTTAGGAAAGAAATATATTTATGCAAATTAGAAATCATTTACCAAACATTATAAACAAAAAACTTTTGGTGTTAAAAATTATTTTCTTGGTATATTTATTTCCGGTAAATCGCCCAAAATCATTCTCTTTTTTGAAAGATAAAATTTAAGGAAAGTTAGTTAAAAAACTTATTTAAGATGATTTTTTTTTCAATTTCCTTAGGAGAAAATTATTTTTTTTTTTTTAGAAAATAATGTCTAGCAAAATTAAACAAAATTTGCCCTTATGCATTATTTTTCGGCAACAAATGATTTATTTGGGAAAAATCAGTATGTATTTGGAAAACTAAATTTGAAAAAAAAAACACACACAAAATCAGAAAACATGTTTGAAGAAAAGGTTTTTGAAAGTAATGTTTAAAAAAAACAATAATTTTTTAGTAAAAATAAAAAAGAACTTAGTATAGAAACATTAGGAAAAAATTTCGTTGTTATTTGAATTTAGTGAATATTTTAGAAAAAACTTGTGTTTTACGTAGAATAATTTATCTGGTAATATACGAAATTTTTTATTTAACTCTCGATAAGGTTTTTAAAATTATTAGCTTATGGTCCTGAGTGTGTTAACACTAGCAAGACTATTAAATCGACGTACCTTGAAAGATTAATATTAGTAACAAAATACTTATCTATAATTGAATGTAACACAAATTTAAATTTAAATTTTATTAATACAATTAAGTACCCATTTATTTTTTTTATTTTAGAAAAAAATATTGGCAGTCAAATGTGAAAATGGCTCAAATGACCCTTGTCCGAATTTGTAGGTTTAAAAAGTTGTAATTATGCAGCCTGATCCGATAATACCTAGCCGTACCTAAATAGTCTCTTCTTTCTCTCGTACTTACAAATATCGGACCAAAGTTATTGTACCATTTTGTGTTCATGTTACACATTATCTCGTGAGTTACTCGGCCAGAGCTGCCAACTGTATTAGGATGAAGTGTTTAATTTTTTCGTATATGTGTTTCTACAAAAAAAAAATTTTTAATGATATTTTCCTGCCCATTTCTAAACTTTGTTAGCTCCGCTAAATTCAATTCCTATTTCTTAATGATTTAATTTTGACTGACATATTCTATTGCAAAGCAAATAAAATCTAAATTTCCTAGAAAATGTCCTCCAAAAATTTACCCAGCGTACTAATAGGGATGTGGCTTCTTGTGTATATGATATCGGCCAAATCCGATTTTAGGACAAACTAGTTTTTCCTAGGCTAAACTAGCTGTTCCCAGCTCCGATTCATCCGTCAAACGCGGAAACAAGCGGGACGCAACATTATGGTGGACTGCGTACCTGGAGTTGGACTGATGAGGGTTATTTTTTTTAAGCGCGGCCGCTCTGGATTTCATGGCCATATATCGATGGTAATATGCAGTAACGCCACAATTCAAAATTCGAAAAATGAAAACTCTTTCTACTGTTAAGTGGCTCATGTCTTTAATCCTTGTCTAATCCATGTCTAATTCTTACTAAAGTAAGTAGTAAGGATCGCTGCAGTTAGTCACTTAACAGTAGGAAGGTATATGGTGTTTTGAATTTTGAATTGTGTCGTTATTGCAGAGGACCATCGATATGTGCAATGATTTCTTAATTTTTTGCTGTCAACTCTTTTGCTATTCAAATTATTCCCATTCAGCTCTTATACTAAACTTTAATTAATGTTTTGATGAACCATACAAATGTTATGACTTATAAGTAATTAATTTTAATATTTACAACTAATAGATTAATTATTTACTATATACTTGCAACGACGCTATTTTAATACGCCGTAAATTAAATTAATCGCTTGTGTGAATTATGTGAGTGTGTTTATTAAAATTTAAAAGGAATAAATTTAAATAAGGCTTTCGAATCTTTTAAGGCTTATAAAAAATCAAGAATTTCTTTGATCAATTATAAAATGAAATAAAACTGAAACTTATGTTTGTCTAATTAACACTTAAGCCTGTAAAAATTTGATGTACATATATATATGCATGTTTGTATGTAGAGATATATTTACATATCGATGTTCTGCAATAAATTACTTTTGCGAAAATAGAAAATATTCTTTGCATCAATAGAAATCAAAATTAAAATTTCTAGTGTGTGTGTTTGTGTTTGGTAAATGGTTTCATATTACAATTTATTTATCAAATAAAAAGCTGCTGACTTTTGTTTTCGATTATTGTTATTTACATATGTGTACATTTGTATACTCGTATTAAGGTCTAGTTGCAACTGAGATTCTTAGACTTCTAAGGACAATTATTCTTACGTTTACGCCTAGGCGGACATTCTTCGTCGAAACGACGAGCCGACAATGTTTTTTGTTTACGTGTATAAAAATAAGAATGTGCTTCCAGGGTGTAACCGTCGTCGTTTAAAGTGCAAAACCGCGTATCACCAAAATGCAAAACCGCGTATGTGAAGTTGTAGAAATTATTTCTAGAGCATAAAAACGCTCATATTTCAAAATAGATCCCTTTTTTATAAAGCAATCGCATTTCTGGCTAGTATATTTCAGGACGAATAGATAAGGATTGAGCCAAGAGCTTGTGTGAGCAAATCCAATTTTTGGTAGCCAATGTCAGTTACGCGGTTTTGTACTTTAAACGACGATATGCTTCTATTTACATACACTGGCAATCAATGTTTAATATTTGCAATGTTTTTCAAGTTAAAATTTTTATTGTTATTTTTTTATGAAAATATGTTTCATGCTTTAATCAAAACCACATAAGCCAAACTTTCAAGATAAAAAAAAATGTATACTAGGCTCGATAGGGGTCTTAGTCCTGATTATACCGATATACGTATATATATTTTTTTTGAGGTGTAAATAATTACTACTAATTTTAAATGGAATAACTAAAAAACCACTGTATTAATTTAAAATTGTCTAATGCCATTTGAAAGGTATGAAAAATATATATTTTTTTTGGTATACATATGTTTTACTTTTTTTGTAAGGCTTATGAGAAAAAGGAGTTTTTATAAAAAAAAATGACAAAATGAATAACAAAATAATTTTTATTATTAAATCACGTAATTGACAACAAAAAAAAAATTAGCTAATCACATATAGGAGAAATTACATTTTACTTATTTTAAGTGATAAAATTCTACTATTATATATTTATCTCGTAATATATACTGAGTAATGTGTACCTACTCTGCAAATGATATTCAGCCCTCTTCTTTGGCAACAGAGAAAGGAGAATTCTACTTCCTGAGGGTTATAATCCCTAAGTGCGGCAGAAAGGTGTTCTCTGCAAAAGCTGTTCAGCCCCTCTCCTTCGGCAACACAGAAAGGAGAATTGTGCTTCGTGCTAAGTGCGACCGAAGGCCGCCTACGCAGAAAGAAGTTTTGCGCAAAAATACTTGCGATTGTTCAGATAAGACATGTTAGATATCACAGAAAAGCTCGATTTACACCCTTTTTTATCGCTGTATTTATAAATAATGTTAATGAAGTGATTTTTAAAGAAAAAAAAAATACATTTGTTATAACAAAAAATTTTGTTTTTTCATAAATTGTTTCATTAAAGAACAACATTACTGTACGCCGAAAGAGAGGCACTTTTATTGCGTTTCTAACGACACACAAATCTTTGAAATACTTTCAATGGTTTACGAGATCTTTGAGTTTAAAAAGTCAATTTTTTTACTTACATTTTTTATTTCCACCAAAAAAACAATTGTGTTGTTGTAATCTCTATAAATTCCTCTATAGAGCGCACTATTTTTTGTTCCAAAAATCGAGTTGATTTTTAAAGATTTTTTATTGCTGAGCTTTTTGCACTTTTTACCATATAAAAGGAATTTCTTGTAGAATAAAATGCGCTTGATCGTTTTCAAACAAAATTTAAAATTGTTTCACTAGAATTACATAGCCGATCTACAGCCCGCGACAAAAGATACCACATCAACATTTTTTATTTACTTTTGACTACTTTTCTTTTGCTTTTTTAGGGTTCATTATTTTTAAAAAAAAAGTATAGCTCTTTTTATATAACAAATACCATATAACTCTAAATTTCAGGCTTTGTACAAAAATTATAAAAATTCCATAAAGTTTTCATCCCAATCGAAGCATTTTAATTTTAATCTCTGGAATAA
>NW_023458560.1:29322638-29324691 GCF_013731165.1 Rhagoletis pomonella
TTTCTGCCTTCTACGGTGGTAATTTTGGGCCGGGTTGCCTGTTTTGGAGGATTGTTGTGCTGTGTGCCGCGTATTACGTGTACCGGGTACCACTTTCTCGAGCGAATTCCTCTGGGGAACCTGTTGTGTGAGTTGCTGGCTTTTTGGCTAGACTTTGAGGAGGGTTTATACACGCATATCGGCGGAAATAGACGACACGCCATTTCTTTAAATAAAATTAATTGGTGCTCGTTTGTATGTACATACATATGTAAATGCATGTGTGTGCACCTTTCTATTAATATCGTTGAATTATTTTAATATCTATTGCAAAATTTTATTCAGACAGGACTAAAAAGTAGAAAATAAATAATATAAAAAAAACTTTTTAATATACAACGCTTTTATAAATGGACTAAAAAGTAGAAAATAATATTTCTCAGTCCCATAGAATTTGTTTTGATAACTTTTGATTTTGAAATTTTAGCAAAAGTCATTATAAACAATCTATGAAAATGAAAATGAAAAGCGTGGGGCGCATGTAATACACTTGAATTGATATGAAAAGTAATATATGAATGTATGTATGTGGGTATATGAATAACGACCGCTTAAAATCGATTTCAAAGTTCTACTTTCGCTGTAGAAATTTTAGGTCTACGTTATGTAGTTTGACTATTGTCAATTAAATCGAATGCTTTGTATTGCATGCGCTCCACGTTTTTCATTTTCAATTTCATAGATTGTTTATAATGACTTTTGCTAAAATTTCAAAATCAAAAGTTATCAAAACAAATTCTATGGGACTGAGAAATATTATTTTCTACTTTTTAGTCCATTTATAAAAGCGTTGTATATTAAAAAGTTTTTTTTTATAATATTTATTCTTTCCTGTGCGTTCTTTGAAAAATTAATTTGCTAACTACGAGAATATTTCCAATCTACACTGTACGTAGCTTCATTATATCGGCGGCTCTCCACTGGTTGGCTCAATCCATGTTGTGGCGCGACTTTAGCCGATTGTGGTGCACCTAGTAAGGCGCGAATAAAAAAAGTTAAAACTAGCAGCGCCAACAAAGCGTAGGTATAACAATCAAATTGGCCACCATCAACCGAATTTAGCCTAGAGAAGTGGCAGAGACTGAAAGTGGTGAGCAAAAAATATATTTCTATCCGTTATGTTTTTGGTTGAAGTTGTGTTGGTCACCTAAGTGCACTTACAGGCAATCGAATGCATTTTCATTTCCATGTAGCTACATCCGTAGGATGTGTATATATGTGTACTTTGCGTTCGTGTGCGTGTGTGTGTATTTGAGAGTGTAGTCTGCGTGCCAAAATTGCGTAACGATTTTTCAAATATTTGTACCTATGTTGTTGTTGTCGGCCGCTGTGGTGTAGTGGTAAGCAGTGCGCGCTTTCACTCATCAGCACCTGGGTTCAAGCCCTGGTCAAAGCAACATCGCAAAATATATAGAAAAAGGTTTTTTCTTAACAGCGGTCGTCCCTCGGCAGGCAATGGCAAACCTCCGAGTGTATTTCTGCAATGAAAAACAGCTTCTCATAAAAATACAATCGCCGTTCGGAGTCGGCGTAAAACTGTAGGTCCCTCCGCTTTGTGTGACAACATCAAGGCGCACACCACAAATCGGAGGAGAAGCTCGGCCAAACACTAACATATGTGTAAGCGCCAATCTATTATTATTATTATGTTGTTGTAGTCTTTGTTTATATTAATGTCTGTATGTTATAGTGTCCTTCTCGCCATCCCACTCCTAATTGATTTTAGTCTTGGTTTCTTCAGAAAATTTGGTTAAAAAATCTCCCATACATATTGACCCGCCCTTATGTATGTAGGTGTATGAACGCAAACTTCTTGATGTGCCTTTGCTATCCATTTCCGCATGAGCTATGTATGTATTGCTTCATATCTCAATTATGAAATACAGTATATTTTGCTTAGCTGCCCATCCTTCTTTGCACGAAAAACTTATCCGCTTAACCGAAAAAAGCACTTAAGCGAATTTTCTTTACTACTTCAATGAGGAAGGTATCCGAATCCCTATGAAACCAAATA
>NW_023458560.1:29324791-29327827 GCF_013731165.1 Rhagoletis pomonella
TAGTCCATTTATAAAAGCGTTGTATATTAAAAAGTTTTTTTTATATTATTTATTTTCTACTTTTTAGTCCTGTCTGAATAAAATTTTGCAATAGATATTAAAATAATTCAACGATATTAATAGAAAGGTGCACACACATGCATTTACATATGTTTGTACATACAAACGAGCACCAATAAATTTTATATAAAGAAATGGCGTGTCGTCTATTTCCGCTGTAGCAAACGTAGTACATAGGGCGACATCTACATGTCATCTACCTCGCCCTATTCACTACAGCTGTCGCCCTATGCACTATGCTTTTTTATAGGAACTTTTCAAAGCTTTGCTTTGGTGTCGGACACACAACATTGAAATTTTCTTGATCCAAGTTAATGCAAGTTGATAAAAGCGTTGTAAAATGGAGCCCCGGTTTCGGTAGGACTCAAAGTAGAGCCCGCGCTATAACGCCGGCGACTCAACGAGCGGTCAAGGCGGTTAAAAACCGCTGGGTGCAGAACACACCCCAGGCAGCCCCTGGAAAGGTCACCCAAAAACAATCCCGCCGGTCAGAACAGTGTCCCCGTATCGGGATATGGATCGACCGATGTAGTACCTACACCAACACACTCGCGAGCCAAAACAACCGCCGATATGCGTGTATAAACCCTCCTCAAAGTCTAGCCAAAAAGCCAGCAACTCACACAATAGGTTCCCCAGAGCAATTCGCTCGAGAAAGCGGTACCCGGTACACGTAATACGCGGCACACAGCACAACAATCCGCCAAAACAGGCAACCCGGCCCAAAATTACCACCGTAGAAGGCAGAAACCCCGAGCGGCAGTGCAGGAGCCCAAGAATTACCCTTAAAACGGCCACAGGAGCTTAAAAAGACCAACTGGTCCCCAACTGGTCCGTAGGTAAGTAGTTTCGGACTAGTCCCAAACATGTTCCCAACTGCTTCCCGGACTGGTCCCCGACTGGTTACCAGCTGGACCCACGAACTAGTTAACAACTGGTCCCAAAGTGGTTAGCAACTGGTCCACCTATACCTAAAATGGTCCACAAGTCACTGCATTTACATATGTATGTACATACAAACGAGCACCAATTAATTTTATTTAAAGAAATGGCGTGTCGTCTATTTCCGGTGTAGCAAACGTAGTACATAGGGCGACATCTAGATGTCATCTACCTCGCCCTATTCACTATGCTTTTTTATAGGAGCTTTTCAAAGCTTTGCTTTGGTGTCGGACACACAACATTGAAAGTTTCTGGATCCACAACATTGAAAGTTTCTGGAACACAACATTGCAAGTTGATAAAAGCGTTGTAAAATATACGCTTCACTCAGTTACGTGGGTGACGTAGGGTACACTCATACACACTTAAATATGTATGTGCATGTGGACACATTTTTGTAGCCACGTGTAGTTGAAATGAGTTTTAGCTTAGTTTGGGTTAGCTTTGTTTGGCTTGACTTTCGGCTTTGGCATTGCCTCATAGCTAACTAGTGGCCGCCTTTTTGCGTTCATTCTATTCGTGCAACTTTTTTCCAGCTTCCAGAAATTTATTGCATCCAAAGTGAAGTCAGGACTAGGCTGCTGAGGTGCTTTTTGCAAATGTCAGAGACGGACAGGATGTGTTGGATGGCATTTATTTAAGGGTCGAAGTCCGTGAAACGTAATAAATATGCTTTTACATGTACGGTTTGATGGAAATATGTATGAATACAGGGTGTTCTACACCACCAGTCCACCCACCTCTAAAATGAAGGGAAATATTTTTTATTGAAAACCGCAAAAATGTTACCTACTAAATCGGGGATACTCTATATTTTCGTGGTAATACCGACTTCTAACTTCAACCGGAAGTGAGTTAAACTGGCCGTACGTCCATTTTTCAAATAAGATGTACATGTTTTTACTACCCAATAGGATTCCAAGTATAAAAACATGTAACTTTTGTTTGGAAATTTTTTCTCGTAAGTGCCTTTTTCAACCTCTAAATGACCTTCGATCTTAAACTCGTCCCGGACTGCTGTCTTTTAGAGATTGAAAAGGGCACTTCGAAAAAAAATATTCAAATAAAAGTTGCGTACAGAATACGAATTTGTACTAAAAACGTACATGTGTAGTTCAATAAAATGTTCTTCCGGTCAGTTCAACCCACTTCCGATGCAAACCGGAAAAAACTTATTTATGCGTGGAATCCGAATCTGTGTTAAAAATGTGTATATCCCATTTAAGAAAATGGACTTCCGGTCAGTTTAACCCGCTTCCGGTGGAAACCGGGCTTATCGAGTGCATTGTGTGCATTGTGTGAAAGACTGAAGCCCACCGTCAACGAACTGATTGGGTGGCTTTAGGCCTGGAAAATCCACCATAGATACGGCGACCATTCGTACGGACTTTGGCGGGACATTAACAATTTCGATTGTCCCGCTGAATATTTTTTAAAAGTCGGGATATATAAGTGTCCCGATTTTTGATATTTCTACCGATTTAATCCCGATTTTGAGTGCTTTTTTTTATTAATTTAATAGGAGTCTCCGTGAACACTGGCCCAAAATCCATTTTACTGACAAACGGAGCGGCACTTTCTTTATCACAAAGAACACAGAATATAAGGGAGGCATAAAAATAGCCAGCATCTTTATTTGCAATGACCTTTGCTTATGTTTTATTCTGTCCAACTGATAGATACTCTCACTATATTGCAGGCTATCACTCTTGCATAATTTTTTTCAATGTTTTTATAATTATTTGTTAAGTTTTAATTAAATGATTCAAACTTGAATTTAGTGAAATTATAAAAATTATACTAATTCCCTCAAAAAATGAATGGCTATGAAAAATATAAACTGAAGATATAGTGACGAAAATATAAATAGGGAAGATACATTTTATAATTGTTTGCCTATTCCCGTTCCGATTATTTAATGTTACTCGTTATCTAACAAAGACCATGTAAGCCAACATTTCAAATTTTGCATAACAATTTTCAAAATTCAACAAAATTTCACCAAAATTTTGAACTTTTTAGTTCGATTTTTTT
>NW_023458560.1:29327927-29331321 GCF_013731165.1 Rhagoletis pomonella
AAGCGTTGTATATTAAAAAGTTTTTTTTATATTATTTATTTTCTACTATACTGAAACAAATTCTAAGTATTTTATAAATCATGCTATGTAGAGCAATTGTTTGGACACGTGTTTTCGATTTTGATTTCAATGTTTATTTTTTCAGTATTTTTGTCGGGCTTTTCTATTAAAACGCTTTTCTTCGTAAGCAGAAATAAATCTTATCGATAATAAAACAAAATCTTAAAATATTGAGTAATGCTCCTCCGTTGCAAGTTATTTACATTTGCTTGCAGATAAAATGATTCTAAGAAGGTAATGATAGAAATACATTTTATAACTGAGAGAATTATGGTCTTATTTACGTAGGTTTTGATGTTTCACAAAATTTAGTTTTGTAACGCAAGTTTTGCTAAATTAAAAGGAAAAGGCCGTTGCTTGAAACTCACAAAGTTTTCTGAATTCATTGACCATTCGTCCTCGATGCACCAATTTGAGATTATTGCTAAATTGACAGTTGCTAAGTAGCGTGTTCTCTGAAGTTATGAGATTGAATACATACAACGATTGTTTTGTTGTTATTGTTGATATATCCAGAATGAAGGACTTCGCCTATCTGTTACCTTTCGTATTTGTCTGGAAATTTTGCGCTTCGTTCTTCATCAAGATATAAGTAAACGGTACTGGTCCTTTTTTGTCGAGAATATTTGCCACTTATTCCCCATGACGGCATTCCCTTTATTCTTTAAACGACAAGAATTTTTGTTGATGAGACTTAATAAGCAGCACCTGGGTTCAAGCCCTGGTCAAATCAACATCGCAAAAAATAAAAAATTTAGAAAAAAAAGTTTTTTCTTAACTGCGGTCTTCCCTCGGCAGGCAATGGCGAACCTCCGAGTATATTTCTGCCATGAAAAACAGCTTCTCATAAAAATAAAATCGCTATTCGGAGTCGGCGTAAAACTGTAGGTCCCTCCGCTTTGTGTGTCAACAACAAGGCGCACGCCACAAATCGGAGGAAAAGCTGGGCCAAACACTACCGTATGTGTAAGCGCCAATCTAATAATAAAAATATAATAAGAATATTGACTTGCTAGTATCAGAACTATTTCTTGCACATTTATTTGCCAAAAGTTCTTCAACGGCTCGGCGCCAGTGAGTCATTCGCAATCGTATAATGTGAATGCCGCATTATACTAAAGCCAGCCTTTCGACATAAGCCACTATTCCATGCAAACACAGAAATAAAAACATTTTACTGCAAGTTTGCGATACGGAGAATTTTCGACTCGATTTTATTTAAAGAACAAAATGGGTCATATAAAGTTTCGATTATTTCAAATTTGCAGTAGTATTTTAGAAGAAATGTGCTGCACTTTTATCAGAGGAAACTTCTTCTGAAATAATTGGCAATTACGAATATTTCCTATTGAGATGCATTGCGCCAAAACTGAAATAAATAGTTGCAACAAAAAGTTTAACATCAAAAACAACAAAATAGGTGCAAATTTAAAATGTAAAATTGTTGAGAATGTTGATAAGTCACGAATAAAATGCATTTTTTTGTGATTTTTTCTTTAAAATAATTTTCGTACTGCATACGCTTCTATTGATTAGCATATGTACGTAAATACATATGTACTCTTACTTGTATGGTTGCTTGTTCCCACAGAGTTTCGCTTGTTTATTTCTCTTTTTTTTATTTTAACTTTATTTTTTTTTTTATATTTATCTTTCACTTTCGCACTTTTATGCATTTATGCTATGCCAAACAGCTCGCTGCAAAAGTACAAAAATACGCATGTATGATGCATGGATATCTACATATTTGCATACAAGTGTAGCAAAAAAGCTCACTAGCAGCCTGCAAATTGCTAAAAAGCGAATGAGGAAAAACAATGTAAATTTGCATTGAAAAAGGCAGCACATTTTTTTTTTATACTGAGAAAAGATGGTGAGCCAAAATTAAGGCCAACATATGTGAATGAATACAAAGTGAGTTATTAAACCAAGTCAATTTCCATACCAAAATGCACCGTTGCTTACGAGTTTATATGTTTTGTGTTTGCGTGAAGTACATTAATAGACATTGGATAATTTAAAATATATCTTTCAGCATTTGCTTAGTTGGTAATTAATTTAAAAAAATCACGAGTAGAAAGTTTATAATGTACATTAGACCGGATTGATTTTCTTAACAAAAAAAAAGTTGTAAAAGTAATTTTGTCCTTCGAAAGACTGAGGTGGGTTGAAAGATAGTTGCCGGAATTGCTCTGTAAATTTATGTTAGCCTATAATTTTTTTTATGTAGAATATGTCCTACGTTTCGGTATGGATGTCATGCTCAAATGTTGTAGTTGTACTTAATTTTTAGAGCTTCACAAAAACGCTTATTGTACAAGAACTAATAAAGCGATTTCAAAGAAGCATGCGGCGTTTCAATGACAAAGTTCCAAACCTATCGATAGATTCAATTAGGTAAGTGGTTAGTTCGGTTGCTGTCGTAGAATCAAAGGTAAATATTGGCTTGTTTTGGGGTCAATTTTGAGACTTTAAAGGGCTCTAGCAACTTATTATTCGCAGATATAACTTTAATTTTCAGAATGTAAAAAATTGTTGAAAAAATTATCAAAACTTCTTATTACTAAAATTCTCGAAAACCACTCGAATGATTTTGTTTTTTTTCCTTTATTTAAAAATCCAAATTATTTCCTTTCGTTTGGTATATGGGAAGTTGGTTGATGTCTTCTAAGTATGTTTATTTTATTCAAATCTACGGGCATAAATGATTTTTCATACAAAATCACTTCGTCATCATTTTACAAACAGCGCACGCGCGGGAAGTGTGAGGAGGAGACAAAAAATAAAGGTGTGTATTTCGGATTTTGAGTAACAGATGGCACAGCTCCGGGGAAATATTTATGTACATACATGCATTCGTACATATTTTGACTGAAGTTAATGTGAATCTAATTATTCTTTAGTTATCTAAGTATGTTTGTACATAATAATAATAATAATAGATTGGCGCTTACACATATATTAGTGTTTGGCCGAGCTTCTCCTCCGATTTGTGGCGTTCGCCTTGATGTTGTCACACAAAGCGGAGGGACCTACAGTTTTACGCCGACTCCGAACGGCGATTGTATTTTTATGAGAAGCTGATTTTCATGGCAGAAATATACTCGGAGGTTCGCCATAGCCTGCCGAGGGACGGCCGCTGTTAAGAAAAAACCTTTTTACAACGCTTTTATCAACTTGCAATGTTGTGTTCCAGAAACTTTCAATGTTGTGGATCCAGAAACTTTCAATGTTGTGTGTCCGACACCAAAGCAAAGCTTTGAAAAGCTCCTATAAAAAAGCATAGTGAATAGGGCGAGGTAGATGACATCTAGATGTCGCCCTATGTACTACG
>NW_023458560.1:29331421-29332766 GCF_013731165.1 Rhagoletis pomonella
TTAAATAACTTAAACAATATTCTTTGAAAGGTTTATATATAACATCTATCCAGACGGTTCATCAATACTTATTCAAACTGTAAAGAAAGATAAGGTAAAATTAAGAAAATTGTTATGTTAACATTTGTAAATAAACTCTTACGTCAAAATATTCCAACGTTTCTTTGGCATCTAGCTCGATATGCAAATGAGGTATAAAGTCTTCATCTTCAGAATCTGAAGAATTTTCTTTTACTGCAGTACTTGGTGTATACGCACTGAACCGACACTTTAATGAAAAGCTCTTTGTAGTTCAACAAAAAGGCAAAAACAAACTAAATAAACTAAATTCGAGTATGCAAGAAAACGAAAATCTGCACGCGAGGGATATCTATGCAAAGGAAGAGCAAACAAAAAAGCATTCAGCAAAGCATTGTTTATGCAAAAATCTGCAAATTCTACGCTTTTGTTTTGCTTCGAGGAACAACAGTAATTAGTTATTTATTTACAATGCTGTTGAGGTGTGGCAGAATTTTTTTTTGTTTTTTTTTTCATACATAAATTTGTATTAATGCATGCATGGAAATATATAGGTAATATATATATGTATAAGTTAGCATTTATGTATGCGTAGGATATGCATTAAATGCAGATTTTTGCTGCTTTTAGTTACACCAGATTTGCAATGCTTCGACCAAAGAGAAGGCTTTCTTCTTCCTCTACTACCACCAGCAGTTTACGAGTTGAACACTTTCAGGGCCAGAGCGTCGGTGTCCTCACGGACGACATGGACAAGCTAGCAGAGCCGCTGTATTTTAATTCGCTGCACTATGTCCATTGTCAGATAGAAAAATCACAAGACGGGTGTGCCGATCCTATTCTTGCTAGTCTTTTCCAAGATTTAACATATTGTAAGTACCTGGTCTATGGTTACGGTGACCAGAGATCAGTGGACAAAATCGGGACACTTCTAAAGCATCGAATGCGAACATACAAATTTGTTTTTAGAATAAAAAGATATAACCTCTTTCAATACATTTTTATTTAAAACAAAATATGGAGAAAACCTTGAAAAATTATCGCAAAAATTTATACATGCAATATACTATAAGGTGGCGAGAGAGTAAATAGGGAAAATACATTTTAGCAAGTTTTGGCTACTTTTCTTTGTTTAAAATTTTTTTAATATTGTTTATGAAAATTTGGCTTACTATCTAAAAAACTCATATAAATCAAAATTTCAAATTTAGTAGAACATTTTTAAAAATTCCATGGATTGTAACAAGTGTTGATACAAATTTTAAACACATTTTTTTAGAATTTTTTTTTGATTATGCAGTTTTGTAACACATTAAATGTGAGTATA
>NW_023458560.1:29332866-29343913 GCF_013731165.1 Rhagoletis pomonella
TTCTCGCAATATTGTATTTATTTTTTGTTATTGTTTTTCTTTTTTAATTTTTTCAATTTCTTCCTGGCAAACATTGCTTTGCTGTCAGCTGCCAAGTTCTGTTAGTTTCCTTGTCAGTTTAACTCAAGCCAGCTAGCCTCAATTGTGGTCTCTTATTTAGCTTTAAAGGTATGGCAAATGTACACTAAACGTTCATAGTTTTACATATACGCTAGGTATTTTTATATACACTTGTGGTCAGCTGATTAAGTCATGTGACATTGTAATTAGTTTTGGCTATTTTTCTTTTGTTTATTTAATGCTTATATTTTTTATAGAGCACTTTACCTAACCAGCGACAAATAAGTCCACATTTCAAACTTCGTAAACAAAGTTATTAACTATCAACACACTTTAACATTTGCACCCAAAAGTTTTAAACTTTTTATTTAGAATTTCTAGAAAAATGTTGGGCATACAGTTTTGTAGCACATTAAGTTTTAGTAGGTTAAAGTACAAATTTCGAAACGCTAGAAAATCGCGTTGATTTTTTAAATATTTTTTGCTGGTAGTGCTAAGATTTTTCTCCCATACAAACGAAATTGTCGAGCACATTTGATATGGAAGAAGCTGCACAACACCGCCAGCCAAAAAATTATTAAATATCAACGCGATTTTCTAGCGTCTCGAAATTTGCAGTTTAACCTACTAAAATTTAATGAGCTACAAAACTTCATACCCAACATTTTTCTAAAAATTCTAAATAAAAAGTTTAAAACTTTTGGGTGCAAATGTTAGAGTTTGTTGAGTTTTCATAATATTTGTACAAAGTTTGAAATGTGGATTTATGTGGCGCTGCTTAGGTAAAATGCTAGACTTTTATAAAAAAAATATAAGCATTAAATAAACAAAAGAAAACTTGCCGAAACTAGTCAAAACTTCACTTGACTTAATCAGCTGACCACAAGGGTATTATATATACTAGCAGACCCGGCGAACTTCGTCCGGCCAAAAATTAATTTTATTTACTCAAATATTTTGGTCCAACATTTTACCAACAATTCACGTTCATCATTTTCAGTGATACATTTATCTTCTTCCCTCCATGGCGGCAACAATGATCCAGTTCGGTGGGCATCTCTCTTTGAAAATGTGTGGTATAGTTGGTAGGTGAGTATCGTTGTTCTACAGAACTCCAATATACTTAGACTTATTTCAGATGAAATACCTTAAATGTCTTATCATGGAGCGCAATGGTGCTGATGGTTGATTTAACGGTGGTCATTTAGGATTGACCCAACCCTGATGTCTCCGAATGAAGCTCTAACGCACAGTAATATTGGCAATTCACGTCCATTCAGCCAATCGGAATATACGGGAGTTCGACATACTCGGTGGTATGGCACGTCTATGTAATCGGAAATTCATGGCACATTTTCACACTTGACGATTTTTAGTAACAGCTCGACTGCAGCGCCACCCGGCGGCTGTTTTTTGCAATAGTATTGCCCTTACCGTTACAAATACATAAGAATCTGGAATATAAGCCAAATCGGATCATAACTAAGATTTTTAGTAATAACACGACTCCAGCGCCACCTGGCGGGTCAAAGTGGGAATATGAACTATCCAGAGACCTACTCAAGCACACATAAAATACTTCGTTAAAATCGGTTCACTAATGAACACACAAACACAATCGTGGCAACCCTATTAAAATTTTTTTCTATATTAAATTGGTTTAAACATTCTTAGTAGAGTGGAATTATTTCGGCTTATGTAAATTTAGTTAGTTTTTTTTTTAAATTTCAGATATACAGCAGCACCATTTTAAAATTTTTTTCTTTACAACCCTTTTAAAGACAGAAAGAAACAAAATGAAATAAAAACGAAGCAAATCCGTTAAGCCGTTCTAGAGTTATGCGATAACACACGAACAGAATTCATTTTGATGGATAAAGAAAACAGAAAAAAAACAGAGTTTTCCGCTCAATAATTATTGATTTCCAAGAATTCTATACCATTTCTACGAAAAATTTGAGCGCTTTGAGCGAACTCTAAATATTTTTTGATTTCAAAATAAAAAAACAGCTTTATTTTTGTTGCTTAAAATTCAGACTTTACTTTGGTTGAAGTACCCTAGTGTGTACACGTTTGCTGCTATTGTCTGTGTGACATTTACAGTTTTGGCTTTCGGCATGTCAATTGTGGCATACCTCCAGTTGATCTTCAGTCAATCCGCCACTTTATGTGCTCTCTTGACGTTGATCCCTCGTTTTTATACTGAGCAGACACTCGTGGCAAAGAAACTAAAAAAAAGAAACTGTTGTTAAGCCAAATTCAAAGCAAGTAACGAATATTGTGCATTCCTTGCACTTTTTTCTTTTGCAAATGCCGCCAATTTCTGTTGCTTAAAATTTTTCCGAATTTTTATTCATTTCTATGTACTTTCTTCTCCTTGCCTTCATTTACATATCCAATTCTATTTCACGTCAACACTGCAACTGACGAGCTTTATTTGAGATTGGAATTTTGTTAGTCCGTTCGTTGGTCGATGGATCGCTTAGCTGTTGGCTCGCCCATTGTTTTATTCTGTGCAAAGTAGTGTTGTTGCATTTCATTTTTGCTACACTCTTATCCATTGCTCTGCTTTGTTTCTATTATCCTTTTTTTTTTGTTTCTGCTGCTGCTCTGTTGAGTGACGTGTGCAGATTGTCTGCGTTGATTGAAAGGATACATTTATGGAGCTGCCAACGCCGTTTAGTGCACTCATCGTATCGCATCGCATCTCTATTAGAATATTTGTACAAAAAAATTCCTTGAGAGCAGTAGTCTGGTATGCTTGTATGTTTATTGTATGTGCTATGTACTACAGTAATTGGACAGCTATGCTGTTATCAGCTTTCTAATTTACTGCATTAATTTTTTCTTTTTTGAGTTTAACTGAAGTGCATGATAAATGTGTTTTTCTTATGCAGATTTGTCTGCTACAAGAAAAATGCAATTTAAAATGTTACTAGTTGTTTTGATTTTGCATTTGGAAGTGGCTTTCATTTTGAATTTACCTTCTATTACAGAGATACATCTAAACTTTTCGGAATCAACCTACGCAAGCGTGGTCAATAGAACAACGTCGCGAGCCTAATGGGATCTAGAGTACCCCAAAATGGGATGCTAAGTTTTACAGCCTACTGAAATGCGAATGTTAACTTACCAGAATCCTAGCAGAATTGTGAATTCTAGATAAACAGAACTTGTTCTTTACTAGGTGATTGAGCTACCTAATTACCGTGTTCCGTCAATGGGCGGTCTTTCACTAAGTCTCTCTGACAGGATGAAGTACTTGGTCTTGATCCTTGACTGCCAGCTTTCCTGGAAACTCAACTTAGATGATGGAGTCAAAAAGGCAAAAATAGTCTTATACTACTGTAGCAGGGCCATTGGCATGCGCTGGGGTGTCTCGCCGAAAGTAGGTCATTGGCTTTATGAAATTATAAATAATCGTTTGGTGAAATGTACAGACAAGGCCTTAGCGATGATTAATCACCGGAAAGGAGTACAAAGAGCTGCCTTAATTGGGGCACTTCAAATCACTCCTGGCGTTCAATGCCAATGAGTAAGCTTTAAGTTCGCCTAGAGCTATGAGTAAGCCAGTATTCTAAAAAAAGTTCGAGTATCTTCCGACTCGAGCAGACCACTGCAAGCCGATTTTGGGTACGAAGGTATGTTTCACCACTCATATTCCAGGAAGAGAGCCTTCTGTGGGGTGTATTATCTGGAATTGGGGTCTTGTCCTCGTAATTGTGGAGGGCTGTAAGCTGAATGGGTCGTGTCTTCTGCGAAGAACTCTCCATCAACCTGAAGGTGAAACTACCGGATCACTGCAGTGTTTTCCAAGCAGAGGTAGTCGCAATACAGGTGGAATCGGATTGGTTTCTCTCTAGTAAAACACCTTTCAAGTCGAGATCGAGGCTCTCGACTTCGTGATGGTTCGTTCGAGAAGTTTGAAGGATTCTTTGATCTCCTTATCGACCGCGTCTGAAAAGACAGGGAACTCTTGAGGAAGTGCTATCTGGTAGAGAAAGTCTAGACGTATCTCTGACCTCGTGTGGTCTACTCCTGAACAGATCAGCGTGCCCCGGACGAAGATCTTGTAATTCAAGTTAACAAAATCCTTCAGGCCACGTGTAGACCGGAGGCAGTTCAAGCAGCTCTTGAGATACATCAGTTCCATGGAAGACGATGAGGTGGAATCATCTCAACACCGGCTGCTCTGGTTTCCTGCCTTTGCAAACCTAAATTTCAATCATCTTGAGTGCACATTCCCGATGAGTTTTGTTCTCGTTCACCGCTATACCGACCTCTTTAGCTTCTTTTTACAAATGCTGCGGTTACGTCCCTTTGTTTCAGACCTACGATATCGATACCATCTGCATACGCCAGCAGCATCGTTATTTTGCTGCGGTTTTCATTGGCAGCTCTTATTGCGCTTTCCAGCATTAAGAGATTTACAAAGTCGCGTGAGATGGATCGCCTTTTCTAAAACCTCGTTTGGTCTCAAACGCCGGGGAGAGGTCCTTCCCAATTTAAACGAAGCCGAAAGTTGTGCTCAACGCTACTCTACATAACCGTATTAGTTTTGCGGGGATCCCAAATTTGGCCATGGCGTCGTACAGACAGCTAGCTCCTTTTCGTGGTATCAAAATCAGCTTTAAAATCGATATAAATATGGTGTGTATCAATTTGCTTATCTAGTGTCTCCTCCAGGATCTTGTATGCAATATTAGGAAGGCGAATTCTGCGATAATTGGCGCAAACGGCGGGATCTCCCTTCATGTGGATTACGCAAAGTAAACTGAGCTTTCATTTTAGGGGAATGTGTTCACCAAACGCGCCACCTGTGTCGCCCCATTCAAAAGCGTTGAGAAGTGTTGGCTCCATATCTCAAATGTACTCTGACATCTCTTACGAAAATTCCATTTTCTACTTTGCAGTAGATAGCTCCGCTTTTATAACCTTTTCTTTTGCTGCGTTGTTTTCTGATAGAATTTTCGAGCCGCATTCCTGTATACCAGCATCTTCAATCCTACGCACTTACGGCTTTCTGTCTATGTTTTCTTCCCTCCATTTTTCCGGTATCTCACAATTGTCGCACGTGTCGCCATTGGCTGCAGGGTAGCTTTGTATGCTGCGTATTTTTCTGCAGCAGCCACTCTTCGTCATACCAGTTGTTTCTGCGCGGTTGGTAACAACCAACAACCTCTTCCGCAGCGAAACGAAGTGATTGGGAGGTGGAGTCCTACTGTTCATTTATGTCCAGGCTATGCGTAGTTGCTTGATTAAGCAGAATTGAGAGTCGATTGCTAATTTTTTCGGTTGCTCGTTGTGACTGCAGCTTTGCGATGTCAAACTTTCGCCGCTATTCCTGACGCGCGTTTTTTTTATTGCACAGAGGCGCAACAAGTTAGTGATCCAGTGTTTCAGAGTCGATGTTGGCACCTCGGATAGAGCGCACGTCAAGAACGCTTGAAGCATATCTTCCATCTATTACAACATGATCAATTTGGTTCTTCGTTCTTTGATCAGAGGACACCCAAGTTGCTTTGTGGATGTTTCGATGCTGGTGTCTGCTTTTACTAACTACCATCTTCCTTGCCGCGGCGAACTCGATCAACCTCTCTCCGTTTCGGAGGTGTTTTCATGAAGCCTAAATTTTCCCACTGTTGGACCAAATATGCTTTCTTTGCCCATCCTGGAATTAAAGTCGCCAAGTACGGTTTTAACATCGTGGCAGGGGCAATGCTCATACGCTTCTCCTAGGCGCTCATATAAATGCTCCTTGGTCTCATCGTCCTTCTACTCCATTGTTGTCAAATTTTCGCCTTTATGTGGATTGTGACATTTCCGTTTTCCGTTGCATTTGCCAATTTACTCCCAACCGTCGCTAAAGAAGTTTCACTTCAAAAAACAAAAGGTTTTCTAGGTAGGTGAAAGGGCATGGACGTTCTAATGTTAAGGCGAGCAAGTTTCTTTTCAATAGTTTATTAAATTAAATAACACATAAATGAATCCGAATTATTAGTGATACAATCTAAAGTACATTTAAACTTACGACAGGAAATAAGAAAACGATTAATGGAAATAAGATCGCCGCCCAAATGAGTGCAACTTGATTCTGTATATAAAACCCATCATTACGTAAGCACGTAAATATAAATATACATCCATAAATACACTTACATACGTGTAATGATAAGACATCAAAATATATTACGTAAATAGCCATCCGTTCTTACACATAAGCCCTAATCAATTTGTGTGTTATTATGTTTATAGTAAGGGTATTTTAGATGAGAAGGCTTACCCTTTCCTTCACAAACATATGCAGGCACTGCATGGGTGTGTGCACCCTAACACCTAACACCTGAACCCAGACACTAATTTGCCGTTGCCTGTAATCTCCACATTTATCTACAAATAACTCAAAGAGATCAGATTGTTTAAAACTCTGGCGAACAGCTAACCTTTATAAAAAGAAATGAGCAGCAAATAAGTGACACGTAGTAATATGCAAAAACAAGCTTCACTTTAGAAATACATACATTCTTATCTAAATAAATACAAGCATAACAAACACAGGCACATAAATACATACACTTTGGTTAAACATACGTTTGTATGTGCGGACGTGCTTCTACGAGAAAGCACAGTTGTGAAAGAGATTTAAAAGGTACCCAAGATGGTGGCAGATTTTATTTTATTGAAAAAAAACCACCATTCTCAGCAGCGGTCAGAAAGTGGTGGGTGGTGGTAGTGCTGTTGTTTGGCGTGCATGGACCCTCGTTAATTTTAACGACTTGCTCATACTCGTATGGTAACAGGCAGATGTAGCAGACAAGTGGTGTCCAAACCTCGACGGCATGGACGCAAGGAAAGACCAGGTGCTGTTTGTGCTGATGGCAAAAGGTGAATACAACATATCACGTATACACTGTTGTATTTAAATAGTATATCTGTACATCTTTTAAATACGTACGCATGTACTTATGTGAGATTTACCAAAAAGCGGATGCATAATTGTATGTGCTTTCGTAAGGGTTCATCGCTTAAATGGGACTGTGGCTGAGTTTGAGGTTAGAATTTTGGTTGGTTTTTTTTTTTTTTTTTTTTTTTTGGTACGAGAAACGCATACTAATGGCTGGTATTGGTAATTGGAGAATGTGTGAAAGATTGGTAGTTATTTTTTTAGTGTTATTTTATTTTCTTGTGTATTGGGATTTTTAGCGTTGCTATCGAAATTCGTCGAACACCCAAAATACTCAATCTCTCATGTGTTCGAAAGCATTTTCAATAATCCTCTTAACAAAAACCCAAATCAAAAAGTAAGTGCGCCTGGGCCCCACTGCAGCAATGAGACTTACGTTCAATATCTAGTTTGTCCCATAATGAGAAAAAATACATACATATGTACACACATACATACATATACACACATATGTACATAAGCATTCCATTGGTTAAAAATATGAATTAAATGCCAGGCTAGTGAATATAATGTTAAATCTTTCGACCGATTAATTTATCGATTGCAACTTCAATAAAAATGTCATTGTCAAAATCGATAAAAATATCTATAGAAAAATCGATAAAAATGTCGATAACATAATCAATAAAAATATCGATACAAAAATCTATAAAAATATCGATAACAAAATCAATAAAAATAACGACAAAAGAATCGAAAAAAACATCTATACCAAAATCGATTATTATATCGATAACAATATTAATTATTATTACGATAACAAAATCTATATGAAAATCGATTAATAGATCGATAACAATATCGATATGTTCATAAATATATCAGTAACGATATGAATAAACCTGTCCATGGGGGAGATTCTGTAACTAGTTAGCGACAATTTTCGACCGATATCAATATCGGTAAAAATATCGAAACTTTCGAATCAGTCTCGAAAATCTCGAAGTAGTCCCGAGAACTCGAAACAGTCCTGGAAACGCTGACGCTATCTAAGGATCCATTTTTTTTATGCATATTAATCTGTCTCTTCAGCGTAAAACGTAATAATGTTAATATGGGGAAAGAAATGGAGAAGTTTCTGGGCTTGTCCTAGGTCGATAAATGGTTACAATGAAATATGAAAACGCGGTACGTAAACCAAATTGAATTTACATACATAGTTTATTTTAAATACAAGAATATCAAAATTTTTTTCTTTATTTTCAGCTTTGACACCGCCCCAAAAATATACCTGGTTCTACCTCAGCCTTCATAAACTCAAGCCAAAACCATTAGCAACGTACACTCAGCCACAACCATACAAAAAAAGAACAGCTCCTCCGCATTTGGTTTGCAATGCAGCTAAAATACGCAAACCCTGCATCTACATAATATATATATATGTAGTACATATGTATATGTATGTACCTATATTCCCAAATTTAAACAAGTAAGAAAGTCTAAGTTCGGGCGGAGCCGAACATTAAATACCCGGCGCAAGTATTAAATATGTTTTTTCACCTTTCCGGAACCTACCGCTAGATGGTAAGCCGGGGTGTATCAATTTTGAGGAAATTAGCGTCCTTCAATTTCGAAATATTGAAGTTTCAAGCATTTCTGAAATTTACCGTTATATGAGAAGCGGCCGTTATTTTAGTCCGATTTCAATAATTTTCAACGTTTTGCTTATATGTGGCAAGCACAATAACCACACCGAGTTTGGTACAAATTGGTAGAACGGTTACCGATATACATATATGTGATCATAAGTGGGCGGTGCCATGCCCATTTTCCAAAATTTTACCATAGACGTATTTCTTGGTAAAGAATTGTTGCAAGTATCAATTTTGAATAAATTAGCTTCAATATTTACTGATTTATCGAAGATTTTGTATTTCTCTAAATTACCGTTATATGGGATGTGGGCGTGGTTATTGTCCGATTTTAAAAAGTTTCGGCCATTTGGTATGCTGTACCAGGGCCAACAACTGTGCCAAGTTTGGAAGAAATTGGTGCAGCGGTTACGAAGATATACACATGTAACCATAAGTGGGCGTGGCTACGCCCATTTTCCAAAAATTTATAATATTCTTATTTTTCGTCGAAAAATTATTGTAAATATCAATTTTGAGCGAATAATCTCCAGTAGTTACTAAAATATCGTAGTTTTCGTATTTCTGAAAATTACCGTTATATGGGAAGTAGGCGTGGTTATTGAGCGATTTTAAAAATTTTCGGCCATTTAGTATGTTGTGCGAAGGCCAACAACTGTGCCAAGTTTGGAAGAAATTGGTGCAGCGGTTACCAAGATATACGCATATAACCATAAGTGGGCGTGGCTACGCCCATTTTCCAAAAATTTGTAATATTCTTATTTTTCGTCTAAAACTTATTATAAATATCAATTTTGAGTGAATTATCTTTAGTAGTTACTAAAATATCGCAGTTTTCGTATTTCTGGAAATTACCGTTATATGGGAAGTGGGCGTGGTTAAAGTCCGATTTCGCCCATTTTCAATACCAACCTACCTTGGATTAAGGGAAACCTACATACCAAATTTCGTTAAGATATCTCAATTTTTGCTCGAGTTATCGTGTACACGGACAGACGGACAGACGGACAGACGGACAGACGGACAGACGGACAGACGGACAGACGGACAGACGGACGGACAGACAGACATGGCTTAATCGATTTCTTTTTTCATCCTGATCATTTATGTATACATTTGTCTATATCTATCTCGATTCGTTTTGGCTGTTACAAACAACCGTTATGTGAACAAAATTAATATACCCTTGTGCACAAGTGCGCTCGGGTATAAAAATACGAACACATACTAGGTAAACACGTAAATTAGATGGTAGTGAAAAACGTTAGCACCCATAAAGGTACACTGATACACACGTACATATTCATTCATACATATATATAGACTTACATCCATGTACCAACGCGTACATAAGCACCTGTGCGATTATATTTTCAGTTCATGGAAAGCAAATTAGACATAGTTGTGTGTAGATATATGTATGTAGGTGCATAACATCTGCGCGTACAGGTTAACATTTTTGAATGATAAGCATTTGGGTTAAGCACGAAACAACAACAGGAACATTGACAGCAAAATTCAAACAACAAAGTATGTCAACTCATGTACTAGATATGTAACAGAACAGGCTTTAGTACAAATGCAAAAATTTGGCACAGAACCTGTTCTTTTTCATAAAAAAATCAAAAAAATAAAACTGGAATGATTAATTCATTTCTCAGAAACTATCAGTCCTAGCGAAAAGTGATGTATACCTGGTTTATGGAGAATTCCATTAGCTTTAATTTGTCGTATCTTATGTTAAAGTTTTTAAATTTGTTCGTAAGATATACGTGATTAAAAGGAACAAATTTTTGCTTTGCGCTGAGTAACGGTAAATTGCAAATATCTCGAAAACATATCCATAGAAAAACAAATTAACCCGATTTTCGGAACAGCCGCGCAATTCTACACAGAAATTGGATAGTGGCGTCTGGAGAACAAAAACCAAACCAAAATTTGTGATCCAGTGTAACCATCCAATGCTAAAAATTCAGAATACACTAAAAACCATGGGTTTTTCAGAAGACCCTAGCTTGGCGAACAACATTGAAAATGGGTGGTTTGTTGAAGGTAAATAAAATATACCAGAAAGGTTAAACATTTGAAAAAAACATACTTGCATGAGTACAAAGCATACGAGTGTACATGAATGTAACGTAATTAACTTGTCTTGCTTTTGCTTATTTTTACAACGCTTTTATCAACTTGCAATGTTGTGTGTCCAGAAACTTTCAATGTTGTGGATCCAGAAACTTTCAATGTTGTGTGTCTGTCACCATAAAACCTTTGCTTTGAAAAGTGCCTATAAAAAAGCATAGTGCATAAGGCGACATCTGTAGTGAATAGGGCGAGGTAGATGACATCTATACGTCGCCCTATGTACTACGTTTGCTACAGCGGAGATAGACGACACGCCATTTCTTTAAATAAAATTAATTGGTGCTCGTTT
>NW_023458560.1:29344313-29369831 GCF_013731165.1 Rhagoletis pomonella
TTTTAGCAAAAGTCATTATAAACAATCTATGAAATTGAAAATGAAAAGCGTGGGGCGCATGTAATACACTTGAATTGATATGAAAAGTAATACATGTATGTATGTATGTGGGTATATGAATAACGACCGCCTAAAATCGATTTCAAAGTTCTACTTTCGCTGTAGAAATTTTAGGTCTACGTTATGTAGTTTGACTATTGTCAATTAAATCGAATGCTTTGTATTGCATGCGCTCCATGTTTTTCATTTTCAATTTCATAGATTGTTTATAATGACTTTTGCTAAAATTTCAAAATCAAAAGTTATCAAAACAAATTCTATGGGACTGGGAAATATTATTTTCTACTTTTTAGTCCATTTATAAAAGCGTTGTATATTAAACAGTTTTTTTTTATATTATTTATTTATTTATACATACATTTGTACATTTCGGTTACCAATTTTATTCTGATTTTAAATACATCGCTAGCTTAGAATTAAAATTTGCAAAGTCCACTTTTAATGAAAACTCATATATGTACATACAAGAAGCTAGAGAAATAAACAATGTCTTGTTTCGAAAACGATAAAGGTACTTGATTTATTTATTTTTCTTTATTTTCTATGAAAGGAACTATGGAGTTTTGCTTTGCTTTAAACAGCCAAATTGTTGTATTCAAACTTTTGTGAAATACTTGTAGAAAATGGCTATCAGAAGTTTTTTCCTCTCCTTTCAAATTTTTAAAATGCAACTTAGCAACTTTTCAAGCTGAGCTAGCGATATGCAAACGGTCTGTATGCCACGGCGTATGAGCAATGTGAGAAACAAATTTAGTACATTGGATGCTTCTTATGCAGGGCTGCAAACCACTCCAAAAATCGGTGCGGTTCGGTTCAGTGGTTCGAACCACTTAGAAAAAGCTTGTACCGGTACAAGAACCGGTTCACGAGCATCCCTGAACCGCGGTTCGGCTCAGTTCAAGTGCTTCAATTTCTTAATGCTAAAGTATATAAATATTACAAAAATATGACAAATTCATAATATACAAATTAAAGGTTTTGTTATTGAGATCAAATTTAAACATCCACATGTAGGGTGGTGGAAACAATAGGAACGCGGCATTTTATCAAGTATTGGCTATTTTTCTTTTCTTTATTTAATGCTTATATTTTTTAACCATATAAACCCAATTTTCAAACTTTGTGCAAAAACTTTGAATATTCTGCACAGTTCAATCTAAATTGGAAGCTTTTTAATAAGAATATCTAGGAACAAATTTTTAAGTTTTAAGTCGATTTTTAACAATTTTTCACGGATTTTCTTCCATACAAAGCATGTATGTTGGACAATTTTTTTCTATAGAAGAAAACAAAAATGTTATTTAAAATCAACGCTATCAAAGTGAAATCAGAAAAATTTTTATAAACTTTTTAAAGTTTGAACAAGTGGTGAGCCTAGTCGAGTATGCAGATTAAAACAGCATACTCAGAATTTTGAATTGACCCTCAAAATCTTGGCTTAATATTGAAAACCTCATTTTCGGTAGGCTGGAGCTTAAACTTGACCTTAATTTCATATGTACAAATTATATTAGTACGGTATTGGACTATTTTTCTTTTGTGGGATTAATGTTAATTAATTTTTTATAAAAGTATAGCTCGTTATATAACAACAAGCACCTAAATCCAAATTTAAAAATTTGTACGAAAATTAGAAAAAATCCACAAATTTCAACAAAATTGCATCAACGATTCAAACTTTTTAATCCAAACTGCAAAAATTCGAATTTTATAAATTTTTTATTTAACAAGCATTGTTAAGCATTTCCTTCTATATAAAAGAATCAAGCATTATATGGACTAAAATACAACTCGGAGTTGCCATCAAACAAAAAAATGTTTGCGATTTTACTATACGGGTTGCATTTTTAGACCAAGTATTACAAAACTTCGGCCGCTGTGGTGTAGTGGTAAGCAGTGCGCGCTTTCACACATCAGCATCTGGGTTCAAGCCCTGGTCAAAGCAACATCCCAGAAAATATAGAAAAAGGTCTTTTTTTAACAGCGGTCGTCCCTCGGCAGGCAATGGCAAACCTCCGAGTGTATTTCTGCCATGAACAGCTTCTCATAAAAATACAATCGCCGTTCGGAGTCGGCGTTAAACTGTAGGTCGCTCCGCTTTGTGTGACAACATCAAGGCGCACGCCACAAGTCGGAGGAGAAGCTCGGCCAAACACTAACGTATGTGTAACCGCCAATCTATTATTATTATTATTATTATTATTATTACAAAACTTGAAAAATGCTTTAGTGAATTTTAATTTTTGAACCGAACCGAACAAGTTTTTGGAGTGGTTTTCGGTTCGGTTTTGGCATTTAAAAATAAAAGCGGTTCGGTACTTGGTTCGGTTCGAAGCCCGAAAAAAGCGACGGTTCGGTTCAAAACCGGTTTGCAGCCCTGTTCTTATGAGAGCTGGAAAAAATTACAAAATCTAAATTTAATAAACTTGGAAAGAAGAAAATACCACTTTTTATCAGGGTTTTGTTATTTTGTATTAGTCAAATCACAAATACAAACATCGAATCCTAGATAATACAAATTTATTATTTGTTTGGCGAATCAAATCAGGAATAAAATTTATTTGTGAATTGCTTAATAGGGGTATCTGCGTGTTTGGATGAAAAATCTTTTCAGTGAAAACCACAATTGTTTATTCTGAGTCAGATGGAATTTGGATTATTTCAACTAGCAGATCGTTTGTCATGTTCGTGTCTTAAGTCTTTCGTTGACTTAATTTACATAATTATCTTTCTGTTCTTTTTCGATATTTTAATAGACGTTCAAACATTTCAATCTAATGAATGTTATTTGAAAAATTTTGCTCTCACTTCCATTCTTCGCGAATAGTTCGGATAAGATTTGTTTCCGTTACGTTATCTGTCAGAAAGTTCCTGCGAGTTTAGTTCCTCAATTTTTATTCGAAAGAAAGTCCCTTAGTCTTGCACTCCCATTTAATTATTTACCAAAATCTTCTGGCGACTTTTTTTAAATTTTGTTCTCTAAAGGGCCATTCACATACAACTTTCCTCGCTTTGCTTGACAGTTCAAACTTTGACAACAAAGCGCGAAACGCAGAAGGTATGCTACATTAACGCTTTGATAGCTTTTGCGTTCTCCTTTTCCTCCATATTTTTTATCTGTAAAATAGATAGCAATATAATAATATGCATTAATAATCTATATATAAATACGCCACAAGAAAATTTTGCAATCCCTTTTCTGAAGGCACCGTTAGCTCGAAATTCTCTACCGCTTATCTCTGAAACCACTTATGCTAACGTCCTGACATTTACACAGCTATTAAAGATATCAATAATGTACTTATGGCGAAAAGTGGTAGATAATGGGAAAGGGGGTGTCGCGCCGCCCATTCAAACTGAAATTCTCATATCGCTTATGCTGACGTCCTGAAATTTGACACAGCAAACATATGTTGTCAATAACGTACTTATGGCGCAGAGTCGTAGATTTTGGAAAACTGAAATTCTCATATCGGTTATCTCTGGTACTTTATATAATGAAACTTTATACACATATAAAATCGCAAGAATCATTCAATTGGGAAACATTTTTTCTCAGATTTCTTCAAAATCGCATTGAATGATTGTTGTTTTGTACAAAAGTTTTTAGATGGATCAGTGTATTTGTCTTCCGACAGGTGGCGCAGGGATTGAGAGCTATCCTAAAAAATCACATTTATGATCAGATTTGTTTCACTTTTAGAATACATATTAGTAACATAAAATTTTGTGTAACTTAGTAGCCCAATCGTGTGATAAAAAAATATTGGGCTCTGGCCCAGCTTTGATAAAAACCCGTATGAAACCGCCGTTAGAGAAGGAAATATTGTCTTTTGGTGTTAAACTTCAAGATACTTTCTCAACGGTTAACGATCCTGATGAAAAAAAGAAAGAGTTTATGTAGATGTAAGCAATTTAGTTTTTAACCTCCAAGAGGCTCTCAGACAAATATAATGGAAAAACTTATTTACAGTCTGAATTGGTATATGTTTGACATATTAGTCACTGATAAACATCTCATCTATACATACAAATACATATGCAAAGCCTACTGAAGAAATTTGGAGGAGACTTGGTAGAATTCGCATTAATCAATCCGGTATTAACGTTCATAATTCGATTTTAAGTTTTCTTGTAAATTCGCTATAAATTATGCTGGTGGGCTTCAAAATAATAATTCGAATAAAGAAGTTAGTATTGGTGACAGGTAAAAACCAAAAGTGTATGAAAAAAGATGTCGAATTTCGACAACTGGGCGATACTAGTAGCAATAAAAATTCCTATTTACCCTATTTTTGTCATTAAATGCAAATGCAAGCGCACAAGAAAAGATAAATATAGACAGCTGATTGCCAAAGCGGGCAAAAGTTGAGAGTTGCCCAAGATTTTGCTTCGTTTTGCTTTGCTTTGTTTCAAACGTTTTTTATGTGAGCATACTCATGCATATGCCTACATCGATCTTATATGTCAAAGCAAAGAACTATCAAGCAAAGCGAAGAAAGTTGTATGTGAATCAGCCTTTATTGTGCGCATTTTGTTTTTTTTTTGGCAGCGTTGCCCAGGGTTTTGTTGTTATGTAATTCTCATTGAGAACATTCTCGACAGTTTTGTTCACATTTCGGTTTTGAATTTGAAGCGTTCTTCGAAATAAATCGACGGGGACGACATTTTTCGGTATCTAGAATATATGTATGCTTTCAAAATATGACTTAGTTAAACGAAAATAATTCCACTGGCATTACTGAGCAACAACACAATAAGAAAAATGCCGTTATTTCCCATAAAAGCTACACTAACTGAAGGAAATGACAAATGGCACAACTGCGCCCCCGTTGGATTGCTAACAAGTTACCATAAATGTCAAATTTCCACCCAAACATATAGTGTTTTATCAACCTAATCGCCTGTATAACGCAAAAACATGAATTTTTTGGTTATGTCGTTATTGCTGAGAACCATTGATATATAGATATAAATTTCCATAAATAAATACAATAAGTTAAGCAGATACGAAAACAGTTGATAAATTTACATTTTCTTTTTACCAACGGACAGTCATTCCTACTTATTATATATGTACATACATCTGCTTATTATATACATAATACATAAGTACATAAGTACATAAGTACTTATAAATACAACGTACATATATGACTAAATTTCCTTCTAGAAACATTTTCCTTCAGTATCTCAACACCCATTTACTAGCAGCAGATTGGCTGTATATTTTTTGCCATTCTTCTTATTTCCATTGTATTTTTTTGTTGTTGTCCTCTTAAGGTAACCTTCTTATGGAGGTAATTGTGGCATGAAGCTGATGGGGTATGGCGTTTAATAGTGGTGTTGGAAAATCACTTTATATGTTAATTTATACAAAAACTAACTCGCCTCTTCGTCGACGACGACGAGAGTGATTCTTTATGGCCTTAAATCATGGCTGAACACTGAACAATGCAGGCAGTCAACAGACATGCACGAAAGGTTACAGGACATCGGCAACGAAGTAGAGAAAAAGTGACAAGCAAATAAACAAACTCGAACACTACACACATACACTGCTACGCAATAGCACGTAGTTGGGTGGTTTTTTGCTTGCTTGCGGCTACAAAAGGAACATTCATTTACGCTAAAATAGCTTACATGGTGTTGATAAACAATTGCAATAGTACGCAACTATGTCTGTGTGTGTATGTGTGTGTCGCTTTGTGCTCCGTCACTAGTCAAGCAATAAAATATGTTACTGAAATCCTTCAACATCAGCTTTGCAAAGATGGAAGGACAAAACCGGACAGACTTTACAAGCAGCTAAACACTCAACTGAAAGAATATTTATGTATACGTGTGTGATAAATATGTGTGTGTGTGAGTGCGTGCGTGCATGTTTGACTCCACAACAATATGCAATTGTTGAGAGTGCAAAGCAATAACAACAAAACTGGAAAAAGAACACCCTGCATACAAAATGCAATCAACGTTTGACCACATTTTCATATACATAAATATATATTTGCACATGCATACATAAATATTTACGTGTGTATTCAAGTGTGCCTTTGGTAGATACGCACTGAACCGACACTTTAATGAAAAGCTCTTCGTAGTTCAACAAAAAGGCAAAAACAAACTAAATAAACTAAATTCGTGTATGCAAGAAAACGAAAATCTGCAGGCGAGGCGAGGCATATCTATGCAAAGGGAGAGCAAACATAAAAGCATTCAGCAAAGCATTGTTTATGCAAAAATCTGCAAATTCTACTCTTTTGTTTTGCTTCGAGGAACAACAGTAATTAGTTATTTATTTACAATGCTGTTGAGGTGTGGCAGAATTTTTTTTTTGTTTTTTTTTTTCATACATAAATTTGTATTAATGCATGCATGGAAATATATAGGTAATATATATGTATCAGTTTGCATTTATGTATGCGTAGGATATGCATTCAATGCAGATTTTTGCTGCTTTTAGTTACACCAGATTTGCAATGCTTCGTTGCTCTCATGCTCAATCATGATGGCCAGCTGGATTTTTTTTGGTGTTTCGACCTCAGAAAAGGCTTTCTTCTTCCTCCACTACCACCAGCAGTTTACGAGTTGAACACTTTCAGGGCCAGAGCGTCGGTGTCGTCCTCACGGACGACATGGACAAGCTAGCAGAGCCGCTGTATTTTAATTCGCTGCACTATGTCCATTGTCAGATAGAAAGAAAAATCACAAGACGGGTGTGCCGATCCTATTTTTGCTAGTCTTTTCCAAGATTTAACATATTGTAAGTACCTGGTCTATGGTTACGCTGACCAGAGGTCAGTGGACAAAATCGGGACATTTCTAAAGCATCGAATGCGAACATACAAATTTGTTTTTAGAATAAAAAGATATAACCTCTTTCAATACAGTTTTATTTAAAACAAAATATGAAGAGAAAACCTTGAAAAATTATCGCAAAAATTTATACATGCAGTATACTATAAGGTGGCGAGAGAGTAAATAGGGAAAATACATTTTAGCAAGTTTTGGCTACTTTTCTTTGTTTAAATTTTTTTTAATATTGTTTATGAAAATTTGGCTAACTATCTAAAAAAACTCATATAAATCAAAATTTTAAGTTTAGTAGAATATTTTTAAAAATTCCATGAATTGTAACAAGTGTTGATAAAAATTTTAAACTCTTTTTTTTAGATTTTTTTTTGATTATGCAGTTTTGTAACACATTAAATGTGAGTATAATAAAGTGCAAGTTTGAAGTAGCTTGGACTTACCATTGATGTTTTTCAATTCTTTGTTCGCGCATTTTATTCCGTACAAAGAATGTTCGAACATTTTTTTGTATGGAGAAAGTGAGCAACACCTTCCCCAAAAAAAAATTTACCAAAAATAAACGGTAATGCCTAGCTACTACTGAGCTACAAGACTGCATACTCAGAACGTTTCTAAAAAAATCGAACTAGAAAGTACAAAATTTTGGTCAAATTTTGTTGAATTTTGCAAATTTTTATGCAAAGTTTGAATTTTTGACTTACATGGTCTTTGTTAGCTAACGAGTAACATTAAATAAACGGAACGGGAATATGCAAATAATTATAAAATGTATCTTCCCTATATATATTTTCGTCACTGTATTCATCAGTTTATAGTTTTCATAGCCATTAAATTTTTGAGGGAATTAGTATAATTTTGTATAATTTCACTAAATTCAAGTTTGAATCATTTCATTAAAACTTAACAAATAATTGTAAAAACCTTGAAAAAAATTATACAAGAGTGACAGCCTTCAATATAGTGAGAGTATCCATCAGTTGGACAGAATAAAACATAAGCAAAGGTCATTGCAAATAAAGATGCTGGCTATGTTTATGCCTCCCTTATTTTCTGTGTTCTTTGTGATAAAGAAAGTGCCGCTCCGTTTGTCAGTAAAATAGATTTTGGGCCAGTGTTCACGGAGACTCCTATTAAATTAATAAAAAAAAAAGCTCTCAAAATCGGGATTTAATCGGTAGAAATTAAAAAAATCGGGACACTTATAAATATATACCGACTTTTAAAAAATATTCAGCGGGACAATTTTATCGAAATTGGTATTGTCCCGCTAAAGTCCGTACGAATGGTCGCCGTATCTATGGTGGATTTGCCAGGTCTAAAGCCACACTTATAAGACTCAATCAGTTCGTTGACGGTGGGCTTCAGTCTTTTACACAATGCACTCGATAAGCCCCGTTTCCACCGGAAGCGGGTTAAACGGACCGGAAGTCCATTTTCTTAAATGGGATATACACATTTTTAACACAGATTCGGATTCTACGCATAAATAAGTTTTTTCCGGTTTGGATGGAAGGAAGTTACATGTTTTTATACTTGGAGTCCTATTGGGTTGTAAAAACATGTATATCTTATTTGAAAAATGGACCTACGGTCAGTTTAACTCAATTCCGGTTGAAATTAGAAGTCGGTATTACCACGAAAAGATAGGGAATCCCCGATTTAGTAGGAACATTTTTGCGGTTTTCAATAAAAAATATTTCCCTTCATTTTAGGGGTGGGTGGACTGGTGGTGTAGAACACCCTGTATTCATGCATATTTACATCAAACCGTACATGTAAAAGCATATTTATTACGTTTCACGGACTTCGCCCCTTAAATAAATGCCATCCAACACATCCTGTCCGTCTCTGACATTTGCAAAAAGCACCTAAGCAGCCTAGTCCTGACTTCACTTTGGATGCAATAAATTTCTGGAAGCTGGAAAAAAGTTGCACGAATAGAATGAATGCCAAAAAGGCGGCCACTAGTTAGCTATGAGGCAATGCCAAAGCCGAAAGTCAAGCCAAACAAAGCTAAGCCAAACTAAGCTAAAACTCATTTCAACTGCACGTGGCTACAAAAATGTGTCCACATGCACATATGTACATATTTAAGTGTGTATGAGAGTACCCTATGTCACCCACGTAACTGAGTGAAGCGTATATTTTCACTTTTTGTAGCACTTTTTTTTTTCTTTTACTCTTGGCTTTTGACAGCAACAACACTAATCAACAACAATGCTCCTTTCATCTTTGCATTTGCCTTTATTGCTGAATGCCATCAGCACCTTGCTGCCGTCAGTATGTTGGCGCATTGGTGAAAATTTTCATTCGTTAAGAGTTATTTATGGTTGGAAATAAATAAAGCTTAAGCGTTAACGAAAAGCCGCTATTCATCTAAACGTATGATATGTAGGTATGCACATTCATATACATATTTAGTATGTGCCCTTATGCACTTTCCTTTACATTTGACTGTGTTCTTGTTGGGATTGTGTAGCATCGGGATTAGAATGCGAAGTTGTGGTACAGTGGAATTTCGGTGATGAAAGGGGCTAGCTAATGTGCTAAAAAGTTTTTGGAGCTTCTTATTCTCCTCATAAACAAAAAAAAAAAGTTTTTCACTTGCCATTTATTTCGTTAGATGCGTGCCAATGTTCAAGTGTTTTTATGCTCGATAGCGTGTTGTAAAGCTACAGTGACTCGAAAAAGTTTCTAATTTTCGAATTTTGTTTTTTTTTTTACAAAAATTGGGTTTGAGTTAACATTAAATAAGTTTTTACTTTGCCTTTGAGAACTTCGCTAGTAATTCACCTGCCGCGCCAGGCCTTGTCAAATGGTTTTCATATATGAGAATCACTCTAAGTTAGGTAAGGTTAGCAGCGCGTATGTGGAATATTCCATACTATCACTTGGAGACAGAATTGTCCATTGTGAGTGCAGGAGGAGACACGTACCTCGAATCGAAAGAGTACCTTTAAGTCATTATTTTACTAAACCAAGTACCATCCCTGATGGAGCCAATGAATTCCAACAGTTCCACTTCCACTACCTCACCCAGATTCGACTACCTCTCCCAGTGAACCCAAGTGTTGAGTCGCTTTTTCTGTAGACCTGGATATCGGCACAGATAGTGGTCAATCGAACCTTCTCGTCCTCATCATGACAACTCCTACAGAGTACTGGTTTGGTCACCAAAGTGATAAATACCGGACGGATCATGGAACCCACATTTCAGATTATATGATTTAAAGTTGAAGTAAAGCGATCTTAAGCTCTCACTCAGCTCGACCGCCCCCTATCTTAGACTACATAGTAGTCGGGGTAATAACCAGGCACTTCCTAATGGGTACGCATGAAAAGCGGTTTTTTTTGTCGCGTCTGCAGAAACAAGGAAGGCATGAAGACCAAACAACTACACCAATTCTTCAACATGTACTTTTTTTATTCTCGATTTTTTGTGCTTTATAATACACACTCTGTGGAAACGAAACTTCCTTTTCCTTTCCTATGCATTCTTTGAAAAATTAATTTGCTAACTACGAGAATATTTCCAATCTACACTGTACGTAGACTCGTACAGTGAGCCGCCGTCCCCAGTGGTTGGCTCAATCAATGTTGTGGCGCGACTTTAGCCGATTGTGGTGCACCCAGTAAGGCGCGAATAAAAAAAGTTAAAACTAGCAGCGCCAACAAAGCATAGGCACAACAATCAAATTGGTCACCATCAACCGAATTTAGCCTAGAGAAATGGCAGAGACTGAAAGTGGTGAGCAAAAATAATATTTCTATCCGTAGGATGTGTATATATGTGTACTTTGCGTTCGTGTGTGTGTGTGTGTATTTGAGAGTGTAGTCTGCGTGCCAAAATTGCGTGACGATTTTTCAAATATTTGTACCTATGTTGTAGTAGTCTTTGTTTATATTAATGTCTGTATGTTATAGTGTCCTTCTCGCCATCCCACTCCTAATTGATTTTAGACTTGGTTTCTTCAGAAAATTTGGTTAGAGGATCTTCCATACATATTGAGTCGCCCTTATGTACCTAGGTGTATGAACGCAAACTTCTTGATGTGCCTTTGCTATCCATTTCCGCATGAGCTATGTATGTATTGCTTCATATCTCAATTATGAAATAGCTTAGCCTCAACATGAACACATTGGGAGCTGAAAATTAAAGTGAAAAGCCTTTGGGCGAGCACATCTTTACAAAAATGTATGAATGGTGTTTCGTTTTTAATATTTACATACAATAGTTTTCAAGCTAAAATTTTTTTGATATTTTTTTATAAAAATATGGTTCATGCTTTAACCGTAAAACCGTATAAATCACAACTTCAAACTTTACACAGAACTTAGAAAAATTCTACAAATTTTTATCTAAATTTCGAGCTTTTTCATCAGAATTGTTAGAAATTGTTTGTGTATGTAATTAAAAAGCTTATAAAATTCTAGTAAAACAAGTGAAAGTTTTGAATTGATAAAAAATCGCATTGATTTTTAATATTTTGTTTTGCTGATGGCTTTTACGGGTTTCGCATACAAATAGTGAAATTTATGAAAACTGGCGTTGATTTTTTTATTTGTTTTTTTTTTTCAAACGGTATTGCGCATATTTTTCCATAAGAACAAAAACAAGCCGCTCAAAACTTGCACTTATTTTATTAGAATTTTATAAGCTTGTTAACTGCATACCCAAAAAAATTCTAAAATTCTGGTTAAAAAGCTCGAAATTTAGATAAAAATTGTGTGGAATTTTTCGAAGTTCTGTATAAAATTTGAAAGTGTGATTTCATCCATTTTTCCCCGTTACTGTACATACGTTCATAAATGTATGACAAATTTTTAAAGAACCACCTTCTGTCTCTTTTTTATCACTAGTGTTGGAGCGTATCGTTTTTTGTAGTAAGAATTCGATTGCCATTATAGGTGTAGTATGCAAGTACATAAAAACCTTTTAAAATCAAAGCTAATGACGTTTTCTTCTCTGCCGAAAAATGTTGCCTCCTCATTACCCTCTGCGCGCAAATATTAAGAAGAGGGCAATGAAACGGCCACATTTTTTGTAGAACAGAAAATGCCATAAGTTTCGCTTATGCTAGAAATGTATTCAAAGTGGATATTTTTAACCCTTATTACTCCCTTAAATTACAATTTGTCCTTAGGGTCATTTTAGACCCTGTGAAACTTAACGGCTTTTTTGTTTACACAAAATGTTTGCCGCTGATATATTGATAATTGTTAAGTATTTGTCATGTGTTTTTCTTCACGTTTAACACATATTACAAATTTGTTGTGGTGGTCTTTGCATAGAAGTTTGTTGCGCATTCCGCGTTTGGCGGAAATATCATACTGACATAGGAAATATCGTCGACGTTTATTTGTGCTGGCTCCAGTTGGTTGTTAAATGCTGGTTCCAGTGCTCTTGTGTTTGTCAGTGAACTGGGCGGCATTGCTTCGACGGTGAATTATTACTCCCAGATCCAAATTGAAAGTTTCTCTTTTATGTGAGAATAAGGTCATTTGTGACACTTGGGTCCAATTGCGGGAGGGAAGAGGCATACAAGCCCCTCAATATTTATGCTCTTCCAAGAAATGTAAAAATTAGGAGATTGTAGAATTCGTTAGGAATAAGCAAAACGATCGGCCGCAAATATATTTACTACAGATTTAATTTTTATTTTTTTTGGACATGGTGGTACAGGGCGCCACACGCGGGTGGATAAATGTAAGAGATGAGTACCACCATTCGGTCAGAACCCGATATAGTTCCTAGCCCAAAACGTCTAAGATTAAAAAAAGGATCAGTCCAGCGCCTTCGTCTTGACCTCCGGGCTATGTCGAAGCCAAGAATTCAAGTTGAATTTAAATTTTAAAATAGGTGGCAACCCTTCTGCAAGTTGTTTAGAAATAAATCTCTTCAAATAAATTTTGATTTAAGACTATATTAAAGTAATTAATTAAACCTATTACATAAATTGAATTAAAATTTGTAAACAAGTGGCAACCCTCTTCAAAATATTTTCAAACCAAACTTATTTCATCTGGCACCCACATGGAGATACATATTTAAATTTTCTAATTGCCTCGATTTAGGTTGAGCTTGGTTTTTTCATTTTACCTATCGCATACATCAAATTTAACTTTGTAAACAAGGTGGTAACGCTGCTCAAAATATTTTCAAATTGAAACCGTTTAAACATTTTTCATCTGACACCGGTATTATGATACATAGTTATGTAAATTATCTAATTCCATTAATGCAAGTGGAATTTGATTTTTAAATCAGGTGGCAACCCTCCTACAAATAATTTGGAAATAAATTATGCTCAAAGCAATTATTATTGTTATCCATATTTAAGTAATTTATTTAACCTATTGCATATATTCAATTAAACTTTGTAATTAAGAAATAAAGCCGTTTCAATTGATAAAGCCTTTAATTGATTTAACTTAGAAATAATTTGAAATACTGTTTCGATTGGTGCTGTTTTTGACTGGTGACTGGTGTTTGGAAAAATACGTTATTGCACATTTAAAGGCCAAGCCCTTAAATTTGATACCTCATTTTGTAAAATCGAACGAACGGTACAGATCTAATAAGCAAACAAATTTTTGCGTATTATGCATTGATATGTAGTTACATACATACTTAGATAACTAAATAAAATATAAGCAGATCCACATTAACTCCAGTCAAAATATGCACGAATGCATGTATGTACATAAATATTTCCCCGGAGCTGAGCCATCTGTTACTCAAAATCCGAAATACACACCTATACTTTTTGTATCCTCCTCACACTTCCAGCGCGTGCACTGTTTGTAAAATGATGACGAAGTGATTTTGCATGGAAAATCATTTATGCCCATATACCTGAATAAAATAAACATACTTAGAAGACATCAACCAACTTCCCATATACCAAACGAAAGCAAATAATTTGAATTTTTCACTAAAGAAAAAGAAACAAAATCATTCGAGTGGTTTTCGAGAATTTTAGTAGTAAAAAAAGTTTTGATATTTTTTTCAACAATTTTTTGCCTTAAAGTGCTCGACATTTGTTGAATTTATCTATAATTTGTACACGATAATATTTGTTTTGCTTTAGAGAACTTACTTCTGAAAATGAAAGTTATATCTCAGTTAAGTCTCAAAATTGACCCCAAAATAAGCCAATATTTACCGTTGCTTCTACGACAGCAACCGAACTAATCACTTACCAAATTGAATCTATCGATAGGTTTGGAACTTTGTCTTTGAAACGCCGCATGCTTCTTTCAAATCGCTCTATTAGTTCTTGTGCAATAAGCGTTTTTGTGAAGCTCTAAAAATTAAGTACAACTACAACATTTGAGCATGGCATCCATACCGAAACGTAAGACATATTCTACGTAAAAAAAAAATGATAGGCTAACATAAATTTACAGAGCAATTCCGGTAACTGTCTTTCAATCCACCGCAGTCTTTCGAAGGACAAAATTACTTTTACAACTTTTTTTTTTGGTAAGAAAATCAATCCGGCCTAATGTACATTATAAACTTTCTACTCGTGATTTTTTTTAATTAATTACCAACTAAGCAAATGCTGAAAGTTATATTTTAAATTATTCCATGTCCATTAGGGATGTCAATTTTCGGGGTTTTGTGGATCCCGGGATTTTCGGGATCTGAAAATACAATCCCGGGATCCCGGGAATGTCCCGAAATTCAGGTAAAAGTGCAACACATCTGTGATCATCCTATTATAGTATTTTAAATCAGATTGATATAACAAAAAAAAAGTACAATCTATTGTAATTCATTTACATATTTATTAAGGCGATAAATCAGTATTTTCAATCAACAAAAACCAAACATAAAATTTGACAAACATATATGTATGTATGTACATATCCTCATTAATTTATAACATAGTTTTTGCACTACAAGTACAAGTGCATATACTCCGAGAAATATTTTGCATAGATTTTTTTTTGCAATATTCAGAATATTTTTCATGGTATTTCTTTTTGTTAATTTAAAAAAATATATACGTATGTGCAATTTTGAAGTATCTAAAACATCCCGTTGACATTTTGAATATTTATTTTTTTTTTTGCCACAAAAAAATTCGTTATAAGGAAAAAATGCCCAACATCGTCAGTAAAAAAAATTCAAAAATCAAGGGAGTTTTTAGCAACTTTAAAATTGCACTTTATTGTATTAAATTGAATGGGCTATAAAAGTGCATAGATAATAAATTTTTTTTTTTTAATTATATTAAAAAGTTTGATATTTTTATGATAATTTGGTGAACTTAAACCAACTTTCTCTAAAGCGTGAAATTGTGATTTACATGATTTTTGTTTTAAAATCAGCTATAAATTTTTTTTAATTAACAAAAAAATACCATGAAAAATATTTTGAATATTGCAAAAAAAATCGATGTAAAATATTTTTGTAAGTGACTGTATTTGGTACAGCAGTAACTGCCTATGTAACTATATAAAATTTTTTAAATCACTGTTTGAGATCAATTTAAGATATTATCAGTATATTTAAGTAATAATAAAAAAGTTAACACATTTAAGTAAAAAATATATATATAAGTGCATCACCTATTTCATTTTGAGCGAAGCAAAATTATTCCTTCTTTTGATGAAAATGCGATCTTAAAGAAATCATAGCATTAAGGGTTGCAAAAAATTCTTGTTTTGCCCTTGAGAGGGGATATTTGTGATAAAAATTTAATTGGCTAACAAAAAAATTTTTTCCAGCAATGCCGGGATTTAAATCGACTAATCCCGGGATTGACATCCCTAATGTCCATTAATGTACTTCACGCAAACACAAAACATATAAACTCATAAGCAACGGTTCATTTTGGTATGGAAATTGACTTGGTTTAATAATTTACTTTGTATTCATTCACATGTGTTGGCCTTAATTTTGGCTCACCATCTTTTCTTAGTATAAAAAAAAAATATGCTGCCTTTTTCAATGCAAATTTACATTGTTTTTCCTCATTCGCTTTTTAGCAATTTTCAGACTGCTAGTGAGCTTTTTTGCTAAACTTGTATGCAAATATGTAGATATCCATGCATCATACATGCATATTTGTGTACTATTGCAGCGAGCTGTTTGGCATAGCATAAATGCATAAAAGTGCGAAAGTGAAAGACAAATATAAAAAAATAAAGTAAAAATAAAAAAAAAGAGAAAAATAGAAATAAACAAGCGGAACTCTGTGGGAACAAGCAACCATACAAGTAAGAGTACATATGTATTTACGTACATATGTATGCTAATCAATAGAAGCGTATGCAGTACGAAAATTATTTTAAAGAAAAAATCACAAAAAACTGCATTTTATTCATGACTTATCAACATTCTCAACAATTTTCACATTTTAACTTTGCACCTATTTTGTACGGTGATGTTAAACTTTTTTGTTGCAACTATTTATTTCAGTTTGTTGCAATGCATCTCAATAGGAAATATTCATAATTGCCAATTATTTCAGAAGAAGTTTCCTCTGATAAAAGTGCAGCACATTTCTTCTAAAATACTACTGCAAATTTGAAATAATCGAAACTTTATATGACCCATTTAGTATCCAAAAATTACAAACAGATACATACATCCATCTTTTGTTTATTAAATAAAATCGAGTCGAAAATTCTCCGTATCGCAAACTTGCAGTAAAATGTTTTTATTTCTGTGTTTGCATGGAATAGTGGCTTATGTCGAAAGGCTGGCTTTAGTATAATGCGGCATTCGCATCATACGATTGCGAATGACTCACTGGCGCCGAGCCGTTGAAGAACTTTTGGCAAATAAATGTGCAAGAAATAGTTCTGATACTAGCAAGTCAATATTCTTATTATATTTTTATTATTAGATTGGCGCTTACACATATGTTAGTGTTTGGCCGAGCTTCTCCTCCGATTTGTGGCGTGCGCCTTGTTGTTGACACACAAAGCGGAGGGACCTACAGTTTTACGCCGACTCCGAACGGCGATTGTATTTTTATGAGAAGCTGCTTTTCATGGCAGAAAAAACACTCGGAGGTTCGCCATTGCCTGCCGAGGGACGACCGCTGTTAAGAAAAAACTTTTTTTTTCAAAATTTTTTATTTTTTGCGATGTTGCTTTGACCAGGGCTTGAACCCAGGTGCTGCTTATTAAGTCTCATAAAAAAAAATTCTTGTCGTTTAAAGAATAAAGGGAATGCCGTCATGGGGAATAAATAAGTGGCAAATATTCTCGACAAAAAAGGACCAGCACCGTTTACTTATATCTTGATGAAGAACGAAGCGCAAAATTTCCAGACAAATACGAAAGGTAACAGATAGGCGAAGTCCTTCATTCTGGATATATCAACAATAACAACAAAACAATCGTTATATGTATTCAATCTAAATAATAACTTCAGAGAACACGCTACTTAGCAACTGTCAATTTAGCAATAATCTCAAATTGGTGCATCGAGGACGAATGGTCAATGAATTCAGAAAACTTTGTGAGTTTCAAGCAACGGTCTTTTCCTTTTAATTTAGCAAAACTTGCGATACAAAACTAAATTTTATGAAACATCAAAACCTACGTAAATAAGACCATAATTCTCTCAGTTATAAAATGTATTTCTGTCATTACTTTCTTAGAATCATTTTATCTGCAAGCAAATGTAAATAACTTGCAACGGTGGAGCATTACTCAATATTTTAAGATTTTATTTTATTATCGATAAGATTTATTTATGCTTACGAAGAAAAGCGTTTTCAATAGAAAAGCCCGGACAAAAATACTGAAAAAATGAACCTTGAAATCAAAATCGAAAACACGTGTCCAAACAATTGCTTTACATACTTAGCATAATTTATACACTACTTGGAATTTGTTTCAGTATAGTAGAAAAAAAAAAATAGCTTCTTTTATCCTTCATGGCGCACACAAAATAAATCGCAGCAAAGCTTCTTAGTAAATGCATATTTTATATTTATGTATGTATATCGCAAGACAATACTAGATAAAAAATATAACACGAGTAGAATAGTATCCAAAATATTCAAATTTATGTTCAGCCGTGAATAAATAGTCAAAAAGTTGGCTAAAATGGAAAAAGTTAAATAAATAACGGAAAGGACAGAGGGCCGGGGAGAGAACTTGACATGGCAAACGAAACGAAAGTGTTGCCTATAGAATGCAAATGCAAATGTAGTGGAATGAGCGGAGATTAGTTAAGCTTTTTTTTGCGATGGACAAGCGAAATTTCTATGAGTTTCCATTGATAGTAGTGTTCGGCAACATTTGTGTCTCTTTATTGTTATTATTACTTTCACTTATTGCTTTTCCGTTGCTGCGTTCTGGCTCGATTCACTCTACTGACCCAAATTTTGTTTTTATTTATTCTAAAGTTTGTATGTTTGTACTTCTTATGCAACTTATTTAGTATTTGAAAACTTTTTGATTATATTTATAGAAAAAAGTTTTGTATGCAGTTGTGGTCCTTAAATCAGCATTGGTAAAATGTTTACTGGTAAATTTCATATTGAGCTTGACCTTGCATTTAGTTTTTGACTTTTTCTATTACAAAATAACAAATTTGTAGTCACCAATAGTTTTTTTTTTCAATGTTTCGATACCAAGGTTGTTTTAAAAGTTTAAATATCATTTAATTGTCATTTGTATTTGGTTCGGTTAATAAATTGCCGAAATAAAAATTTTCCAATATCGAATTTAGTGACAAATGCAACACTCAACTGCGAATTCTGCATACCGTTTCCAAGGCTGGCATTTTCTCCATCTAAATACTTTTGTAGAAAGAAGAGCTCACATATGAGTTGTGTTTTAGGAAACTAAATTCAGGGCATTGAAGTTCAAGCACTTGTTCTTATTTTCTGCCCAACTCCTTGCTTTGGATACTTTTTAAAGTCCTTTTCCGTTAATCAAATCTAAGGCATCTAAGCACAACCGTTTATTGGTTTAGGGGGAAGCCTAAAAAACTTTGCCGATCGACCCTTTCCTTTGAAAATTTGCGCAAATTGTTCAACCTCCGTGTATACAGGTTCTTCTACACTTGGTCCTACCATTTGGTTCATCGGCGCTCTTGCTGTCGCTGCTAATCCTTCTGAGTCATTGCAGTTGTTGCATTTTTATGCAATTAGCTATGTGCATGTCGTAAGAGAGCTCGTACAGTTCAACATACCATTTTCTTCGGAATGGTTGTCTTGCAAGCTCTTAAAGCTTTCTCTTCTTTCTTTTTTGTTCCTTGAGAAGGGGCTCTGCTTTTTAATTGTCTACCGAACGCAAAGTGTTCTTCGCTTGCTTTCCGTCTGACATTTTTGATGGCATATACGCTGGACCGTAGGTAGACAAACTACTTCATTACTTCAAAGTTATAACCTTATCCGTTCAACGGAAACGGTTGCAGAATTCACAGACTCTTTAGTTCGTCGATGGTTATGGTATATTGTTGCCTATTCTAAAAGACTTAACGAAGAAAGAAGATAAACACCTTTGAAAAGCAAAATCGCCTGCTAGTCTACATGGCGCAACGGAGGGTTAATATGAGCACGAAGACAAATACGAATACGTACTACATAAGTATATCAAGATTATTTCGAGGACCAAAACGAATACGAATATTATTACGAAGACGAATACATAGACAGCAGTGAAAAAATATGGAGATAAGTATGAAGGCGACGAAGAAGAGCACGACGACAAATACGAAGAGGAATACGAAGCCTAATTCGAAGAAGAGTACGAATTAAATCTGAACATGAATTCAATTACAGCGATCAAAACAAATACGAAAGTGAATGCGAACACAAAAACGGATATGAGTAGAATTGGGAGACGAAAAGGAATACGAAGCTGAAATCAAAGACGAATGGGACGACGATGTCGAAGCGGAATACGAAGAAGTATATAACGACGAATACGAATACTAATACTTGGAGCAGTCGGACGTATTGCCGTGCAGCTCAGCCCAGTCGTTATAAGAGAGCCGCTCGGAAATTTTTGTGTGTTTTTTGAACATTTTTGTAAATTTTTTTTTTAAACCTTGTTTACACTTTTGTGGCATACATAAAATAACTTTACGAATATAAATAGCACACTAAATTTGTATTTGCACGTTTGCAAAAGTACAATTTTCTTATAACTCATTATTTTTTTTATTTTTATTGCTGGGTGTAAATTTTTTGAATTTCAAAATTTTCTAGGCTGCAAGGAAATACGAAATATTTTAAATCAGTCAAATCGTTGGTATCCGGGAGTATTTTAAAAATTTGTTCCAAGAAAAAAGTTATTTGATACAATATGTGTCGATGGGTACTCGGATACCAGGTTGAGCACACTAGGCTTAAAAAAAAGTAGAAATAAAAGTAGTAGTTGATACTCCCCTTATAAGTATTATATGGTGACTACATTCGTAGACTATCGGCCAGGAGATGGTAATTTTTTAGATAAGTGTCTAAGAGGTCTCGCATATAGCCAAAGGTGCTTAAAATTGATTCTCAGAAAGCTGCTTAAAATCTTGAGTACCGTTGTTGTTTCAGTTTTTTATACCCGAGCGCACTTGTGCACAAGGGTATATTAATTTTGTTCACATAACGGTTGTTTGTAACAGCCAAAACGAATCGAGATAGATATAGACAAATGTATATATAAATGATCAGGATGAAAAAAGAAATCGATTAAGCCATGTCTGTCTGTCCGTCCGTCTGTCCGTCCATCCATGTACACGATAACTCGAGCAAAATATCTCAACGAAATTTGGTACGTAGGTTTCCCTTAATCCAAGGTAGGTTGGTATTGAAAATGGGCGAAATCGGACTTTAACCACGCCCACTTCCCATATAACGGTAATTTCCAGAAATACGAAAACTGCGATATTTTAGTAACTACTGAAGATAATTCACTCAAAATTGATATTTACAATAATTTTTAGACGAAAAATAAGAATATTATAAATTTTTGGAAAACGGGCGTAGCCACGCCCACTTATGGTTACATGTGTATATCTTGGTAGCCGCTGCACCAATTTCTTCCACACTTGGCACAGTTCTTGGCCTTCGCACAACATACCAAATGGCCGAAAATTTTTACAATCGCTCAATAACCACGCCTACTTCCCATATAACGGTAATTTTCAGAAATACGAAAACTGCGATAGTTTAGTAACTACTGGAGATTATTCACTCAAAATTGATATTTACAATAATTTTTAGTCGAAAAATTAGAATATTATAAATTTTTGGAAAATGGGCGTAGCCACGACCACTTATGGTTACATGTGTATATATTGGTAACCGCTGCACCAATTTCTTACAAACTTGGCACAGTTGTTGGCCTTGGTACAGCATAAAAAATCGCCGAAACTTTTTAAAATCGGACAATAACCACGCCCACATCCCATATAACGGTAATTTAGAGAAATACAAAATCTTCGATAAATCAGTAAATATTGAAGCTAATTTATTCAAAATTGATGCTTGCAACAATTCTTTACCAAGAAATACGTTTATGGAAAAATTTTGGAAAATGGGCGTGGCACCGCCCACTTATGTTCACATATATGTATATCGGTAACCGTTCTACCAATTTGTACCAAACTCGGTGTGGTTATTGTGCTTGCCAAATATAAGCAACGTTGAAAATTATTGAAATCGGACTAAAATAACGCCCGCTTCTCATATAACGGTAAATTTCAGAAATGCTTGAAACTTCAATATTTCGAAATTGAAGGACGCTAATTTACTCAAAATTGATACACCCCGGCTTACCATCTAGCGGAAGGTTTCGGAAAGGTGAAAAAACATATATTTAATACTTGCGCCGGGTATTTAATGTTCGGCTCCGCCCGATCTTAGACTTTCTTACTTGTTATTTATTCAAAATGTTCGGTAAAAATGCTACAAATGTGGACTGCTGAGCCTATAAAGGTTAGTGGCCCGAGATACTTCTATGGCCTTCTTGTCACTATGTGCTTAGAAATTTCACCTGCATTGTCAAAAAAAAAAACAGCTAAATCATCCCAAGCTTGTGCAAGGGAGTTCTTTAATCCTTGGGAGGTTTGTAACCGTATCCTGTAGTATCTTTGCTATCTAATATTAATACTCCTAACAGATTCTTTTCCAGGCGCTGATCAGTGCCTTGGTTCCAATCCTCTTCTCTACTTCCTCTCTCTTTTATCCTCTTATTCGATTGCTATCAGAATGTTTCCGGTGCTATCCTTTTGCTAAAGATTAATCTCTGCGAGCGGACTAATGGCGTGGACCACAGATTGAAATATACATACGTGTGCAGTTGTACCCATGTGATGTACCGAGATCTTTGAACGCAAACAAAATATGTCAACTCCAATACCCTCGGGTGTTTTTGTGCCGTCTGTGTACTAAATTAGAAGGTGCAGTTGGAAGTATTTCATAATATTGGTTTCATTACAGCTTTCTTTATTCCCTAGGTTTATTTGCCTTTGCACTAACGACCACAACAGCTATACGTAGTATATTTCAGGTGCATGGCCTCAAACGTTTCATCCTAAGCTTGATGGATTTTCTTAATTAATAATATAGTATTTTACGTTGCTACGTCCCATAGCTCAGCGCACAACCCGTTGGTGTTAGTAGAAAACAAAATTTTGTGTGCATTCTGAAATCAACATTAAAATCTCATAAATTTTGCTATTTACGGCAATTACTCCTGATAACTGCAATTACCTTTGATAACCGCAAAAGCTCAACCTAGCCGATCAATTTGTCTATTTAAAACTCATACGCCTAATTACCGCCACGCTTAAATCAACTCCTTTGCGGTATAGCTTTCAGCTCTCGCCAGAGCTTCGTGCAATGGGCGTAAATTAATTAAAATGCACAACATTGCTTGCGGATATTCTTGGTAGGAATTACCAGTACATACATATGTATGTATATGATGATGGAATAAATAGCAAGAAACTCATCTTTGAGTATGCAGCATGACCTAAAATCTAAATTTAAGTACATTTTTCTTCTACCAGTTAAGAAAAATCTCAGTTGTGCGCGCAGAGAGTTTGAGAAAGTGAAATGATTTTGATAGGCTTTAGTGGATAAATATTTACAAGGAAGCCGATCGGCGCGAGCTGAAGAATTTAGTGATGGAGGGTAAGTGTAGGAGAAAATTGTAGAGAACGCATGTATGGAAATGATACCTAGTGCGCGTGGCGTGTACTAAGCGAAGATAGAGTGGTGCAGCTCGCGCAAATTGAAATTTCACGTAATTACCTAAATGGCTATAATAAATATGCGTAATAAACATGGAAAGGATTTCAGTTAATTACAACACTCTAAGACATATACCAACAATGAGTATAAGGGGTAGAGATAAGCTGCAGCAAGTACGACTAAAAACTGCTTAGGAAGAGTGGAAGGCGAAGAGAAGAAGAAAATGTAGAATAACATGTAAGACTATACAAATTTATTGCAACAGATTAATTTTCTGCTGTTACATGGCCAACAACGGAAGAGACAGCTGGAAAATAACACTAAAATGAAACGCCAAGCGCCAAGAACTCGGTGTGAGAGAAGTAAGGTGTGGTAGCTACTTACGCACGTACGGTGGCGAAAATGTAAACAGGGAAGAGACCTGTTTAGCATTCTTTGGCTATTTTCTTATCGCTTATTAAATGTTAATTATAGTCGTAAACGATTCGATTCGATTCGATCGTGATTGTTGTTCTCTCGAACATCATCAGAATTAATTTTAATAAAAGATCAATCATCATTTCCCGAGAAATAAGTTGAATTTCATATGGGGGCTCTCATATTATGCGGCAAAGGTAAATGTTAGAATGAGGAAAATTCAGACCCAGATTTAACACAATCTTCAATAAGGGTGACAAGGGAAACATCGAGCACTATGTATGTCGATATATATCGAGAACTCGACAAATTTTAAAAACTTTCTTAATTCAGATAACTCGATACATTTCAGTTAGTCGATAAATTTCGACAATTCGACAAATTTCTATAAATCGATAAAATTCGATAAAGCCACACATTTCGATAACTAGATATACAGGGTGTCCCAGAAGTAACGTGCCAAACTTTAGGGCAAGGTAGGTGGGGGGGTGAGCTCACTGATAAACAAAAAATTTTCAGGTAAAAGTGTCACCGTTTTTGAAATATTTACATTTTTTCGAATTTAAAAAAAATCGTGCCTTTTCATGTGTTTTCTTTAACTGCAACTACAAACCGGGCAATACTTAGTAAATTTTTTATGTAAAATACTTCCAGATAGTTGCCTCTCCATACTCAAATGCAATGTAGTTCAAATAAATTAAGGAACCATCATAAAATTAGGACTATTTCTGGATTTTTAACTTTTTGATATTTTCTTCCCCAACTTTGACTATCTCGGGTGAAAAAAAAATGTACTGAGCTATAACCTTACATTACATAAAAAAATTGCTCATTTAATAAAGATTTCAGAAAGGTGCCACACTTACTGTTTTGAATAGAAAAAAAAAGTTATAGCCGCTTTTGTGGGTAAAGGACTGAGACACGCTAGAATGTATTTAATAGATTTAAATTGAATTTGCTCTTGTTACCGTCAAATGACATACTAAATAGTACAAAGGTACATTATTACCTGCTCCTGACATTATTTTGTGTTACTTACCGGAATTCGGACTAGAGTCTATAACAAGGGCTATATCTATCAATATTTTTTGTGAAGCATGGATTCACTTGCGTGTCACTGGAATTTTATAAAATGGTCTATTTTTAAATTAAATTTTAAAAATATTTTTGAAACGTTTTCCATTTTGAAATTTACGCTAACTATTCGTGACATTCCAAAACTTCATAAAATTAATTTGTTTTCAAAAATATTGATAAGATTTTTACATACAAATACAAATGCACGGCAAGGGTTAAAGTTTTAAATTTCAATTTCAGTGAGACAATAGTAATCGACACAGCTATGAAATTTTTTCACAACATAGAAGCTAGCGGTAATTTCCGCATACTTAACTCAATATTTGAATTGAAGTAAATGAGCGATATGTAATATATTCCCATGATACAAAATGTTGGTAGTTTCGTTTCAAAATTTTTGGCAAAAAATAAGTTTTTGAAGTTTCATAAATTGTATAAAAAATTATTAGCTACCTTGCCACATTGATAGGAATCAAACAATATATCAGCGCCAGAAAAACTAACCTCATCAAAGCAAAATCCACCTCCAAATTTCCAAAAAAAAAAAATGTATATACTTCCAACTGAAATGAATGAACAAAACTTGAATGAAAAACTGAGAATGCTGAATAAAACAGAATTCAATACTGAATTAGCTTCCAGATGAAGATGATGATGTTTGCGGGGGAAAGCTTGCTACTTCATATGTATGCGCGCCTGGTATTGGGAAATAAAAATTGCTCTTTGTACAAATAAAAATTTAGTTCGTTACATAAAACTGACCGCAAGTTTCCTTCAAAAACATGCAGTTGGTTTTAAAAAGCATTGACTGAATATCTAAAGCTGGTACGTACTTTTGGTCATCAAAATTTTGAAACTAATGCCAAGTGAATGCAGATCCTATAGTTTTTACATGCGTCACATCTTTATCAAAAATTTCCACACAGAACAATACCAAAATAGTTTTTCTTTATTTTGATTTCCATTTATGATAAAC
>NW_023458560.1:29384831-29441482 GCF_013731165.1 Rhagoletis pomonella
AAACTGGCTTTTAAGGTATTTCGACAGGTAGTGGTTTGAGATTTACCACTGCACGTAATACATGAGAGTTCGATATACTCAGTGGTGCAACAGGTCGATTTAGTCTGACATTCAAGGCCCCTTTTCTCACTTGTCGATTTTTAGTAATAACTCGACCTCAGCATCACCTCACATCTCTTTTTTACAATTGGACTTCCTTTACCGTTTCCAATACATGTTTTGAATATTCGTCAAATCGGACCATAAACACGATTTTTAGTAATAACTCGACTCTAACGCCACCTGGCGGCTCTTTTTTTTGCAATGGTATTGTTTTTCCTATTGTCAATACACGTCTTAAATATGAGGCGAATCGGACCATAAATACGGGTTTTACCAATAACTCGACTCCAGCGCCACCTATCGGTCCAGCCGTTCTTGAGTTATAAATGGTGTAACTAACACGACTTTTCTTATATATATAGATTATTTCATTTCTATTTAATTTATTGACAGATTTTACAAAGTGAAATTACTTGATTTCAGCATGATTTGCTTATACATAAATTACAAATGCGACGCAAATTACGATAATGTGAACATACTTTTAGTCCACTATTAATCGATGTGATCCCCTAGTTTTGCCAGAGGATGCATACCATCCCGGCTTTGAGTTAAGCTACGCAAACATAAATGAAATACAGGATACTAGCTGAAATCCGGCCGGATTTCCATTATAGAAGATTCAAACAACCCATTTATATTTTCAACATACATGCTACCCGACACTCTTTTTGAAATCACTGAAGGCGGTGGTTCGCAGAGATACTTCATTGCCAGTGTAAACAAATTTGGAAATTATTTGCGACTATGCTTACGCAAAATGAAAAGAAATTTCTGCCTGGGTATAAGAGGTAACTGCAAATATTTCTCCATTTCTCCATCGTTTGGCTAACCACATCACTACAAAAATGGTCATCAGAGCCGTTGGCAATTTCCTCAAAACATTGCCAAATATCCTGGTCTCGCTCTTCAATAGAAGCCTTCACTAGAGTTCGGCCTTTTCCATATGATGCAACTGGTTTCTCCATGCAAGCTGATTTATATTTTCGAATTAGTTCACCATCATCATCGAATCCACTCCCGATACCTTTTTCAAACCGTCCGTGGAAAAGTTTAGAGATCTGCGGCTGGGTTTAATTGCTTTGCGCCATCTCTCCTCCTCACTCGTTGTGCGAAACCTTCGTTTCAAATTAAAGCTAGGTGCCATTTAGTCCATGCTGCCTGTGCTGTGCCCAAAGGTTCTGAAATTGAATTCCCCCATGGCTGTCAATCTAGCTGCGAGTAAATTGAGGATTATTTCAAGAGCGGCCGTTGGATATGATGACTTTTTTGCGGCATTCCACCATACTAAAGCGCCGTGGAGCAGTATTGGTCTGAATATTGCTGTGTAGAACCAATGCACCAATGCAGGTGACAGACGACCGCAAGTGACACCCAGCACTATGTTACAAGCATGAAGGGCGTTAATGGCCTTCTTCACCCTTTCCTCAACATAGCAGCTCACATTCTCCGCCCTTTGAAGCCTTTTCAGGGGAGATGGTTGCCCAGAAAATCTGATAGTTGCTTAAAATGGTAATATTATGAAATACGTGAGCTAGACAAGTGTAAGAAGGCAAAAACATGCCCTTTCACAAGCTTGAGTGTAACATAAAAGACATTTTGTCTCTCACCACTCCATTCGATGGATCCAATTGTGGTGTGCAAGAAGTTCAATAGCTAAGAATATTTCACTCATTTTTGGCTGTTAGAAGTCTTTAAAATTTTTTGATGGTTTTTTGGTTCATTATGCTCTAAAATCAAATGCATACAAAGATGTAGAGAGTAATTTTGCTTAATACAGCGCTTAAACCATACATTGACTTTGAACAAATATCCCACTTTGCTTTGAAAAAGATAACTAAATATGAATGCTTAGGACGCCTTAAGAGCCAAATATGTAAGGTGAAACTGCCCAAAAACAACTACTGCGAGTTTTTAAATTGCTTTCATGTCCGAATTAAACTGCGATGGCGTTTGCTTGGCACAAAATTTAAGTGCCAGCAAAATATATAACTTTGACTTTGGTCTAAAAATGTTTTTTTATTTTTCCGTTGGACCAAAATACGTAGGTACGCCTTAAAGATGATGCTAAAAGGACTATAAGGAGAATAGCCTGCCTCTTTGCTCTTTCCAACTCATTACTAAGCACTTAAAATATATTTAAAAAAAATAATATGAAATAGCAGATGAAAATTGTGATGAAAAATATGTTTCTTGATCTTTTTGTACTCGTATGCATGTATAACACTTAAATAACAAAAAAAGGAAATGAAAAGAAAATTCCACGAACTCTTTTTGAATGATGCGGCACAGGTCATGCGTATGATCGGGTAATTCACGAATCTATGTATCTATGTTTCAAATTATTCAATGAAATGCGAACATATGTATGTAGGTGTTACAAAGAGGGACAGTTTTCTTTTCCCACTAGGTGTTACAGAGGTCAATATTTAAGTAAAGCACATCAACCATACTGCCACCCAGCGGAAAAAGAAATTCATATTGCACTGATTCTGATATTTAACGATCAAACAAATATATATATAAATAATATTTCGATTATTTAGGTTAACAAAATAAATATATACATAACTGAATGAACAAAGATTAGGCAAGGCTATTGTAGCAGCCCTCCATCCAGCGTTGCTGTCGCTGCGATACCATACATATACGGCAGTAGTCATTTAACTGCACACCCGGTCTTTTGGCCAAATGTCTGTCGCCTTATAGTTTCGTTTATTGCTGCCGGTGTAGTTAAAAAATGCTGCGAAAACTGAGTTTGAATAAGAGTTCTTGCGAGTATATCCCACTTCTCGCCTTTAGGTCTAATTTGGAGGCATCGGTACCATAAGACCACAGCTTCAAGGAAAGATCTCTGCGGCGAGTTTTTTGCGAAATAATACCTCGAAGCAAAGAAACATGCTATTTAATATGAGAACCCTACTTTGTAGACACTTCCTTCGTTAATTACCTATTTTAGACTTATACAGGGACGATGTCGTAGAACAAAATGAGACACACAACCATATCAAGCCCCATTTTCAAGTGTATAAGGCATGCTTATTAACATAACCATCGTCAGCTTCGATTTATGCCCAAAATTACGCCCGGATATCTGGATTCCTCCAAATTGTTATTTAGGCCAGTTCCTTTAGATATGAAAGAAGGATATCACCCGTCCAAAACGTCCTCTTCATATCGTACTTCCAAGCATCGGATCAGAGTTATAATAAAATTTCATGTTCATGAATGGTGAAATTTTTCACCGTGCACATTCAATTTAGGATAGGCAAATTTAGAGTACTAATTTGGTACCTGAATTACTTAAAATCGATGGAGAAGTTTTACAAAACAAAGGCACTTGTTTGAACACTAGCCTGGCCGTAGCTTAAATGGTAAACAAATTTAAGATCCATAAAATTTTAGGTCTTAAAACTCCCAGTATTAACCCGTTCAGGACCAAGGAAAAAATTTTTCACAAAAAGTTATTCCACTCCTAAGGAAATTGTGTCAGTTGTCTTCTGTAGTTTTATAATATTTTTAGAATATACCTCATGAAGCTTCTTTTAGCAAGAAGTTTTAGAAAAAAGTATTTTTATGAAAATTAAAAAATGCAGATATAAATATATATTTTTTGCGAAATTTTAAACTTGTTAGTTTTCCATGCATTTTTTTTTAATGAAATGAAATTTTGACGAAAATAACAGCTTTTTAGGAAAGAAATATATTTATGCAAATTAGAAATCATTTACCAAACATTATAAACAAATAACTTTTGGTGTTAAAAATTATTTTCTTGGTATATTTATTTCCGGTAAATCGCCCAAAATCATTCTCTTTTTTGACAGATAAAATTTAAGGAAAATTAGTTAAAAAACTTATTTAAGATGAGTTTTTTTTTCAATTTCCCTAGGAGAAAATTATTATTTTTTTTTTAGAAAATAATGTCTAGCAAAATTAAACAAAATTTGCCCTTATGCATTATTTTTCGGCAACAAATGATTTATTTGGGAAAAAACAGTATGTATTTGGAAAACTATATTTGAAAAAAAAAACACACACACAAAATCAGAAAACATGTTTGAAGAAACGGTTTTTGAAAGTAATGTTTAAAAAAAAACAATAATTTTTTAGTAAAAATAAAAAAGAACTTAGTATAGAAACATTAGGAAAAAATTTCGTTGTTATTTGAATTTAGTGAATATTTTAGGAAAAACTTGTGTTTTACGTAGAATAATTTATCTGGTAATATACGAATTTTTTTATTTAACTCTCGATAAGGTTTTTAAAATTATTAGCTTATGGTCCTGAGTGCGTTAACACTAGCAAGACTATTAAATCGACGTACCTTGAAAGATTAATATTAGTAACAAAATACTTATAATTGAAAGTAACAAAAATTTAAATTTAAATTTTTTTAATACAATTAAGTACCTATTTATTTTTTTTTATTTTAGAAAAAAAATATTGGCAGTACCTAGCCGTACCTAAATAGTGGAGTTGGTATACTTTTTCATGGATCTGTCTCTTCTTTCTCTCGTACTTACAAATATCGGAACAAAGTTATTGTACCATTTTATGTTCATGTTACACATTATCTCGTGAGTTACTCGGCCAGCGCTGCCAACTGTATTAGGATGAAGTGTTTAATTTTTTCGTATATGTGTTTCTACAAAAAAATATTTAATGATATTTTCCTGCCCATTTCTAAACTTTTTTAGCTCCGCTAAATTCAATTCCTAGTATTTCTTAACGATTTAATTTTGACTGACATATTCTATTGCAAAGCAAATAAAATATAAATTTCCTAGAAAATGTCCTCCAAAAATTTACCCAGCGTACTAATAGGGATGTGGTTTCTTGTGTATATGATATCGGCCAAATCCGATTTTAGGACAAACTAGTTTTTCCTAGGCTAAACTAGCTGTTCCCAGCTCCGATTCATCCGTCCAACGCGCAAACAAGCGGGACGCAACATTATGGTGGACTGCGTACCTGGAGTTGGACTGATGAGGGTTATTTTTTTGAAGCGCGGCCGCTCTGGATTTCATGGCCACATATCGATGGTGATATGCAATAACGACACAATTCAAAATTCGAAAAATGAAAACTCTTTCTACTGTTAAGTGGCTCATGTCTTTAATCCTTGTCTAATCCATGTCTAATTCTTACTAAAGTAAGTAGTAAGGATCGCTGCAGTTAGTCACTTAACAGTAGGAAGGTATTTGATTTTTTGAATTTTGAATTGTGTCGTTATTGCAGACAACCATCGATATGTACAATGATTTCTTAATTTTTTGCTGTCAACTCTTTTGCTATTCAAATTATTCCCATTCAGCTCTTATACTAAAATTTAATTAATGTTTTGGTGAACCATACAAATGTTATGACTTATAAGTAATTAATTTTAATATTTACAACTAATAGATTAATTATTTACTATATACTTGCAATGACACTATTTTAATACGCTGTAAATTAAATTAATCGCTTGTGTGAATTATGTGAGTGTGTTTATTAAAATTTTATAGGAATAAATTTAAATAAGGCTTTCGAATCTTTTAAGGCTTATAACAAATCAAGAATTTCTTTGATCAATTATAAACCTAAATAAAACTGAAACTTATGTTTGTCTAATTAAAAAAAAAAAAAAAAAAATATTTGATGTACATATATATATGCATGTTTGTATGTAGAGATATATTTACATATCGATGTTCTGCAATAAATTACTTTTGCGAAAATATTCTTTGCATCAATAGAAATCAAAATTAAAATTTCTAGTGTGTGTGTACATATGTGTTTGGTAAATGGTTTGATATTACAATTTATTTATCAAATAAAAAGCTGCTGACTTTTGTTGTCGATTATTGTTATTTACATATGTGTACATTTGTATACTCGTATTAAGGTCTAGTTGCAACTGAGATTCTTAGACTTCTAAGGACAATTATTCTTACGTTTACGCCTAGGCGGACATTCTTCGTCGAAACGACGAGCCGACAACGTTTATTGTTTACGTGTATAAAAATAAGAATGTACTTCCAGGGTGTAACCGTCGTCGTCGTTTAAAGTGCAAAACCGCGTATCACCAAAATGCAAAACCGCGTATGTGAAGTTGTAGAAATTATTTCTAGAGCATAAAAACGCTCATATTTCAAAATAGATCCCTTTTTTATAAAGCAATCGCATTTCTGGCTAGTATATTTCAGGACGAATAGATAAGGATTGAACCAAGAGCTTGTGTGAGCAAATCCAATTTTTGGTAGCCAATGTCAGTTACGCGGTTTTGTACTTTAACCGACGATATGCTTCTATTTACATACACTGGCAATCAATGTTTAATATTTGCAATGTTTTTCAAGTTAAAATATTTTTTGTGAAAATTTTTTTATGAAAATATGTTTCATGCTTTAATCAAAACCACATAAGCCAAACTTTCAAGATAAAAAAAAATGTATACTGGGCTCGATAGGGGTCTTAGTCCTGATTATACCGATATACATATATATATTTTTTTTTTGAGGTGGAAATAATTATTACTAATTTTAAATGGAATAACTAAAAAACCACTGTATTAATTTAAAATTTTCTTATGCCATTTGAAAGGTATGAAAAATATATATTTTTTTTTTGGTATACATATGTTTTACTTTTTTTGTAAGGCTTATGAGAAAAAGGAGTTTTTATAAAACAAAAATGACAAAATTAATAACAAAATAATTTTTATTATTAAATCACGTAATTGACAACATAAAAAAATTAGCTAATCACATAAAGGAGAAATTACATTTTACTTATTTTAAGTGATAAAAGTCTACTATTATATATTTATCTCGTAAATCGTACTCTACAAATGATATTCAGCCCTCTTCTTCGGCAACAGAGAAAGGAGAATTCTACTTCCTGAGGGTCATAATCCCTAAGTGCGACAGAAAGGTGTTCTCTGCAAAAGCTGTTCAGCCCCTCTTCTTCGGCAACACAGAAAGGAGAATTCTGCTTCGGGCTAAGTGCGACCGAAGGCCGCCTACGCAGAAAGAAGTTTTGCGAAAAAATACTTGCGATTATTCAGATAAGACATTTTTATCGCTGTATTTATAAATAATGTTAATGAAGTGATTTTTAAAGAAAAAAAATACATTTGTTATAACAAAAAATTTTGTTTTTTCATAAATTGTTTCATTAAAGAACAACATTATTGTACGCCGAAAGAGAGGCACTTTTATTGCGTTTCTAACGACATAAAAATTTTTGAAATACTCTCAATGGTTTACGAGATCTTTAAGTTTAAAAAGTCAATTTTTTTACTTACATTTTTTATTTCCACCAAAAAAACAATTGTGTTGTTGTAATCTCTATAAATTCCCCTATAGAGTGCACTATTTTTTGTTCCAAAAATCGAGTTGATTTTTAAAGATTTTTTATTGCTGAGCTTTTTGCACTTTTTACCATATAAAAGGAATTTCTTGTAGAATAAAATGCGCTTGATCGTTTTCAAACAAAATTTAAAATTGTTTCACTAGAATTACATAGCCGATCTACAGCCCGCGACAAAAGATAGCACATCAACATTTTTTATTTATTTTTGACTACTTTTCTTTTGCTTTTTTAGGGTTCATTATTTTTATATAAAAGTATAGCTCTTTTTATATAACAAATACCATATAACTCTAAATTTCAGGCTTTGTACAAAAATTATAAAAATTCCATAAAGTTTTCATCCCAATCGAAGCATTTTAATTTTAATCTCTGGAATAAGTTTAGGTATGCAGTTTTAAATTCTAGTATAATAAAGTGCAAATTGTAAGTTTCTAAAAAATCGCGTTGATTTTTTTTTTATAATTTTTTTCTGACGGTGTTATGCACTCTTCTCCATAAAAAAAAATTTACTTTGTATGGAAGAAAATGCGTGATGCCGTCAGCAAAAAAAAAAATATCAAAAATCAACGCGATTTTTTAGCAAATTCAAAATTACAGTTTCTTGTATCAGAATTGAATAATGTATAAAACTGCATACCAAAAATTATTCTAGAAATTAAAATGCAAGTGCATGGAATTGTGGTGAGAGTTTGTGGAATTTTTATAATTTTTGTACAAAGTGTAAAGAATAGATTTGTATGACATTTGTTAGAGTAAGATCCATAATTTTATATAAAAACAATGAAACTTAAAAAATCAATAGAAAAGTAGTCAAAATTGATGAAAATGTTGATGTTGTTGATTTTTCTAAAACTTTAGATTAAAAAGTTCAAAATTTAAACGCAAATTCGGCGAATGAAGTTCTGTGCAAAGTTTGAAAGTTTGGCTTACATGGCTTTGAATAAAGCATGAATCATATTTTTCTAAAAAAAATAACAAAAAAATTTTATCTTGAAAAACCTTGCAAATATTTTACATTTTGAGTAAGTGTTTTTAGCAGGGCCTCGGAGCAAAGGTTATTTTGTTCATCGCTCCGCTCTAGCTCCTCTCCGGTATTTTATTTCACTCCGAGCTCCGCTCTTAGCTCCGCTCCCGCTCCCAGTAAAAAAAAAAACTTTTTATTTATTTTATTACTTACATGCATTTCGAGCCCTAACCGTCAAAATAATTAGCAGACATTTAAAAATTTTTTTTTTTTATTAAATATGATCCCAATGTATTTTGTCATGTGCCAACAAAATCTGAAAATGGATCCGAAAAAGGAAAAAAAAAATGAGATGAAATGCGGATTTACGTCCGTTTACCGATTCCGTTTTTGGATACTTTGACGATACGAAAACGTTTTGGCTGGTTTTCTGAAAATTTTCTTTTAATTTCCCTTCAGTAATTCAGTAAATTTATTTAATACGGTTGTTTTCAGTGGCAAAAAAAATTAAGTAAATTAAATTTTCATTAAGGAGCTAAGGAGCAAATACATTTTTTTAGCTTTGCTCGACTCCAGCCAAAATCCTTTGCACCTTAGCTCCTTGCTCCTTTGCTCCGCTCCGCTCCGAAACCCTGGTGATTAGGCATTTACTCGCATTTACGTTCAATGCACTTCCCATCCTCTTCAGCACGATTTCGCAGAACACTTTGAAATTTGAAAATTTTGTATGCTTAGAGTCTCATTCAAGTTGTAAATTTTGTATGTAACAGCGCTCGATAATGGATTTGTATTTTATGAAAGATTTTCTACAGAATTTATTAGTAATTAGTCTTCTTATAAAAACATACGCATACGCCTAGAATTATTTGTAAATATTTTCTTATGTCTGCTTATGTTTCGTTTCATTCTAAGAAGTGCACTCAAACAGTTTAAAACAGATTGCACATCATTAAAAAAAATAAAAATCAAATTACACCTGTATGCTTATGTCTGTCGTTCCCTGTCGGGAATTTTGTAGTCGACCACTAAAATAGCCAACTTTTGGCCAACTTATTACGGCTAACTTTTAATTGGTTTCAAGGTTATGGAGGGCCCAATTGAGGGATATGTATGTATGTATGCATGTACACTGCCGGCAAAAAGTATTAGCACATCAAATTTTTCAAAATATATGCAACAATTTTTTTTCTAATATTTTTCCACCAACTTTTTATAAAAATATGGTTCATTCAACAATACAAAACATTAAAATATCATTCCTAAACTTTGTGCAAAACTCACAAAAATTCAGCAAATTTTCATCAAAATTTTCAACTTTTGAATCAGATTTTTTAGAATTTTTTTGAGTATGCAGTTTTGCACAAAGTTTAGGATTCATATTTTTATGTTTTTTGTTGTTCAATGATTCATATTTTTATATAAAATTGGCGGAAAAATATTAGAATAAAAATTGTTGCATATATTGTGAAAAATTTGCTGTGCCAATACTTTGTTCCGGCAGTGTCTAAATGTACATTTATTGTCATTGTGTTTTTTATTGAAAGCGAGAAAACATGGATTTAGGCAATTTATTTACAATAATATAGCCGAAAATATTTATATGTAAATATGTATGTATGTATGTATGTTAATAGCACATCTTTAGACTAATTAAATAGTTATCATGCAGGTAATAGTTAACCTAAAATAAGTATAGAAACCAAGGGTACCAAAAACATTCTAACCGGTTTGTAGTCAGATGAAAACAAGCTGACTTTGTTTGCGCCATCATCATGTAAAAGTAGTCAGTTCAAAGCAAAGTAAAGTAGTCGAGGCGTAGTCACCCCTAGTCGAAAAAATAGTGAACTTATAGTGCATCTTTACTTAGTTGAGTTCCCTACAGGGGTAGGTGCGTTTACTCATACATATGTACAAGGTTTTATATTAGAGTGGTTCACAAACAAATCTTTATCTGAGGGCGGGGAAGAGCAGCGGCCCAATGTAAGGGATGTCGAAATGTCTGACGTGGAAGAGTTTCCTGCAAATACAGAATTCGAAGCAGCCTTTCGAGACAGGGAATTTGAAAACGAAGATGAAAAAGTGGAAGCAAAACCAAGGCTGCAACAAGATAGTGTGGTTCGAGTCAATGTTTGGCCTTCGGAATGTCGGAGACAGCCACGTGGCTTGAGGGCGCTTTCGATGCTGAAACCTGGAAATTAAACGTAAAAAAAAGCTAGCCTCCGCAAAAGGGCAAAAAAACCAATGTGCCCGGAAAAAAATTGTGCAAAAAAATTTTATCTGTATCTTTTGCAAACGGATTAATTTGTATATTTTAATAGAATAATTTAATTTAAATTGCGTATTAAAATTTTGCGTTGCATTTTTTAGATTCTTAATAAAAAATTTAAGATAAAGACTATGAATAGCTTGTTGTACGCTAAGTTTTTCATATAAAAACACACAAGTACCCTGGTTATGTGTTTGTATTGGGTGTCGAATTTAGAAGCTTATAAGTACGGTAACACAGCACCTAATTTCATAAGTGACAACTCAAACGACGCAAAACTACTTTAGTTTCATAAATCCAAAGTCCAAATGCTATTTTAGTAGTGGTCTTTTAGCTACAGCAGTTAAAAATTGCTAGTGGACACACGGCTACCTCGGTTATGCGTTCTAGGGTTAAGGTTCCGCTAGAGCTTTGAAGTTTCTCTTGCAAATTTTTTTCAGTAGAAATGCTATAAAATCGTAAAAAAATTGTTTTAAAAACACATAAAATAACCAATTTTTGTATATAATAGATAAGTTAATTGGATATAGAAAAATAGTTAGCAAATTTTAAAGTTAGATTTGCATCATAACTTTCTTTTTGGTGGATTTCTGAAGGTAAATATTCAAATTTGTTGAAAAAATTTTTATTTTAAGAAATTCTACGAATTATTTTTTTTTTTGCTTGGTAGAATGCATGAAAAACTTCAAAGCTCGCGCGACACCATTAGATAAATATTAATCGATTTCGAAATAAAAAAAAAAAATACATACCTCGTTTTTCCATTTTCTCTACTTCCGGGCGATGGCAGCAGGAAAATTGCAAACAATTTATTTTCTGCGTATTCGTGGAGCACCCTAATGTACATATGTACATATGTATGTAAGTATTCGTACATTACCAAGTGATTTGAAATTATCTGCATCGGTGGCAAACTTGCAGTATCTTCATAAATTGCTGCTTGCTGCTTGTAAGCATACTCAGCTTTTGATATTCTGCTATGTTTTGCCCTTACGACCAATTTTGGCCAAATAACTATCCTACGTTGATTAGCAACTAGCAAGGAGCAAACAAATAATTTGGGAAATAAATTCAATTTGGTATATCGTTGAAGGACAAATTAGTTTTTAATGAAGTCGACTGAAGTGCAGGAGATTTATTTGAACAAAAGCTGTTGATAGCTAATGCTTTGCAGAAAATAGTCGCTTCGAAGGCATGTTAACTGTGTTCAGCTACATTTCACATACATTGTGCTTGGTATTAATTTTAAGCAAATATTTCTCATGAAGTGGTTTATCATATGTGAATTAATATTAGGTAAAGTAGAAGAAAAATAGAAATTTTTTTTGGGCAAAGAAACTATGTAAAACTGAGGCTTTTCACATTAATCTCACGGCAGCATACAATAAAATTTTATTTAAGAAATGCCTATAATAGAGCAAGGCGCATGAAATAAGGGACTAAGCAAGGCTTTAGAAATGGTTACAAGTTGAGTAAAGGAGTGGAAGCTGATGTATTGTGTCCGAAAGTTGGCCCCGAAAAGTCTTATAAGCTCTCAGACTACTGCAGCAGCTTTCAGGCGAAGATCTGTGCTGCGAATAAAGCGGATAAGCAGTCAGCACGAAAAAAAATGCTGAACAAAGATTAAAGAAAGCGAGCATTGCCTATTACTCCGGTAAGTGGATTTTTGCGAAAACATAGGGTCTTAATCGAAAAAAATTTTACTCAAAAATGGGGTGTCAAATTAAAGCGCTTGGCCTGTAGATGTGCCAACTGATTTTATTTTTTCGAACAGAGTTGCCACCTCTAGAACAATTGAATTCAAATTATTTGATAAGCACTGCCATAATAACTGCACCTTTCGTTCGATTTTCCTAAAAAAAGGTATCAAATTATAAGGCTTCGACTGCAGATATGCAATAAGGTTTTACTTTTTTGACAAAAGTTGCCACCTTTTAAAAAATTATAATCAAATTATCAAAAAAAAAAAATCAAGTATTACAAAATGGGTATCAATGGAAATGGGTTTGAAAATCTTTTTGTTTTAACTTGCCTTTAAGAGGGTTGCCACCTATTTAAAAAATCAAATTAAATTTGAATTAAGGAAATTAATTAGAAAAAAATTTTTCAACATGTGGGTGCCAAACGAAAGGGTGCTCAGACGATAGCAGCTTAAAAATATTTCGAAGTGGGTTGTGCCACCTGCTTCAAGTGTCGAATTTAGTTAACTTTTCCAAAAGTTATATGAAATGTCAAAATATGGAAGTCAAAGTTGTGTTTTATCACAAAGATATGCTTTCTAACTCAATAAAAATTAAAAATTTAGCAGGCTAATGTCATAATGCACTTTATCTACTATTGAACACTAATTTACAGCTATATCTTTTTTTACGCCACTACGGTGTAATTTCGATGAGCCCGCACTTCTGCATTACACTTTGAATGGAATGAAAATGGTACAAAATTCTATTTCATCATATCACAAACACGTTCTAAAATTGTAACTGCCTGCAGAGAATTTTCGTGCAAATTCATTGTTTCGCGCACGTAGACGACTACCTAATGCAGGCGACCACTCAATAGGATGCCGGAAATTTGTGTAACATTTTTACTTTATTTCTCTTTTGGCTTTTTACTTAACTTAACATCTAAGTAAAGGTAGAAATAAAATCTTTTACAGGCAACTGGAACAGCTAAAGTGGTGCTCGTAGCGTAGCGTTTGCTCATACGAAGTACCGTCAGACAGGGCGTATGAGTAATAACAAATCTTAGCACAATCAAAACGTGAGCTAAATGAATGAATGTTGCGAAGTATAGTAGGTGTGTAGCATGCTGCTTGGAAAGTGTTTTATGAATTATGCAGTTGTGCGTTTTGTTGATTTGCTGTTGTTGTTGTTTGTTTTATAAAAATTCATGCATTTGGTTGTACATGGCACGAGTTGCATATGTGCGTGCCTTTTTACTTGAAGAAGTCGTCACTTTTAATTTGATTTCTTTACAAAACTTTTCTTGCTGCATTCAAAAACGCGCAAAAATGAAGAAGTACTATGTAGTAAGAAATCACTTGACGCCAAGCGCATGAGTGCTCTTGAAGCACGAATATCTTTATATACATACATTCATATACATACATACATATGTAGTAGCTGTATTGTTTTCTTAGAATTGTGTCATACACTTATGCGTGCCTAAAAGCAGACTACGCTAGTGACGGCGACAGCATCTTACTCATATTTTCGATGTCCTGTTTTTCGCACCTGTGCTTTATCTGCCGGCGATGAAATTATTATTGCAAGGAAGGATACTCACGGACACTTCTATGCATGGTTCTTACTTCCAGAAATGTCTTTCATGCATACAAATCTATAAGAATCCTTTATAAAGCATCTCAAGTTGTTCACCTACACTTAAATTGCTTTCATTTCTTTACCCTAATAATGCAACTGCTACGCTATATGTATATAGTAGCCATGCTACCAATTCTACAAGTACTTTGCAAAGTGTAAGGAATATTTGAAGCATTTCATTGTTTTGCATCCAGTTGTTCGGTGAGTTAAGAATCCTTACCTGCATATGTATGTAAATAGTAGCTCAAGCCAACTTGCCGGCTGCCCACCTGCTGCTAACTCCTCTTAAGTAAGTAATTTCTACTCTCACCTCCATATTGGCCTATTAAATGCGTCCTGTAGCGCAGAAGTGGGAGACATTTTCAACCGTCGCTCTGCAACTTTTGCCCCTATTGCCATCTATAAGATAACCTGTGCCAACGCAGAGGCCGCGGTGGTTAGAAAGCTTACGGGAATTATTCTGCAAATCAATTGTTTAGCAAGTGTACTCGTCGTACCTCGTATCCCGAACAGCAGACTATTTAAATGAATAAATTTCTGTGTCTGCTGCGCTGCTTGCTTTCCCATTATTGTACTCGCAATAAACAGCTTGTCTAACAATAAGACTCGGTTGGAAAAATATTCAGCTTATTTCTAAAATCTTTGCCATAGCGATAGCGAACAATTGACGCACCTTGTGCATGTGTGTGTGTGTATGTGTGTAGGTGAGTGTAGGTGAGTGTCACACGAATGGTTGAAAGTTTAAATTAAATGAAAACTTTTTCAATTACATCAACTGGAATAAAATCGCACACGAAAAATAAGTCAAAAAAGTATGTCAAAACGAGAGAGAGGGAGAGGAAAGCAATTCGGAAGGTGGAATTAGAGGTTAAATTCTATGTCGGGTGGGAGTGGGCAGCAACTTGCCAACTCAGACAATGGACGGTAAGAAAACGATTGGAAAAGCTCAGTGCTGAAAGAAATCTTTTGTTTCACAAAAAAAAAAAATTAAAATATTTAATTGTACTCCTAAACTTTTTTTCACTGCATTCTCTTCAACGTTGCTTATATTTCGATCGTTTTTATTTTCTTAACTTTCGCATTGAATTAAGTGACCAGATTTGCGAATTTGATACGCCATTTTTCTTGGTATTGACCAGAAGTTATGAGTAGATTGAAATCAAAGTTAAGCAACTAGTTGCTTAAAGTGTAACCTTAGGCGACTCATACTATGGCTATTTAGCGCAAAATCTGTAGTTTTGAAAGTGAGCCAACAAAAGTTTTCCGTTTGAGTTTTTAAGTAGTAACACAAATGTAGGTCAAACTTTTCGTTGATGAAGTAGAATTACACGAGATATTTGAAAGAACGATTAGTTTTGTAATTAAATGTGGGCGAAAGAAAAAGCATGTGAATTAGTTTTTGAATATGTGACATTTGCCATTTTCGATACGTCTACTGCAAGACAATATTTTTGTCGATAAATTTGTGTCCTTTTATTCAAAAAAAAAAAAATTTGTTTTGTTTTGTAAATGCCTACATTCGTCGTAACCGATACATTTAACAACAAAACTCTAGAAACTCTACGAAAAAAATTTCTGCAGAATTTTATTTCAATGAAAATATCGATAACTATTAAAAAAAAAACATCTATGAAATATTGATTTTGTTACAAGTATCTATAAAAATGTTAAAACTAATCGTTACCGTCATATTTTAAGCCAAAAAAGTGATCGAAATAATATATCACCAGATTATTAAAAGGCATGGAAAACGATATTTTTTTATTATCAAAAGTACCTATCGATAAATATTTTCAAATATCGATAAATGTTTTAACAACAGCGGGAACAAAATATCGATTGTGTTGCAAATATCCATTAAACTGTACAAAAATTGTGATATAACGATTATAGATATACGATAAAAAATCGTGAATAATTTTGATACAAATATCATTCTACATATAAGCAATAAAATATCAATTTGTTTCCAGCAGTGACAAAAATATGAAAAAAAACTTTAGGATAGCTTTAGTTAATGACAAAAATATCGTCTAAATTGTTGATAAATATTCTTTTGTTCCACCGATAAAAAGTGAAATACTTTGAAAACAAATAACGATAAAAATAATGATCTTGATTGTAAAACCTATATAAAAAAACGTGTGAAAAGTTATTTATCGAACATGTTATTGATAAAGATTCTTAAATATCAATAAATATGTATTTTAATGCGGTATTTACATGAGGCGACTTCACAGGAAACTTTTAGTTGACAGCAACAATCGCCTGGTGTGAACGAACCTTCAACTAATCGCTTCCAATGAAGTTGGGAGGGGGCAGGCAACTTTTGATTCAAAGAATCGTCTCTAAAGTTTCCTGTAAAATCGCCTGATGTGAACACCTTTTAATGACAACATTAATGAAATACTTATTTTCTTACCAATATCGATAAAAATATGCATGCCTAAACGTGATCGGTATATCTAAAGGCAGAAATATAATCAATAAAGTATCGATAGATATTCTCTTGCAACACCGTTAAATATTACTTTGATAATAATATCGGTAAAATTATCGAATTCTAATATTAACTATTTTGAAAAACGTAAGAAAAGTAACTCCTCGCCAACGTTTTTGATAAATATTATTTTATACTTATAAATATTTTGTTTGCAGCAACAGTCACAAATAGGTAATGCCAACAATATTGGTAAAAATGTACAAAAAATCGGAGTCATTATATTCATGCAACTCCGATAAAAAGTCGTTAAAAATTTAAAAAACATCAACGCTAGAAATATCTTAGCTTAGGTGGAAAATAAATATTAAATATTAAAAAATAAAAATAAAAATAAAAAAATAAAAATGTTAAAAAAAAATTTCAAATATTTTCAAGTATACTTAGTTCCTTTTTTTAGAACTAAATAAGAAGATATTTATATAAATATTATGTAGGGAAATTCAAACATATACTGGCATTTTCTCACTACCATCCACCAGAATTGAAGAATATCGAAAAAAGGATACCCGTTTTTTTAGTTTTCTAAATACTTACGAAAAAATTTATTTTACCGATATAAAGTATCAAATCACTGGCGCCACGGTATTTAACCGATTTCAAAATAAAAAAATATGGGTATCCTTTTTTCGATATTTTTCATTTCAGTGGTGTGGCTGAAAAAAAAATGTTGGACCACCCTAATGTAAATATATTTCTATAAAATTATCGAGAATAATAAAAGCTTTAAATAAGCAAGGCCATTATCAATCAAGTATTTATCAATGAAGATATTGTTAGATAATGTTATCAGTAAGTGGCACATATTTAAATACAATTGGCTTTAAAAAATTTTATATGCATTCAAATCCTAAATAAATTCAAACAGCTTCAAATTTACTGCCTACGCTTTAGTCACCCCAACCCTCAGAAGGTATTCAAAATTACTTGTAAAAATTAAGTTTAACGAAAATATGTATTAAAGGGCGAGCTGAGTCTCTGCCTGCACAACGGACGCTACAGCCTTTGAAAGAAAACTTTCTTTTAATTTAACGCTTGATTGACTACGAACGTCGATGCCAAAGAAGACAACAGAAATAGAGAAGAGTGGTATGAAAAATAATTAAAATACCAAAAAATCCCCAAAATAATTGATGCAAATGCGAGAAGAGCGATTGGCAAAGGAATGAGAATTACGCGCCCGAAGGAATTTCGCAAAAGGAAATTAAATAAAATTAATGAGTTTAATTAAATAAATTATGCAAATTAGGGCTCCGAAATATTGAAATATAGGAGAACCAGAGTACTTATACTTTGCAGGAATGATTTCTAACTTCCATCTGCAACAGGGCACATAGAATTTAGTTGTAAAACAGAAAGCTCTTGAAGAATATGAGAAATCCTGGATTATTTCAAGTATAAAAGTAACAATATGGTACAAAAAGTTCGCAAACAGACTGGTGTTGCCAGAATTAAAATGGCAAAATTAGTGAATTAAAAAAATACTAAAGCCAAAAGCTTTGCATATTCGATGTTTTAAGGATACACATCTGGTTTTTACCTACAATTAAAAGAAAACTTTTTTAAAAACTGTTGCCGAATTCGGGTTAAATAGAAGCGACAAATGCTCTGCGGGTAACAAGCCAGCACAGGATTGAGGAATGCGAAAGCATCAACATGTTCGCAGTTGAATGATTTTTATTAGGTAGGACTAGCGTCCTTACTCCTCTTCGTGGCTTCGCTAAAATTATATCGTCGGTGATACTGCAAAACGTTCTATGTCACTTATTACCTCTGGTGCTGAAATGATCTGTTATCTACATATATCGGATCGCTTCTGGCAACCGTTCATCTTCGTCAGCCAAAGGTAGACAGTTTGTCATTCTTTTATTAGGGTGTAGCAATTTACAGATGCATTCCGGTGCACGTAAGAGACCATCAAAGTGTCAAGAGTACTAATAGACATAGACCGTTTTTCAGTATCACCGACAATATGTAGAATAGCTTTAGTTAGCACAGTAAATACATGGTAACAGTATGTGGCTCTAGACAGACCAATAATTTTGCTTAGCCATTGGATACTTAGCAAGGACATAAATTTTTCAATGTAATTGTCCGCCCTCGAGCAGACAAAGCCTAGAAGAGTGCAAGTGTTGAAAGGGATTCATATGCTAAGGTTCATTATGCGATGCCGCAGCACCAAGCCACTGCACACTTTTGACCACCGCATCGTTTCACGGATAAGTGCTTACTGCTTGAAAGCACTAAATTAATGCAATTTAATGATTACAACTGTGGGCAGTGCATGTGTCCTTCCAGATACTGCATTTGTATGTTATTTGAGTTAATGTACCGGCGCGCGTATCTTTACCCATAATTTCGAAATGCGTATGCTTAGGGGTACTATATTTGTCTGTATATTTACTTGAAAAACTGCTCTACAGCGCCACTGAGTCGTCCATTTTGAGCGAACTTGCAGTAACACTACTACCCCCCTTACAACTGCCATTGGCGCCGCGTCGTCATATATCTGAACCTTCATGCGAATCGCCAACGTAACCTTCGTCTGGACTATCAGCTAGCGGTCCATTTAAATGACGCAGCTTTGAGGATTCTTCGGTTGCCGTTGCAGTGGCTGTCGTTGTTGCTGTTGTATTGCTTGCCGACATAGTCACTGTGGTTGCGCTGCTGCTACTGCTACTACTGTTGCTGCTGCTGTTGCCATCATTACTGCTACTGGCAGCCGTCGATGTGGTGGGCGAAACGTCATTCTCATCGCATTCGGGTATGGTAGAGGCGTCAGCTTGTGCGGCTACACAACGTTTAACAGCAGCTGATGATGATGATGTGGACATGGTGGGGCCAGTGTTAGTGCTCGTTGTGGTAAACGTCGCGCATGTTGTTGTTATGGGCACTTGCGTTTGATTCGTTTGACCGTTGGGCGTTAGAGCAACCGTTGATGTGGATTTGTGCTGCTGTTGCACTATGTGCGGCTGCTGTGTGTGTGCCTGCGGGCTTAGCACGCCAACAAAAGTTGGCGAGTAGCGTATGGCCTGCACGTGATAGCCGGGCAAACAAGGTGGCCACTGTTGAAATGTAGCGGTTGAGATTGTTGAAGCACCATTACTTGCGCCGCAGCCGCCCGCGCTGCCGTCATGCATGCTTGGCGCTGGACTTTGACTGCTCTTATAGCCATCTGGCGGTGAAGGATACTGCATCAAGTGTTGCTGTTGTTGTTGTTGTGCCAGCGGATAGCCCTCGGCTGTGAAGCGCACATTGGGCATATACTTGTCGTACGTTGGTGTGCCGGAGCGCTGCAGAAACTCAGCCTCCAGGCTGTAGCGCATGCCAGGATTTGCGGCCGAGGCGGCAAATTGTTGCTGTTTGTGCGCGCGATTGTGTGGCAGGGTGCGATAATAGTTCTGTTGTTGTATGTGCTGCGACTGTGAAGGTTCGGCGCCTAGCGAATGTTGTGGCTGCAGTTGGAGGTGATGATGCGAAGGCGGTGGTGGCGCGGCTTGTTGCATATGCGCGTTGCTGTAGTCATACGCAAAGCCGTCCTGTCCCAAGAAACAAACGGGATTCAAGTGCACGTCCACCTGATGCTGCGGCGCGGGTGCTGCGCTTAAGCTATTCATTACAGTTTTCAGTTGCATGACACGCGGCAATGTTGTCATGGCGGCAAAGCGTGAGGCGGCCGCAGAATTCAGCTGCATATTCGCTGGCCGTATGATTTGTGAGCCATAATGCGGCGCCAGCTGGTAGCAGCTATCGAAGGGAACTGGTGTCGTTGACATGCCCTGTATGCTACATGGACCCGAACAGTCGCTAGCGGCGTCATAGTCCCCGTCCAGTGAGGACGCTGTTTTCAATTTATTGTGATTCCCGCTCTCTGCGTCGTTTACTAAATCGGGGTTCTTTTCTTGGTAGTTGCGCACTGACGAGGGTGGCGAACAGTAGCTCATGGCATTGCCTACCAAAATAGGTGGCGGCGTGCCGCTAGCGCCAGCCATGCTCACGCTCAGCTGTAGCGCTTTGCCAGTGTTGTCGCCGGCTAACGTCGCAGCTGTTGGCGTTTGTTGTTGGTAGTGAGCGGGCGCATATAACAGCAGATTTTGCTTCATCTGACCACCAATAATGACGCCGCCATTTTCTTTGCACATTTTCGTTGGCGTCATTGCGTCAGCCATCAGTAGACCGGCGCCGCCATTCATAGACTCGCCATCGTTGAGTATCGAGGAGCACTTCATCAACGCCGTCTCGTTGCCATTTGTGTTGGTTGAATGCGCGCTGCCGCCGCCTACCACATTCGTAACGGAGCCACCACCTGCAAATTTTTGGCGTTTGTTCGGCTGTCGTTGCTTGCACTTAATCACGATCGTGCAGAGCAACACAACGAAGATGACTCCGGCGCCGGTGCTGCTGGCCATAATGTAGTTCATGTAGTCGCGCGGAAAGGATACCTCGTTCACCACAGGCGGCTCCTTGGTTATGACGCGCAGCGTGTAGTTGCTGAATGTGATGCCTGCAATGTTCTTTCCCACGCACGAGAAGGTACCATTCTCTTCGGGACCTACATTGTAAATGAAAATCTCGCTACGCTTCTCCTCCGCGCTACCACCCTCATCAATATAAAAGTACATATGCAGATTATCGATCAGACTCTCGTTGGTCATCACTTGACCGTTGAAGAGCCACAGCACCTGCGGCTCGGGTATGGCGCGCACCACGCACATAATCGACATATTGCGTCCCTCTGAGATTTCTGTGTACGTGGATGTTGGCGTCACCTCAGGCAGGCAAGCGAGGTCGTCCTTATTTAGCGACTTGATCGTATGACCCTTCAGTCTTGGTGGCTCTATGCATTTGGGCTCCTCCACCTGCGGCGTCACGTAATTCTTAAGCCACGCATACACATCCAGCAACCGACAATCGCACATCCAACGATTGCTCTGCAAGCTAATGCCATGTAGCGATTTGGGCAGTATATGCGGACCCTGTATGAAACCGATGCGATTGCCATCCAGGCGCAACCACTCCAGATTGTCCATGCCAATGAAGGCTTCATTCTCGATTCGTTCGATTTGGCAATTGCTCAGCTCAAGCGTTGTCAAAAACGAGAGATGACGAAAGGCTGACGTCTTTAATTCGCGTATCGGATTACCGCTTAGCGAGAGACGCATGAGCGAGCTGTAGTCCTGAAATGTCTCGGTGGGTACATTTTGTAGCATATTATCCGAGAGATCTAACTCGACCAGATTTGTTAGGCCACGAAAGGCCTTTTCGTGTATGCGTATCAGCTGATTGCGTGACAAGTAGATCTTCTGCAGATTAAGCAAATCCATGCGCAGAAAGCGTTCACTCTGCAACACTTGCAAGCTATTGCCGGAAAAGTTCAGTACCTGCGTGCCGGGATCCATACCTTCGGGTATATTGGGCAGCTGCTGACTGCCGCACTCCACCGTTTGCTTGCCACCCTTCCACTTGCACATGCAAACCTCAGCTGGGCAGGTGAGCGTTAGCCGACAGATGGCCAAGAGGATGAGGATGGCTGCTGGTCGTAATATGGGGCTAGCGACTGTATGGTACATGGCGCGCGTGCTACTGTGATACGGTACACGATGTGTTGTGTGTCGCATTTGTTTAGCAGCATGCGCCCTAAAGTATGCAATAGGCGATGTCAGCATTTGAATGGGTGACGAAACATGCTGGTAAAATTTTTTTGCGCCTGCTGGTATGAAATGTGCCCTGAAAGTGCGATAATTTCTTACTTTGTGCCAAAAGGAAGCTTTTTTTAATCTCCTTTCAGCCAGAAAGTATGCTATATTTCAATATTTTCTTAAATTCAACAAAGCGATTGTATTTTCTTCTTGTGTCTTGTGTATTTGCTTGCCGGCTAAAGTTCTGCTTCGCCTTAGCTATAATCAGCTTGTAATAGTGTCATTCATTTGCTTCCGCTTTGCTCCGAGATAAGCTACTTCTTTTTCCTTTTGCCTATTGTCGTCGACAATTTTTGTTACTCGCTCTCTTCCCCTTTCTCCCCCTATATCTCGTACTCTTCATAGGCCTTCAAATGTAATATGATTAGCGTCATTTACGCTTTGCTTTGCCTGCGCAATCTATCTTGCTATACAAATTAAGTTGATTGCAAACATCTGACATTCCGTAACCCACTATGCTTTCAGCCGGACTCTATATCTTCTGCATTTCACTTTGTCTAGCGACACTTTCAGCATTTAAATTGATTCATTTGAGAATCTCGCGACGTCAGTGGTGTTGCTAGTTACTGCCCTTCTTCCCACTCCCTTGACTTGCCATGGCTCTTGCGTTAATTTCTTCTGCTGTCAGCAGAAAACCAACGCTCGACACATTTTAATATTTTTTTTTTTGTTTTTGTACAAAATCTTCCACTGGTTGTAGTTGTTAGATTTTTTAACTTTATTCTCTTGAGCACTCTACTTTATTTATGCCACTTTATTTCTAGCGCCTTTCTCATTCACTGTCATTGTCAGTATCACAGCAACATTGGCACTCCGGTTCAACAAATGGAGTGCGGCTGCTTGCGTTACTGTTTTGTTGTTTGTGCATTCACTTTAATTTAGCACTTGCTTTTAAACATTACTGTTTGCTGTTGCTGTTGTTACTGTTGCCGATATGGCTACTGATTTACGTGTTTTATTTTACTAGCTTGCTTTCAAGTACTCTGCTTCCGGCTATTTTCGCACACACACACACACAAACACAAAGTTGTTACTTTATTGCTTTGTGCCTTTGTATTTTTAATGTCTATGTTAAGCTTCTATCCAGCGGCATCATAACTTTTTTTGCTTTACAATCAGCGTTGCTCGCCAATGGCGTCCGTTGGCTTTGTGGCTGTATAAGCTTGCAGACTCGACAGCTTCACTTGGTTTAATGCCTTGTCTGTCTACTATTAATATGCTTTGCCTTCCACTACATGCATTTCCACAATATTTTCTGAAGTTCTCTTTGAGTGCGGCGCTTAATTCACTTTTTTTTTGTTATCACTTCAGCGATTGCAGTGAGTGTTCAAAATCGGCAGCTTTCAGCAGAGAAATGCATTAGTTGCCCCCTGGGGATTTGCATATGTTGATACCTGAAAAAAATAAGGATTTAATTAGTTGTTTTTTATGCAAGGTTTAATGTGCTAGAAGCTTAGCTTAATTATCGCGAAACCGAAAACTGACAGGTCGTATACGTAACAAAGGCTTTCAGCTGCAGACACTGAATTAACGTCCTTTGCTTTTAGCTAGTGCAAAACATTTTAATTAACTAATGGCAGGCAGCAAAAACCATTTATTATGGCATAAATGTACGTATGTACTTATATACACTGGCGGTCCATAGAATAGACTCGCCTTACTTTGAAGAGTTTTGGCTATATTTTCATGGTTTATTTTATGTTTAATATTTTTTTATAAAAGCCTGGCTAGCTATACAACAAACACCATATAAATCCCTTTTCAAACTTAAAACAAAAATCATAAAAATTCGACAAATTTTCACCAAATTTTTAAACTTTTTATTCAGAATTTTTAGAAAAATTTTTGGTATGCACTTTTGTAGCCCATTAAATTTCAAGTGGCTAGCAAATACCGTTGATTTTTGACAATTTTTTTTGTTGACTGAATAAAAAGTTTAAAAATTTGGTGAAAATTTGTCGAATTTTTATAATTTTTGTATAAAGTTCGAAAAGGGGATTTATATGGTGTTTGTTGTATAGCTGGCCAGGCTTTTATAAAAAAATATTAAACATAAAATAAACCATGGAAATATAGCCAAAACTCTTCACAAAGTAAGGCGAGTCTATTCTAATGACCGCCAGTGTACGTTTGTAGATAACTTCCTATGAACATATCGATAACCCCTGCAATAACGACAAAACTCAAAATGAAAAACAAAAAAATCATTGCTCCTGTTAATTGTTTCATATCACTAATCCTTGTCTAATCCATGTGTAATCCTTATTAAAGTAGTAGTAAGGATTACCAACGTAAATAGTAGAGACTTGACAGGGATTAGAGACATGAGTCAGTTAGCAGTAGCAAGGGCGTATTTTATTTTTTATTTCTGAGTTGCGTCATTATTGCAGAGGAGCATCGTAAACATATGTAAACATATTCTTATGAACACTGTACAAAAAAAAGAAGTTATGTGTGGATCCTAGGCGCGACTGAAGTGAAACTTCTTCCTAAAACTCCACAATTTAATTTAAATTTTAAACAGATGGCAACCCTTTTCAAAAGGCGGAGTGGTGCCAAATTTCATCTAATTTCGTCTAGCCGTTTCCAAGTGAAGAGAAGTTTTGCATGGTTCGATTTGTATAATTTTAAATCACCCTTTATCGATAAAAAGTTCTAGCCTCAAAAACTAAAACATTAGTTCACATAAATTTGACATCTCATTTTTTCGAAAGTCGAAATGGTAGTGCTTATCTCATGACCTTCGTAAGAAATGTCTTGGCGTAGCATATGTATATGTATGCACATAGTTGGATTGATATGACTTTTCGAATAGGTGGTAACCCTAAAACAAAATAATTTGAACACAAAGGAATTTTATGAATGATTCCTTTGTTTGACATTCATATTAAAATATATATTATCTTGTACATATAGTGGCGACATAAAGGTTTATCACCCTAGCATTGTTATTAAGATTTAGTTGGAGAAATATTTGTATGTAAAATCTGGTAGCACTCTTTAACCATACTTCGTTTTGACATCGACATTTTTTTTTTCTTGCAACATTCTAGAATGTAGGTACACAATTTTCTTTTTCCTTTCGTTTTGGTAACTGTTCGTAAAAAATATATATGCGAGTGCTACTCGTCGCGCGAAGATATACTTTTGATACCTAACTTTTTGTAAGAGTAATTTAATCGACGTTAATAAAAAGTTTTCTGAGTAATAACACAACTTGTGTGTAAACGTTTATTGGCATACGAATTGGCGTTAGGAATGCGGTAGTGGGACCTGCGTTGACACAGTGACGAGCCAGGAGCGCCACAATACCTTATGTATAATTTAATTAAATACAACTTTTCAAACAGGTGGCAACACTCTTCAAAATATTTTCAAACTAAAAATTCTTAAGCCTCTTACGTCCGACATCCATATTCTTCATAGTTCAAGTTGAATACATTTTTTTCAAACGTAGCAACCAGGGATGCCGTCTGGATCTAAATAGATCCAATTGGATACATTTTTGGACGAATTTTTGAGAGATACTTATTTTTTCCGATCAGTATAAATGTGAATACTTTTTTAAATAGGCCAAAATTTTATAGTTTCTATAAAGTTTTCTCCGTTTAATAATCGATTTTAATTAAAGATGGTAGAAAGCATTACGTTTTCTAAATGTATTAAAAATCATTACTTAAGCATGGAATTAAAGCATTTTATTTTTGTGAACGAAGAAATGAACATATGAAGAGATCTCTCCAAAATAGGTATAAAAGTGGAATTGTTTTAATTAGCTAAAAAGGATGCTTTAAGCAAGATCTTAATATATAAATAAAGTAAATAGATACTCTTTCTGTACTAATCTCTTTCATATCACATACTTTACTTTTACATACCAAATTACACATAAAATGTTTAAAATAGAGTAAATGTGAGCCCGTAATGCTTTTTATTAGTAGAAAATGTATTAGTAGTTTAAAATTTTTTGCAATTTTAAACATTTCATGAGTATATTTATGTGTATATTTTAAAGACCTCAAGTTCAAAATCAAATTCTGAACATCTTATACGTATATTTATACAGATTCTTGTTGAAAAATAGATACTGTTCAGTAGTAGTTTTTTATGCACTTTTTAGAGTGTACAGGTACAAATCGAATGCTGAGTAGAAGATCGACCTATCTCGGCAGCCAGTTCGAAAATGCTCTATCTCAAAAAGCTTGTAAAGAATGCCCTATTTCAGAATTTAGTTTCAGAATTCGTTTCAAAAACGCCCTAACTAAGCTGCCGATTCAGAAACGCCTTATATTAGCACATTTTCAATAAATTTTGAAGTGAGATAAGGCGTTTTGGAAGCGATTTCTGAGATAGGGCGTTCTTCAACCAAATGTTGAGATAGGGTGTTTTTCAATAAAGTTCTGAAATAGGGCGTTTTTGAAAAGTTTTTTGGGATAGGGCGTTTTCAAACTGGCTGCCGAGATAGGTCGATCTTCCACTCAGCAGTCGAAATGTAACATATTAATTATTATTTATTATACTTACTTTGCAAAATACTTATGCACAAAAAATGTAATTTATAAATTTAAATTACAAATGTTTGATTTTTTGAAAAATAAAAATATATATATGTACATGTATTCCAAGTCCTTAGGATGGGTTAAATTATTTATTTCTCTTTAAGGTTTTTGGTTTTCTTACAAATTATGAGATGGATGGATGGATGGAACAAAAGAAAATTGGATACATTTGGATACACGTTTGGCTAGGTCGGTGATACATTTTCTTGAGACGGCGCAGCAACACTGGTAGCAACCCTTCTGAATAACTCAGTGAGAGGGGAGACCAGTACGGTTGCATGTACATATGTATATAAAAAAAATATTTATTAGTGCAAAAAAGGTGAGGGTAGGCACTGTGACCATTGGTAAAGTCCGTTTACTACCTCTGCATGAGTGTAAGGCCGGAGGGTGCATCATACTAGGCTGAGCATACTTCGAACTGCCATCAAATTATAACTTAAGAAAGTGTTATTACATGGCAGTTGAGAAGTGCATGTGCAAAGCTTTCATAAAGTTAATGAGGGAAATTTTTGGACATGCAGCAGTACATAGCAAGCATTTAGGCGCCTGGTGTCAACAGTCACGCCTAAACACCTTATAAAAATAGTCCAGAAAAAGCTTTTCCTAACTCAACCCTCTTCAAAAACGAAAACCTTCTTACACCACTTTCGTCTGATATCCATATTCTGATACATATTTCAATTACTAGCTGCCGCAATTCAAGTTAAATTTGATGTTTTACACATGTGGCAACGCTCATAAGAATTACTAAAATTATATAAGTAAACAAAATTTTGTTTTTTATACTGATCATTATTTATGTGGTACCGGAGAAATCAGAAAAATTAATATACAACTTAATTGTTTGGCTGGTTGGTTGGCTGCATTGGCGAGTTTGACAACTCCAGTTAGCACTTATACGTGCCGTTTTAAAAGCACTACTCGCACTTTAACCCGAAATTAAAAGGCAACCAGAAAACAGTAGAAGTTGGTGGTGTTCTTGCTCTAGTGTCTGTTAGATCGCATGTAAATGGGTTTGCCTGGAGAAGGGATTTGATCGCTGGCAATGCTGGTCCTTCTAGCTTCAGGTGACTTTTGAAAGAATTAAAATTTGTTTGTTTTTTTAGTTTTCTCCGCATCCGTGCATTCTCAATTTGCTGCATAAAGCTGTTTTATATTAATTACATTTGTTTTGACTCTAACAAAAAGTTGCTTCAAAATAAACGAGTGAAAATTTATCCGAAGTCTTTAAAAGTAGCATTTGTTCATAGCACAACAAAAATCAACAAGATATACAAAAATCGATTTGGCAACTAAAATTTACTACTACTCAGGCAGCATTAAAATGAATACCATAACATAAGCTACAGTTAATTTCTTCCCGAAGGCATACATAGATGATGTCCTTACAACCGGCAAATACATTGTCAAGCATAGCATTTTGCTCTTAGCTGTAAAAATTAATTAAGCTAACGACAACAAAAGAAATTTGAAACAGTCAATTAGATATACCTATCTACTATATAACCAGTCAAACCGCACATACATATGTATGTACATACATGAGTATAATAAACCTACAACAGCTGTGCAGGTATGTAAGCCAAAACAAGCTGTTAACTCATTTACCTTAAAGCCAATCAAAGCCTAGAATATGTAAATTAAACTCGTTTGCAAGCAATTCTTATATGTAGGTATATATACATTAGGGTGGTCCTAAAAAAAAAATGAAATGAGCGATTTTTTTCAGTCTCACCCCTTCAATCGGTAATACGACGGTCACAAATATCACATATCAATTTTGGTGCCGATTGGAGTCGGTTAAGAAGTCTTCACAGGGTAATCTGAATTTTGACGCCTGTGCGCCACGCCTTAACCGACTCCAATCAGGGCCCAAATTCCTATGTGATATCTTCGATCATAGTAGCATCGAGTTTGGGTATTAGACGAAAAAAAAATTAGAATTTAAATTTTTTGAGTCTCCATAGAGGAATCTGCACTTTGCTCCCTGTGCGACACGCCTTAACCATCTCCAATCGGGACCGAAATTTATATGTGATATATTCGACTATAGTAGCATCGACGTAGGGGTTGAGGCTTAGGAAATTTGATATACAAATTTTGCTTCCTACATTTAAGTACCACCCTAATATACATCCATATATTAACTACCTTTTTACATTCAGCAGAAATCTACTTGAACAATGGCCAACAAGCACAACGCAGCACAATACAAATGACAGTTGTCTGTATGTACAAACCAAGCAATCGCTGCCCGAGGAAAAACGGCTACAAAAGTAATAGCAGCAGCAGCAGCAGCAACAACAGCAATGATAAAAACAACAATAAATCATGTAACATATTGTAGGGAAGATACTTAAAGGCATAAAATATAAATTACGCAAAATTAAGCTAAGCTCATAGTCAAACACAAACACGCACACGAACGCACGTATCTACATACTCCAACAGCTCAAAGTATTTAAAGTAGACAATATGGAAGGGTGGGTACGAGTACTTAATCGGCGCTGAATAGGATGAAAGACAGATATTTTATAATAGCAGCTATATATCTCGCTATTAAGTAGACAGTCGCTGCTATTAGACAAAGCCCAAATCCTCTTGCTTTTCCTTGGTAATACTGTAATTCTCTTGGTTCGGGGTTGGTGTAGCCACTTTCGTATTTTGCGCGCAGGAAGAGGTAATAAGGTGTAAAATAACTCAAAGCTGAAGTGGATGAGTGCACACACACACGCATATATGTACATAGATACATACACTTGTGTTCACAGGGAAAGTTACACAAAAGAACGCCACTTAAGGCAAAGCATTGTTTTTCTTTAAGTCAACACAAATACACTCTGCTTCACTAAAATAGGTACGCTTTTTAAAGTGCAACCTCGTTGCGCTCAATAGAATATTAAGAGTTAATTGTTGACGAAACTTACCGCAGAGCATAAACAAATTCTCAACAAAAATTATACGCATGTTCCACTTATTACTGGCCGCCTTTAACGGCGAGAAGATCTCGCTGTCGAGACGAAGCAAACGGGATCTCGCACATGTGGGCCGCAAAATGTAGGAATCATACTTGTTCTTACTTTCGTGTCGTGTCGGATCAAGACAATACAAGATAACGCAATTCAGGTCAAGCCAAGTCATCAAATAACGTCTTAACAAGTTAATTTAAGTTATCTCAAGACAAGGCAGGTTAAGTCATGTCATGTAACGACAAGACCAGGTTAAGTCATGTCAAGTCAAGTCACGGCAAGCCAAGCCACGTGAAGTCATGTCAAGGAAAGTCAGGAAGAGTTAAACCAAGTCGCGCTATGAAAAGACAAATCAAATCATGTTAGGTCGAGTCAGGTCAAGTTAAGTTAAATCAAGTCAAGTCGACTCGAGTCCAATCAAGTCATGTCAGGTCAAGTCAAGTTAAGTCAAATCAAATTAAGTCACGTCAAAGCAGATTAAGTAAAGTATTTTCAAGACCAGTTAGGTTAAGTAAAGTAATGTCAAGACAATACCAGTCAATTCAGGTCAAGCCTCCTCAAGTCAGGTCACGGCAAGTCAAGGAAAGTCAAACCTGGTCAAATCAAGTCGTGTCAATAAAAGACAAGCCAAGTCAATTCAATGCAATAATGTTAAGCCGAGTGGGCTCAAGATACGTTTAGCCAAGTTAAGTCAATCTATGCCAAGTCGAGTCATATCAAGTTAACTCATGTCATGTCACAACGAGAAAAGTCAACTGAGGTGAAGCCACGTCAAGCTAGATCACGTCAAATTAAGCCAAGCCAAGTCAAGTCATCTCAAGGAAAGTCAAGTCGAGTCAAATCAAGTCGTGTAAGGAAAACACAAGTCTAGTAAAATCATATTAAGTCGAGTCGGGTCCGGTTAACTTAAGTCCTGACTTGACTTGTCAGGTCGGGCAGGTCAAGCCAAGTCCAGCCTACATGGTCAATTGAAATCGAGTGAAGTTAAGAGAATCTCAGTATGCAGTATTATTTTTCAGTCCTTATAATATTAAATACCTATGCCAATAACGTATTCAGCGTGAGCTCGTAAAACCTTATCAGTATTGTGACTTCCGTACACAGAGATTTTATCGCATGATTGTTTGTTCGATTGTGTCTTATCCTTCGATGGCCAAGAACACCACAAAACCATATCTCATTTCAGCACACTCCAAGGGACCTTGTTCCTCCGAAAGGATTGGCATAGTACATCATTTAAATAAATAAAATACCGGCTTGATTAAGGCGTCAGCTCTGTCTTGCCGACAATAAGTCGTGGGGAAAAAAGAATTCTATTTGGCCATATCTGTTTGTAGATCCGTTCGTTTATCTGGTAGTCACTGAAGAGCAAAACCCAATACCAAAAATTTCTAATTAAATTAGAGACCAATCAAAAGGCCGGAGTCCTTCTTCGACAATCACTAGTCAAGTAATGAGTTCGATTCTTGAAAACACAAGTGTACCTATTCAGGTTGACGTTGTTGATATATATATGTATATTCATTTATGGATGTACTGTTCCATACAAGGTAAATGAGTATCCTATTGTTTTAAATATGACACAAAAGGTGTTTTGTTAGCAGTTTAATTTAAAGGTAGAGGATATTGGTCTCATTCTTACCAACTTCAGTGATTATATTTATGTATGTATGTATGTATGTATATAAATATGTACATATGTTTTTTGCCTATGAAAGTTGTAGATGGCAAGCTAACGCGATGTACCAGTGCCTGTAGCAGCAATAATACACAACTAACTCAAACAAAAGATAAATAAAAGCTGTGTAGTAAACTGTTATACATACAAATTGTCAACCAAACGTTTTAAAGCTAAGAAAGCACGTAAATGTAAATAGCAACTTCTTTGAAGTAAGAAGCCATATTTGAGTTATAAACAAGTACACAAAGAGATGTGCGGCCACAGACAATGTGGTATTTATTTTGTCATTAAGTCGGCACTAGATACATAGGTACGTGTGTATGTAGGTAACTATGTATTTGTGTAGCTAATAGCCATAAAATAAAAATACTTATTTCACTTTGTTTCTTTTTATATGCATGTATGTAAGTATGTTCAGAGGATTTGTAAGTGTTTAAGCTAATTGTTAAATAATTTAAAAATGAAAAATACTACGGAAAAGTTTGTTCGGCGCTAAAAAATGTACCTATTTTTAACAGGATTACTGAATATTTTGAAAAAATCCCTTTATTCTAGTTTTAAACACAAAGTATATTTATATTAAAATATAGCCTTATAGACCCGAAGGACATTTCTGAAGAAAACGATAAAAATTGTTTTTAAATAATGATGACTGATGACGGGTAGTGGATTCCTATTTGCGATATAATGCATCCCCACAAACGATATCAAAAGCTGAACTTCTTCAGGAGAAGGTTGTGCTCTAAGAGTGTAGTGTTTCCTGAGCTGCTCCCAAAGAACCGAACAACTAATTCGAATGCGCATGAAAATGGTAACATAATTGGAGAATCGTTGGGCTGGAAAGTGGAAAAAATTGTCTCTTGTACATAGATATACTTGGTTCAATAGGATACATATTAAAAAAAAAAGAACATATACAATACAAAATTTAGTCAGAGTCTTTAAGTGGATTGCATTGAGCTTTGAGCAAATGGATAAAAAACATTCTACTTATTGGCAAGTACGTCTACAGGTACCATGAATTCGTGGTCAAATTCACACATTCAAACAATTCAATATTTATATTCAATTTTTATATATATATACATGCATGGAAAAATTCGTATTTTCTTTGGATTTTTTTAATATGCCGGATGCCAAGCCTAGAGCATGACCCACTGTTGAAGGTTTGTCTTCTCACATTAGCTCTCTTCCAAACGGGGGTTCGGTTTGCTACCCAGTCGTGAGTTGTTTAAACCTGGTGCATAAGAATCATTTTGGTGCACTCCCTGAAGAATGGGCGCGTTCGTAAGACGTAGCTGTTGCCTAACCGTTGGCAATTTGTCTTAGAAACGCACAGTTGAGTAGTTCAGCTCAGCTCATTTTTTTCAGCGGAAAATTTTTACGCTACCTGTACTCAACATGTTGGGCTTAGCCTAAACAGCTGATCGAAAAGACTTACGCCGCTTGTATTAAATTTAACGCCGCTTGGTTAGGTGGCAGTTGCAAACAAATTTATTATCTTTTATATTACTGATGGGATAAAGTAACTAAAATATTTTATAATAAAACTAGCGGGTATGTTCTGGAATTCGAAACTTTGAACTCGACTCGATTTTCCAAATAATTTTTAATTATATCTGATGAAAAGTGTAAATATTCTAATTGAAAACTCTAAAAGAAGCAGCAGCGATATGAAATAAATTATATTAATGCGGGGGTTTGTAAATTTTTGGGTTAAAAACCATCGAAAAAATTATCGAAATCGAGTCGATTTCAAATTTTAGAATATGCCTGTACGTTTCCAAATATTTATATGTTTTTTAAGATGTTTGCTATATAATTATACACTGTTTAATTCATTATAACATTGAACGATTTTTTCAGCACGACGGCAGCTCAGCGTTGAATTCTAAATACTATCGGGGCAACTATCTCTATTTATTGCAATTTCATTTGTTTACATTTATCAGCTGTTCATTTGGCAGCATATTCATCAAGCCGTTTCTAAGACGTTATTGTAGGGTTCAACAGTTGCCAGCAGTTTCGTAGCAGATGAGCTAAACAGCTACGTCTTATGAACGGGCCCAATGATGATCAAAAACACACGGAGCCATCCTCCTTTAAATCGATGACGACGTAATCGAAGTGTTACTGCCATAGCATGCATCAACTCTCAAATAGAATATGGGTATGTGAACGCCTCCCGAAAACTGGAATTTAAGTGTGCTGTGCCCAAGAGAAAGGCGACTCCGACATACGTTCCAACTACTGCGGTATCAGCCTTGTAAACATCGGCTAAATATACGTCTTATTGAGCGTATTATGTAAAACACAGAAGTATAGCGTTAACGAACTAATTGGACCTTGCAATACGTTATCTTCAGTTTTGCATAAAGAACAAAATTTAATGGCGAAATTATATTTAAATGAAAACTTAAAAAAGATACACTCAAAAAGGTCAAAATAACAACTGGCGCTCATACTATACCCGTAGTTCTTTATGTAACGTATACGCCCTGTAGCACTGTACCCAGTCAGCTAACGCGTTTACTCGCATGCCTTAATTTAAAAGTCATTAACTATTGGTGTGGAATATTTTTCTTCAGTATTCTTCACGAATATATAAATATGTTAATTTCTTCATGTACATAACCATTTGCGAACGAATTTCGACTGTGCCAATACAAATTGTCAAATTCGATTTATTTTTTTCCAAATCAGCGTCATCTTATAATCAATGTAATTATTTTGTCTCTTGGTGGCGCACTAGTTTTATTAGTCTAGATTGTTTCACTTCAGCAAGAATAATATATCCACCGTTTAATGTTGACATTTTGATGTGTCTTAAACTTTTAAATTCAACAATTTTTATTGAGCTTGAGTCCGTTTTTAATGAAAAACTTATGGTGGAAAAGCAACAATATTTTGAAAAAAATGGTGGAATTGATAGCTATTTCGGAAATCACCACATTTCGTCATCAGACTTCTTTCAGTAGTATTCGAACCGACGATCACCACTGACTCAGCCAGTTGCCTACGCACTGTGCTAAGTTCGCCTTGTGAATTCTTGTTGCTTTTTTCCACTATTTCATTTGTTAAGCCAACTACAATGAAGCCAGCTATTCTAGTGCTATTTAAACTTGATCATGTGGCTGTTTTGTTGGTTGTTGTTAAACTTTTAAAATTCGTTAATTCATAAATAACAAAATAGCTGCGACAAATATTCTGCATGCTGCCACTTTTTTTCATTTGGTGGCACCCTCTTGAAACTTCACAGATGTGCTGTATTTGATGCCAACTTTAATTGCCTCTAATATGAATATTTTATTTGAAAACTTCCCAAAGTTAACCAAAAAAAAATCCATTATGACTTTTTCGAGTGACAACGAAAAAAATTAGTAATTTGGGTACTTCCTCGCCTAACAAACTTGCTAAGGCTAAAATTGTTCAAATACTTGATTTGGTTCTGGAATCCCATTGATTGAAATTGCCGAGAGAAGGGAGTAAGACTAAAAAATAACTCGCGTGATTTGTTTTAGATTAAAATTTATCTAATTCTAATAAAATATTTCATATTCTCTTTTTATTAATATGGCTTTGTTCGTTTGATGAACGATTGATGCGGAAAATTTGGGACGGTAGTATTTACTGGAATGCAGCTTACGAGTAGATGATACAAATGGCTGCAATAATTTTATGCGTAACGAACGTTTTTTTTAACGAGTCGTAGAGAATTTTACATACTTTGTTTAAAATGCTCATCCTAAGCTAGGGAAAGGGCCTTTTATTTCAATTGTTTTTTTTTGTTTTTTTTTTTTTTTTTTGCTTTAAGGTAGGCTGGATTAAAATCTCTTATCTCTTATCTCAAAATAAATTTCTGGCAGTAAAAGGAACTTCAAAAGCCCGTTGTATTTGCATATACATCTACTTGAATTTTAAGAAACTCGCATATGAATGAAGGTATGTTGCCATATGATTCATCTCTAGAAGTCTTTACAAACTTTTCTTCTTCCATTCTCCTGCTGTTAGTTAAGCAATTACCTAAATACATTTCGTACACACAAGTGGAGTTTAGACGTGAGATGAATGTTTGCTAAATTACATCTACTTTCAAAATAATGGCACATAATCAATCTAAGAATTAAGCAACAAAGTGAGCATTTACGAACCTACGAAAAAAACTGGGAAGATTGGATGCTTCGCTTACACATAAAATGCAAAAGTAGCAAAAAATTTTGCAATTTCTTTTGAAAGCAACCTAAGGAAGTGTAAGCCAAATTAATGATTTGATTGCTTAATAAATGTAAAGGTTGCCCAATAAATGCAAATGAAAGAGAAAAGAATAATTTTGGCTGCGGTAAGGTGTTGAAAATCACAATTTAAAATTTTTTCTTATTAAAATATGAAAATTTAATATAAATGAGTTACTTACGAGAAGTTGTTAAATTACATGAAATTATGAAGTAATACTTTTGGTGCCATCCAGTTCCACTCATATTTTGAGGCTTGCGAGTCATAAGTATGTAATATTTTTAGCGAGTGTCTCCGAAATTTTACTTTTTCAGCTCTGTATCCGCCACTGATTAAACCTCATTAGTCCTTAAATTACAAACCACAATTTGGCCTTGGCTCCATTTTGGACCCTGCGAAACTTAACGGTTAGGTTAGGTTAGGTTAGGTAGAATTGGCTGGCTAGTAAAAGCCTCACATAGACAGATTTTCCGGTCCATAGTGTTACCAGATAAAAACGACCATTCATGATGAATAGGCGGGCACTATATTGAGAATTCAAGAAGCCTTCTTTGCGAATTTTAGGATTTTGTGGAACCCTCCTTTTGTTGCTTACTCCAGGCAAATGAGAAACGCCTCCCAAAGTAGCTCAGACGCAAATTCGCCATCGCTGGACAGTCGCACAACTATGTGCTTCACTGTTTCTTGATCAATTTCACACTTCCTAAAGTTATCACCAAACCCGTTCTAAGGGCGTGGTAAGCTAACAAATTGTCACCAGTTATGAGACCCACCAGAAGTCTACAGTCGTTCCTTGGTAGGTTAAGTATAAGTTTCGTTAATTTCAGGTAATGTGACGTGAGCATGGCTCTGGGTACTTTGCACTAACGTTGTTGTGACCACCAGCCTCTTGGAACATTCCTAAGTCACATTGCTTTTTTAGAGCCTAGCTCGACTGCATTATTTAGTAGCACTCCTTCTTTTGCTAGAGTATCCACCCTTTCGTGCCCTTATGCCCAGGTACCTAGTACAAGTGAATTTTCCTACTTAACCCTAGTATTTTTAGTTAATTTCTGCTTTCTAAGACACTTTTTTAGGTCGTAGTATTCGACACTATGGATTTTATGGCTGCTTGGCTATCTATATAGAAATCAATTTAATTGCTGTGAGCATTGCTGTTATTGAGAAGCTCCGCTGGTTTCTTTACCGCCGCGACTTCCGCCTTGAAGATGCTGTTCAATGCTCTACCTGTACTGCCTCCATAAGTGTGAACAGGAATTTGCTAGAATTCTTTGTAAACGTAAACAGCTTTCTAGAAGAGCAATCACATAATGATATCAAGGTTTTGCTGGAACTTAGTACTAAGTAAACTCCAGATATAAAATTGCAATGTTTTTTGGTTATACATAATATTTACATAATAAATATACATAACATCTATAATAGGGTGCCCATCAAAAATGTTTTTTTTTTTGGAAATTTCAACACCCTACCCCCTAATTTTATTTGGTTTTTATGAGAAATATTATTGCCTATTTTTATAGATTTTTTAAAGGTCATTTAGAGGTCGCGACCTGACAATTTAGGTCAGAAAATAGGATTTTGTAGATTTATGAGTTGTTGAATGACTATTTTTGATTCGATTTCAAAGATCGAATATGATCTGAGAAGAGGTCTTTAAAACGGTATATATCAGTCTACTGTCGGACTAGGCTTGTTGTGATTTTTTATCGGGTAAATTAAAAAAAGACCAATATTTCTCTTAATTTTATAAATTTTGACCATCGACAATTTCTATAATTTCAAAGTGTGGAGTACTATCTTGAAATAAATCTATTTTGAAATAAGCTGATCTCATCTCATTTATTGCAATTGCATAAAAATTGTGGAATTTAGGTGACTTTTCTTCAATACGGCCTTGAATTTATATGTGTGTATGTACCGGGATTTCAGATTTTGAGCAGTGTGGCTAAGGATTTCATCAATATTTATTAAAAAATTTATATATACAATCGCTCTTTAGCAAAAAAGTGGGTTTTCATGAAATTTTACAAAAATAGGGTGGTTGCTCTGTTCTTTTCTTTTAAAGAAAAATTCATAAATCTTTCTAATCTAGTATTTAATTAGTCTGCTCCTTTGAACTTCGGACAAAAAACCTGTGGAACTGTCAAACTCAAATTTTACTCTCTCCACCTCTCTCTCCCACCGTTTGACACTTTTCATGAACTTATGCTTATAAGTGTAACTGATAGTTTTTCAAATGTAGCTCATCTGGGAGATAATATTGATCCAAATACTAAACTTTTGATTAGAAATCTCTCACTTATCAATCAACTGGAGTTTTTTTTTTATAAAAATAGTTCACCACTTTTAGCAGAATGGACGCACTCCACTCAATTTGAAAGTTACCTTCGTTGTTTACTATAAGGTATGCAAGATAACGTGAGTCAAGTATTCTAGTCGATGTCGCATTTTAACGGTATACTGGTAGCAAGAGGGATTTGCCTTAATGTACAAGGATAAATATGTATATGTGCTTTTACTTTCAAATAACCCATTTATTGGTTGGGTATTTACCCTTGTCCCTTTTACTAGGTGTATGCACCAACGTAGACATAAACTTATAGAGAGGTTAATTTTCTTGGGTTTCAGAAATAATGCCAGTAGCAATGTCTGTTTCAAATCCTACAAAATACCACTGATGCGTTGGTAAAAACAAAAAAGCGGAATTGTATTAATTAATTGGGATCTAATTTTCTAATTTCTATTCTAATTCTATTCTAATTTCTATTTCTAATTGATCCACAACCAAAACTAGTTTAAAGGTTCTCGAATAATGCCTCAGCTGGTTCATTTCTTTTAGAATCAAACAATTCAAAACACTACTCAGGAGTCGACTGGTATTACTCATTTCATACTGCTACACATTAAACGTCTTTGTCTTTGAATAGAGGCACACATAACAAGCAACTATCACTTTCAATTCTATCACACATATGTAATCAAATAAGATTACCAGTCATGAATAAAAAAAAATAAAAAATAAAAACAAATAAAAAATACTAAATAAGAAAGTCTAACTCAGGATTGCCACCAGTTATATATTCCACAACTGCCTGCCATCTTAGCGTTCTTCTTTGTAAAGTTTGTTGGACTTCATTTCTCATTTGACATTGGCATGTGTATGTATTATTTTATGTATTGGTTCATATGTATGAAAATGTACGGGTGTGCGCATTTTTCCCGGTAAGGCAATAAAATAAACAAATCGAATATTAACTAAGGCTGTTATGTTGCTGAAGAAGTTTTATTATTACATTTTCGTACGCCAACCACAACCTACTACCAATTGTTGTTTTTTTCTTTCCCAGCGTGGCCCGCCTGCGCCAATCGAATAACCGAATAATTCAAGCAGAAGAGTGCTGAAGAGGAAACTAAAAATACACAACTACTTATACGAAAAATAATAGTCTTGCGTAAGCTGAAACCATAAGAATGTGGAAAATTGATAACAGAAGTTATATGCCGTTGTTTGCGTCAATGCCGGTGATGCGTGAAAGGTGGTGGGTGCCGCTGCTAAGCCTTAGGCCGGCAAAGGAACTATGTACTAGTAGCCGCAATAACGGTGTGTAGTAAAACAAAAAGTAGCGACTAAAGTAGAGGTGATTACATTGGTTGCATGTTGCTGATGGCAGCCAATGGGTTACGCTTAATAGCGCCATATACATTTGCTTGCAGCAAATCGTCAAAACACTGCTGCGTGTTAGCATAACTAAAATGCGAATTTGCGATGTGTGTTTTATCCTTCTTTGAGGCAGTTATGCCGGTAGCTGCCTTATAACAGCAACGATGTGTGCTAGCATGCGATTGCGTACAAATATTGATTGTACTAAGACGATAAATGCGCACAACTTGCTGTCAGGCACTCCACCAACAACACCCATACACTTCCATGCAATCGTTCAACAAGAGTTCAGCGCTAAAATCTCATTGAGTGGGAGGAGCAGAAGGAAGGCTATGGAATCTGGATTACTTAGTTAGTTGATTGTTTGGCCACATTTTGAGGAATGCGGACGGGTTGTTATTGGGCTTGGTTGTTATGTAGCAGCCGTGAAAATGCTTCACTTCCGTGACATTGCCACATTTATCTATAACTGTTTTTGTTTTTAGACACATTTATGAATGTTATCTAATATATTCAGATATTTATTTGTAATTAAAATAAAATTATTTTGATATTTTTGTTGCTAGCTAGTATGTACTCATGATTGCGCTACCTCAACCAGTATTGCGGATGGCAGGAACGTCCTTTAATAAAGCATTGTTGTTGAAATATACATTGCATAGTGATTAAAATCAGCGGATAAAAGAGAATAATAAACGAAACTTCATAGAACAAAATTAGTGGAACAAGGCATATGAAAAAGGCAGTAGTATAAGAGAAAAAACAACCATTGTGTGTATTTGGTTATTGCTTTTGGTCTCTAATGGCGTTTTCGTTTTAAAAAAAATGTCGCCCTCTTATTGCCCTCTTCTTACTATTTGTACGTAGAGAAAAAAGAGAAGGTAACCTTTTTCAGTAGAAACGAAAACGCCATAAGGCAGGCACCGTAACAAATATAATTAAAAAAAAAAAAAATTTTTTTGGTGATTAAATTTTTTAAAGAGTTTAAGGCGCTGGCCCAATGCAAGCTTGCTTTGCGCGCCTTGCTGACTTCAATTTGCTTTGATTTACTTTGAAAACTTGCCTGGCCGAATGGTGGCTTGGAACGCTGTCAAAGTAACCAGCTGTCTGGTTGAAAAGTCAATGTTTGTTCCCTTAACGTTAATAATTATTTCCTAGAAAACTCTAAAAAATGTATCAGAAACTTTCAGATTTATTTTTAATTTAATGCGAAATAATGTTTGTATTTAAAAGAAATGATAATAATGATACACACATATCTATATCTACATTTACTAATAAAAACTATAACTTTCAAAAGCGATTTACTTGAAGAATAGAGCTATAAGAAGTTTTTTCCTCTCGTGTAAAATTTGTAAAAGTGGGCTTTGCAACTTTTTACTATAAGATAACGATATACTAAATATAAATGCGGAAACAATGACTCATTTTTATTTCATTTCGAATTACCTGCATTTTCTGTGACTTTTTTAAATTAAGTAAGCAAATTTTTGTTTGAATTTATGTATTTTGAAAGGAACATACCTCTTGGTCAAAAGCCTACAAACCGCTTTCAAATAAAACCTTTACTTATTTCAAACATTGAGGCGCTTAAAGCAAGTGAAGAAAAGCTGCCATTTGGCCAGCCTTTATACGTTTTAGTATATTGCAAATAATTTTTGACACTTCTCGCAGCGAAGCCAGCAAAGCAAGCCTGCATTGGGCCAGCACCTTTAGTTTATTGCTTAGAAAATAAAACTTCATTTTTGGGTTTTTAATTTTTGTTTTGAAAGAAAACTGAGAAAAAATCCTCAAATAAATATCAACAAAAGTAAAAAATGTGACACCCTTACGGTTAAAGACTACGGTTCATAGTAAACATAAATTCAAAGACGATTACAACGGGGAAGATGAAAACGACACGAAGATGAATGCGAAGACGAATACGGAGACGAAGGTGAAGGTGAAGACGAGTAATAAGTCGGCGGAGAAAATAAAGACGAAAACGAATGCGTACATACATATAACACACATTTCGAGACATTGAACGGTGCGGACGTGTTATTTTTCGCTCCGTGTTTTTTTGTTCATAATTGCTTAGTTTGCAAATCATAAATAATTACTGCCTATAATTATTTTGAGATAGTGACTCTTTGCGAATTTAAATTGTAAATTTAAATTCTATTCTAATAATTTATTTATATTTAATAAGTAAATTTATAAATTAATCTCCATTATGCCGTGTGTGTGTGGACAAAAGGTTGATCGTACTCAACGAACAGTGATGTGTGCTAAGTGCAATGACCTCTTTCACTTGGACTGTGTCAACGTGTCAGTGATGGATCTCGATTTTCTGCTTGCATCCAATAAACATTTTTATTGTAACTTTTGCTGGGCTGAGAGTCGTGCTTCTACAATTACACCGCCCCCAACCACTCAACCTACGTCAAACTTTGAAAAAGGGAGTGCAAGTCAGAAAACAGGTGACAAACAAGTAACTTTGCTTTGTATAGCTAGTGACATTGCTACTCTTCGTTCAGAAAATGTTCAAATTCTCACGATAATAAATGCTCTTAAAAGTGATAATACTTTGCTTATGCAAAAATGTGATCTCTTATCTGCCGAGATTAGCTCTCTCCGTATGCTAATTGATGGTAAACATAATGCTAATGGTCTAAGCGGAAACAATAACAAACATAACAAACATATGACTAACGAAACTGGAAACTCAGTGAATAACAAAAAACCTGTTTCTGCTACAACAACAAAAATACCTGCTAATAAATCTAAAAAGACAAACAAAAGCAGTAAATCTAGTGCTGCTACGAAATCAAACAAATCTGACTTATCACAGAATACGAACACCGATGAGTTATCAAAAACAAACAACAATAATAATTTGGCAGACACTAATGACTTGCTACTTCCTGCACCACCGAATGATTCGCCCGGTATCGCTTCCAACATAAACGATGCAAACAAGCCCGCGCAGAATACGAATACCGAAGTGTCATCAGCACAGAATGCGAATACCGAAGAGTTACCAAAAACAAACAATAACGATAATAATAACATAAACGATGCAAACACCCCCACGGATGCTAATGTCGCTGCTTATGCTAATCGGGTTTCTGCCCCAGTGAATGCTTCTAAAGTTACAAAATGAACTGTATACAAACCCAGGAATCCGTCCACTATTGTTGTTGGATGTAACTTTAATGTAAATCTTGACTTAGCCGTTCGTCTGAAATGGTTACATCTGTCGTCCTTTAAGCCGTCTGTTAATGCTAGCGATATTATCGACTTTGTGTCGAGAACAACAAACATTTCTCCATCTTTTTTTCACTGCCATAAACTTATTAAGAAGGGCATAGATCCATCATCGTTAGTAAGATGCAATTTTAAACTTGGGATCTCGCCTACTATTTATAGCAAGTTGCTTGACCCATCTATATGGCCATCGGATGTCAAAGTTAAACCCTTCCGTTTTTTTCACAAGGGAAAGGGGGCAAAGGGCAATCAGTAGCTAAACAGGCTAACCTTTCTTCTAATAGCACTCTAAACATTTACTTTCAAAATGTTTCTGGTATGAGAACTAAAGCTAAAGATATATTCCTAGCCTCATCACGTTATGAATACGATGTGTATGTCATTGTCGAAACCTGGCTTAACGATGATTTTTTTGATGCCGAGTTTTTTAGCCCAATCTTATACCATACGTATCGAAAAGATAGAGATCCCATCAAAACTGGATGTTTAAGAGGTGGTGGCGTCTTAATTGCTGTAAGGCGTTCACTCCTCTCTTCTTTTGTCCAGCTCTCTAACAGTGACTCTCTTCTAGACCAACTTTGTGTTTCTATATGCGGCCCATCTGGTAATCTGTTTATCTGTGCGTCGTATATTCCGCCTGACAGTATCGACTCGTTGTACTGCGCCCACGTATATAACATTCTCGACACTTACGAAAATAATGTAAATAGCCATTTCTGCATTTTGGGTGACTTTAATCTAAATAAGGTTGGTTGGTCAAAATTGCACAATGATGTAATTTTAACTCCAACAAATGTTAATTATGCGCATGAAATAAATTTTTTAGATACCCTTTTTAGTTGTAACCTTATTCAGATTAACTCTTATGCGAATATGCTAAACAATATATTAGATCTCATATTTGTTGATGATAATTTAATTTCTAATTTGACGGAGTGTCAATTTCCCATTTCTAAGTCGGTTATGCACCATGTGCCGCTATCTTTGACCTTAGAATTTGTAGACTTTGTCCCTATAGACCGAACTCCTCAAAACATTCAATCGTTTAATCTCAAAAATGCAAATTTTGAGTTACTCAACTCGAGCATATCGCAAGTTGATTGGGAGTCTAGTTTCTCTGGTAAAACCGCTGCCGAATGTTTCGACATCTTTCTGCTTGAACTGTCTGATGTATTTAGTAGAAATCTGTCTCTGCTTCCGGTTAAAAAACATAGATTACCTTGGTACAATTCTAGGTTAAAAAAGTTGAAAAACCAAAGGAACAAATTTTTTAAGAAGTACAAAGCAACTAACGATATATTATTTAGAGAAAGATATCTATTTTATATGAGAGAGTTCAATGTACTCGATAAATTTTTATACAACAAATACATTCTGCACTGCAAGAATGAATTGAAAGAAAATCCGAAATCTTTTTGGAACTATGTACGTTCAAAAAAGGGTTCTGGTAATATTCCCACCTGTGTTAAATATAATGGAGTTTCCTCAAATAACTTAGTTGATTCCGTAAATCTTTTTGCTGATTTTTTCAAATCTAACTTTGTTGTTGACTCTGATTCTACGGCTAACAGCCTTTTTATCGGTACACCCAAATCCCTGGACTTTGGGTCAATGTCTATATCCGAAACAGATATTATTAATGGAATATCGTCCTTACAATCTTCATCGAAAAAGGATATTGATGGTTTGTGTTCATTTTTATTCAAAAAATGTAGCTATTCCCTTAGTGTTCCGTTATGCCATATCTTCAATGTTTCGCTATCCACCGGAACTTTCATTGATCGGTGGAAATTGGCGTCGATCACTCCAATATTCAAGTCAGGCCATAGAAATGAGGTAAAAAATTACAGGCCAATCTCTAAATTGTCTACTTGCTCCAAACTTTTTGAGAAAGTAGTCAAGGAAAAGTTAGCATTTGCGATCAAAAGTTTAATCGATCCATGCCAGCATGGTTTTGTTGCAGGGCGATCGACTACAACTAATCTTGCTGTATTCTCTCATTTCTGTGTTTCTGCTTTTAAAGACGGATGTCAAGTTGATACAATTTACACCGATTTCTCTAAAGCGTTTGACACAGTATCCCACAAAATACTGTTGTCAAAACTGGAAAACTTAGGTTTCCACTCCGTTTTTTTGTTGTGGCTTAAGTCATATCTCACTGATAGAATCTCTTTCGTCCAAATTAAGTCTGTGAAGTCTTACAACTTTCTTGCAACCTCAGGTGTGCCACAAGGTAGTATTCTTGGTCCCATCTTATTTATAATTTTCATCAATGATGTTGGCTTGCACCTAAAGCACACAAATTATCTATTGTATGCAGATGATTTAAAATTGTTCAGCAGGATCTCTTCTGAATCGGACGCCCTGCTTTTGCAGGAAGATCTGAATGCTCTTAACGCTTGGGCTATTCAAAATAAATTTTGCCTCAATGGTAGTAAGTGCTGCCACATAACGTTCTCCAAGTCTATGAATGCGCGTGCGTCTACATATTTGGTTTCTAATGTAGCTCTTGCATCGGTTCGGGAATTTCGTGATTTGGGAGTAATTTTTGACTCTTCCTTCACTTTTGTTAACCATGTCAACCATATTCTAACTTGGCCTTTCTTCGACGCTATGCGAAGGATTTCAAAGACCCCTATACTAGGAAAATTTTGTTTAATTCTTTAGTGCGATCAAAATTAGAGTATGGCTCGGTTATATGGAATCCCATGTATAAAACACACTCTGTTAGAATTGAAAGAGTTCAACGCAAATTCACACGATTTGCTGTTCAACCTCTCAATTTTATTAGTCCCCCTACCACCCTATCCTGCCAGGTGTATGTTAATTAATGTTCAGCCGCTCGATATTAGGCGAGCTGTTCAAAATCTAATGTTTATCTTTGACATAATTTCCGGTGCCATTGATTGTTCAGCTATTCTTGGACAGATATGTTTTAATATCCCCAATAGAGCTCTACGCTCTACTAATATTTTTTATATTGGTATTCTGAGATCGAATTATCTCAAATTTGCCCCACTTATAAGAGGGCTCAACGAGTTAAATCGCATCTGCAGAATTATTGATCTCGATTTCGCAATGTCAAGGTCCCATTTCAAGGCAGATATTGAATCTTACTACCGAGATAATCCGCCATTGATTTAATATTTTATTAGTTTTAAGTTTAAGTTTAAGGAATCTGTAAATCTAGTCAGTAAGGCTTTTTGCCATTGACTTAATAAATGAATTGAATTGAATTGAATATAAGGGGGCAAAGACGTCAGACATATGTAAGTATGATACAAACCCGGGTTTGAAGAGAAATACGATGATGAAGGCCAAAAGAAAGGCCGAGACGAAGACACTAACGATTACGAAAGCGAAGGGGAAAAGGGAACGATTAAGAAGTAGAAGACGAGGATAGATATGAACAGGCACGGAGACGAACACGAGTACGAATAAAACAAGGAAGACGTATAAGAAAACGAATGCGAACACGAATACAAATGCGAACACAGATACACACAGAATACGAATGTAAAGTTACGATTACCATTACCATTATCATTACCTTTACCATTAACATTCCCATTTACATTATAATTGCCATTGTATTTGCCATTACCATTTCCACCAAAATTCCCTTTACTATTCCCATTACCACTACCATTAACATTACCATTACAACTACACATACCAGTACCATTGCCATTACCCTTATATTTTTTTTTTTATTTTAACACTCATTAGTTCCTTAAATTACAAACTTAATTTGTTCTTAGGGTAATTTTTGACCCTGTCAAACTTAACAGACTTTTGAATTAGACAATATGTTTGGAGAACGTTTTCAACTTTGCGCCGTCTAAAAACTTCTCTTAATATTTATCGCAATCTGGATGTTAATTTTGACTCGGCACTCAAAGAATTGGTATTTGTACCTCGGCGAATTGCGTTATTTAAAGCAGAGTAATTTAGTAAATAATGCATCATGAGACTTTTATTATTGTAGTTGTGGTGAATTATATGCATAACTAAATACAGTACGCTGAATAAATACTCTGAATGAAACAATGATATTCTTGATTGTTGCGAATGACATCCTGCGGCCGACCCTGGTTTAGAGCATTCCTTAGGAGATTGGAGATGGTGTCTGCGAACCCACCTCTGATTAGGACGACATTCTCGGCCGCGTAGCCCTGAAATTCAGATCATTTCCACTTGCGGGCAACCCTTCATACCTAAGAATGTGTCTCTTTCCTGTTCTAGAGGATATGTAATGGTTCCGCAGCGACATGTGGTTTCATCAACCCGTTTATTCCGGACGCAATTTTCTATTAGAGAGTGTTCTGTGATATCGAAAGCGCGCACCGCGGCCCAGAAACATCCTACCGCCACCCTTTGTTCCCCATATTAGTATGTAATTATCAATTTTCCTTGTTAGACTCTGATGAGCGTGGTTATAAGATCTTCCTCGAAGATAAGCATATTGGTATCTATATAAAGGGTTCCGTGTAAGGAAACTATCCATTATATGCCTTTCTACGATTCTTTCCATGGTTTTTAGTAGAAAGGACGAAAGACAAATAGGAGGGTTTAACTTGGTTGGCTGCTGGTTTTTGCCCCACCTTTGGGATGTAGCGCACCGTCACTTCCTGCTATTGAAGTGGATGGTTCTGGTTATGCTCAGTGGTAAGAAACCACAAAAAATGCACCTCGGCTAGCAAGTTCCACCTTAGAGATTGATACGCTGAGCGAAAACAAAACAAAGAACTTCCTGGCAATACAGAAAAGTTTTTGTGGCCTCTTTGCATTCGGCCACTAAATAAATTTTGCATAAGTGAAAGTGCTTAGGCTTAACTTTGGCATAAAAAGTTGTAGGGACAGTTGTAAAGACATCCTCCGAAAAATTTATGCTTTTCAAAAATATGACCTTGTATTCACCTCCATTTTCTAGTTTAGGTTGTACATACAGTTGCATGCCTCTAGTTCAATTTATGCCTTAAATAATGAAAGAGATTTTTACGTTTTTCATGCATTCAAAGCTTTCACGCATCCATTCACTTACGCTCGCATAAATACTCACACTAGCATTGTTGCCCGACAGATTTACTTTGGCCAAATTGTAATTAGTTACAAAGTAATCCAATTAAAAAAATGCATAAAGCATAAACAACAAACACACATGTCGACGTTGTCTCAACATCCGCAATCTGAGCGTAGACATGCTTAATCTCATAAATAATTAGACTAAAAGGCAACAAAGGACAAAAAAGTAAAAAATAAATAAAGCTGCTAAACAAATGAGGACACACACAACTGCGAAATTTTGGCAAAACAACTTATGTGATTTTTGAAGGTCAGATGTTAAATTTAAAAATATTAAACTTGCATGCAAAAAATAAAAAATTGTTTTAAGCATTGCCTAAAATTGGCTTCTTAAGCAACGCAAAGGACTGGTTAAAAGTAGAAATATGAAATAAGCACCCAATTATTTAGTGCTTTAGAGAAAAACTGGTCGAAGTCAAGTTGAGTTGTTATTATAAAATATCCTCAGGTTTGTTTATATATACTACATATGTATATGTGCTTCCTTTTTTGTGGACGCACATTTGGTATATTTATACACTGAAGCATATATATTTTTTCGCAATCACTCAAATATATTTATGTACGAGTATGTTTCCATACTAATGTTCGCAAGTAAGCGCGTGTGTAGACTTTTGTTTGCTTTCCACATGACAAGTTGCCTACGTAGGCGTAGGACCTTTTTGTAGTTGGAGGTGATTTAATTTACTCCTACTCACAGTATGATATGCGTACATACTTTGAATAAAAAAAGTTCTTGAACAGGCGGTGCATGTTGCCAAATCGGCTTCATGAATTCTATATAGAAGTGTATAATTTATTTAAATGGTGGACAGTTTATTAATTCATTTGCAAATGGAAAGTGCCCAAAACGACTATGGAAATAAACTAAAAATGGAGGATTAGAGTACGATAATAATATATTAATACATAAGCATACATATTTACTCGTATATACTTATGTAAAAACGATAAAAAATATGGGTGAATCTAGCAGTTCTATATTTTATAAGTTTATCCGGCCAGAAAATTCGGCGGTTGTGGCCCAGCGTGCGCTGAGCTGACACGATACTAATTATTTTAAGAGAAAGGCACGGTGCACATTAGAGCTGTACGATATGCGATACGATAGGCGATGCGACATCGACATGGTGAGGATCTGGGAATTGGTAGGAAGCGATGAAAACTGTGCACACTTGCACGACAGCGACACCGCTGCGATATAATATCGCATGCGTATCGCATGTGCGACACGTTTTGCTGAGCGAGGTGAGATTAGTATTGCCGGTATTTTTTACAATAAGCATGGCCGTTTCACATCAGGAAGCAGCTTCCTCAATTTTTTTGTCGAATTAGTTAAAAAAAAAACCCCATGCTTATGGAACCATACAGAAAAAACAGCCTACATTGCCTATTTATACTATTTGTAACAAAAACAGTTTAATGACAGTAACTTTTTTTATTCCCAAAAAATACAATTAAACAAAAGATGTGACATATAACTCATATGAAGAGAGTAGATAATATTCACAAAATATTTTTACTTATGAAAAGTCTAACAAAATATAGGGAAAACGTCGTCTTAAATAACTGCTCGGCAAATTGGTCAAAGCGCTTTTGTATGAATTTTATCTGCATGCTTTTCAAAACCTTAAAATATTTGCATGGAACCATGGCGTAATAAACTGGTGAAGTAATAAAACAGCTTTGTCGCTTTATTTTCTGACATTCGGCTGCCTTATAGTCAAATTTTAAAGGCAATTTTCAAATAAGGCAGTGTCAAAATCTCTCTCCTCAGTCTAATATTACTTCACCTGGTATAATTCTACGATGGGTGGGTACATGCAATAACACCATACTCAATAATTTCCGAACTGTGCTTTATGTTCCTCACATTAAACGGGCGCACCTACACCTTTTTCCTATTATTAGCTCTTTTTTCTCTTTGCTGTAGTCACCAATATGCTACAGCAATGTCTTTATCGGATGAACTCGTGGTATTAGCTGAAAGGCGTTTGTGTAGCTATCACACCGCAAATGGTATCGCGTGTCGCATCTCTCTAATGTGCACTGCGCGCATTTCATATCGCATCGCGTATTGTATCGCATATCGCATCGCATATCGTATCGCTCTAATGTGCACCGTACCTAAAGGTTGGGCAGAGCACACTTAAATTCCAGTTGTCGGGCATGCGTTCATATGAACATATTCTGCATAAGAGTTGATGTATGCACCATATCAGCTCTTCACCGCCGTATTTGAATAGCTCGGTTGGAAAGCAGTCAGCTCCAGCCACTTTGTTGTTTTTCAGCCGCGTAATCGCTATTCGCACATCGTCATAGTCAGGCGGTGGGACATCGACTCCATCGTCATCGACTGGGGGCTCGGATTCGTCTTCTCCACTACTTTCAGCGCTGCTACCATTCAGTGTTCCCTCCATAATTTAAGTCCTGTTCATACAGCAGCTTTTTCCTGTCGGCCAGCATTTCAAGCTCTTTGAACTCACGTATTTCGGCCTCTCTCTTCTTATTGCGGCAAATACGTCTCGCTTCCCTCTTCAGATCCCTGTAGCGGTCCCACATAGCGTACTTTGCGCCCGATCGCAGTCGAGTGGCGAATAAAGTGGCCGTCTGTTGTGATTGCAGCTTTTCGACGTTAAGCTTTCCTTGCAGTGTTGGGCGCACATGTTTTGCTGCACGGAGGAGGGTGCGTATCTTGGCTACAACAAGATAGTGGTCCGAGTCGATGTTTGGCCCTCGGAATGTACGTACTTCGAAAACGCTGGAAGCATGCCTTCCGTTTACCACAACATTCTCGGTTTGGTTTTTCGTTTTTCGATCTTTAGACAGCCATGCAGCTTGGTGGATGTTCTTATGCTGGAACCTAGTACTACATATTACCATGATTAGGGCCCCGGCCAAGTCGATCAGCCTCAGTCCGTTATCGGACGTTTCGTCGTGGAGGCTGAATTTTCCGATAGTGGCGCCAAAGATCCCTTCCTTGCCCGCCTTGGCATTAAAATCGGCGAGCACGATTTTGACATCGTGTCGTCCTTCTCTTCCATCGGGGCATATGCCCAAATGAGCGAGATGCTGAATAATCTCGCCTTGATGCGGATTGTGGCTAGACGTTCGTCCACTGGGATGAACGCCAGTACTCGGCGACGGAGTCTCTCTCCTACCTCGAATCCAACACCGAATTTGCGCTTCTTTACGTGGCAACTGTAGTAGACGTCGCAGGACTTCACACTTACCTTGCCTTGCCTCGTCCATCGCATTAATTGGATGGCGGTGATGTCAGCCCTTTGTCTTACCGCCGAGGACGTCAAACAGCCGGACCGAGGCACCTTCCCCATTAAGGGTCCGGATATCCCAGTTGCATACCCTCAAATCATAGTCCTTTATACGTTTGCCGTGGTCGTTGTCAGAAAAAGGGGATCTCATCCGAGGCTGCTTATTCGTTTTCATTGGGCAGAGTTTTAACGTGGCGCCACCCAAACCCAGCGCACGCGAAGTTTACGCCTTCTCACTTGAGCTCGCTCCCAAACGGGTGTGGGGTCGCTACCCAGAGGATACGTGGATATAAATATCCGGACGTTGTGAGCTGCGATTTGAACCGTACGCACAAGAACCACTTCTGACCACTCCCAGGTGAATGGCAGTCAAAAGTTTTTCCCACTTACATATGTCAATATGCCTAGCTAGTTCGGCAAACTGCCTGCAACGTTTTCATATTAGCTGATGTTCATTATTGCTCTATTCTAATTTTCTAGCCTAAAATTTCTCATGGCATTTACCTGATTAGTATTTTGAGCTCACAAAATCCTAATAGCGTTGAATCCAATCAAAATTTCATTCACACTAAAAAAAACCAGAACGCCCAAAATAGAATTAGCCCATTTCATGGTAAGCAAAAGAGAGTGTTGTTCATGTAAATGCAACGTCCTAAATACCCCGCGAGAAAATTTTCCTTTTTATTTTTACAAATTGTAAATTGTAAATTAAGATGGCAAGGCCCAAAAAGACTATAATTCGGCCATTTTGTAGAATGCAGCACTTTATCGAGATTTAGAGCCTTTCTACGTTAAATTAATTACCTAGAAAGGTCACCGTAGTGGATTACGGTTTTGAAATTGAAAATTTCTCAACTGATATCCTTTTCACTGACCCAACATTTTCCTGCTGGGTAATAGTATGCAAATAGGAACTTATACAAATGCATTTAAGAGTCTGTGCATGTGTATGCGTGCGTAATTTTTTGCATATGGCTGCTCGTAATCTCGAAAATCACGTTTCATTCATTTTGACATTTCAATTGATTATAAAATTTCGAATTTCATCGACTCAAACTCATTTGTGCAGTGCGTACGTGTTGGCGCGTGAAACGCGAAATTGCCTAAGGTAAAACGCAAAAATTTAACAATTCAATTCAACAACACAGCAAAATCAGCCAGCACGGGCAATCAATGTGGCAATTTTCATTACGATTTACGATCAAATGCATAATTGGGCGCTTAGGCTTACAGCAAAGAGGCAAATTGGAATGGGGGTGGCACGCCTGCAGCTGCATACGTGGGAGGGTGTGTGTGTGTGTGTGTGTTGCTTATGTGCGTGCGCACAAACACTTTCGTATAGAGTGATGGAGCATTTGCATAGCGCTGCTGCCTTAAGTACGTCAATCGCAACACTCAACAGCAATAGAACTGGGGCAATCACTTTTCATTTGTCGACATTTCACCAGTGTAGGTAATAATCAGCAATAATCCACTGTAAGAACAACAACAACCACATACACTCTATGAGGGCTACCCGTAAGATTATATGTTGCCACATCTGTATGAAAGTGTGTGTTTGCACTAATGTATGCAAAATTCATTACCCACTGCTGGTAATGGTCGTGTATTTCATGGGCAAAATTTGATTGCCAACATTATCAGGCGCCATAATCGGATGAGAGCAACAACTACAAAAAAAAAACACACAGCCATTATCTATAGCAGTTTGCATCGAGATTCGTAATCGTGCTCGAGCGACAGCAGCAACCACATACATACATACATACGTGAGTACAAGTAGATTAACATTCATTGACGGCTATCCAGCGAAGAGAGAAGGTGGCGATCTACGAGTATGTGTGTCAGACACTTTAATGAGTTAATGGAAATGTGGGTCTCAGCCAATTTCCATTTAATTTACGGACATACAGAATACACAGTTCTGAGTAAAATAATTAGGCGATAATTCGGAAGTTATGCTTGAATGGAAAAAGGAAAAAAGGTACTCATTCAAGCAACCCGAAAACGAGTCAATCGAGTAACCACAGAGCGCATTAGTCGGCCATTCAACATGACAATTGAAGAGTTACATATGTATATGCGTATGTACAGTATATATGTATGTATGCTTGTAGATCGCCAGTGATTCACTGAGCCTGTGGGTACAATACACTCAAGTTGTCATGCACCCGCACTGTTTATTACCCTTTCAGGATGACCAAAGGCTCGATTCGTGTCAGGTTTTACACTGCTGTATGTTCATTTGTACGTACGTATATGAGCGAATCTCACGAGTTGTTTTTTTTAGGTGTCACTCCTTTCTTTCGCCAGAAAAAAGAAACGCTAAAGCATTTCTCGTGCATTTATTTCAATCAATGGAGTTGCAGAAACAATTTATAATACAAAAAAAAAACTAAAATATTTGAACAATTTTAGCACGTTTATTTCTCAAATTTTTTAATTGTCGCTCGAAAAAATCATAATGGTTTTTTTTTTTTTAAACTTTGGGAAGTTTTCAAAGAGAATATTCATATTAGAGGCCATCAAATACGGCATATCCGTAAAGTTTAAAGAGTGTGCCGCCAAATTAAATATAATCGCAACATTCAGAATATCTGTCGCAGTTTTTTTGTGATTTTTGAAATTTAAAATTTTTTTAATTTTAAAAGTATAAGATATTTCAAAATGTCAACATTAAAAGGCAAACAGATTCTTCGTACCAAAAGGAACCAGTGTGCCACCAAATGAAAAAATGTACTGATTAAAAAATTACAATAGGGGCATTCACGATCCGGGGCATACTGTCTAGCATGGTGCATAGACGTATTTTTGTTGTTGTTTGAATACATGAAACAACAACAATCATGCTATTTATGCTATCTATGCACCATGCTAGACAGTATGCACCGGATCGTGAATACCCCTAATGATTTGCGAAACAAATATTCCAATTTTACAATTTTAATTGGCACACTAGAAATTCATTTTGAAATTGTTATATGCATATATATATATAATTAATATGTATATATATGTAATAATAATATGTTATTACTTTTAATTAATGTGACTTTTAAGTTAAGGCGTGCAAGTAAACATATCATCTCACTATGTATGATGATACGGGGCGTTTACGTTACATACACGGCCACGGGTATATGACCACTAGTTGCTATTTTGACTCTTTTTAGTATATCTTTTTTAAGTTTTCATTTAAATACAATTTCGCGATGGAATCTTATTATTTATGCAGAATTGAAGGTAACGCATTATATAAGATAAGTGTGCACCATTTTCGGTCAAAGACACGTTTTTGTCGAAAAACAACTCGTCAGATTTGATCATATTATGTGTTTTGCAGTGAAAAGCCAAATCAGTCAGCAAATATACCAGTGCGACAACTTCGAACAACTTATGCGATGAGCGAGATCTACCTTTGACTTATCAAAACCAAAATTAAAAAGCAATTATTTGCTTTTCTCACAAATATCGGCAGGTTCAAATCCGCCCAATTTTTTAAATCAAATCAATGCAAGGAAATGTGAATTATTTCAATTTAAATTTACAGGGTGACAGAAAACAACGACGCGTAATAATAGAACACATAAATTTTTTAAACGGAAACAGTTCATCAGAAAACAAAATAAATAACAGCTACAAGGATAATTATTCACAATATATTCAGTCGGTTTCAAAGTGGGCCGTAGGTTTTCGGAAGACAATTGGTCCTATTTCCGACGTAGCGATTGCTTCAGTGCCTCCAAACTTTTGTGACGTTTAGCACATGCGCTTCTGGCCTCCAAAATCGATCACAAACTGTATTCCATTGAGTTTAAATCCGGCGAGTAGGGTGGTCATTCCTCAGACTAGATAAATTCTGGAAAATGGCTGAGGTACCAGGAGTCTCTGTAGACCAGATCTTGTGGTTTTGATGATTATGCGGTGGTTACTCAGTGTTTATGCCCCTTGAAGGTGAGGTACTTTTTAGCTATTTTCCGCACTGATTCACCGTTGATCCCGGTTTCGTAAGCGATTTTTCTCATGTATACCCTAGAATTTCGTTGAATTCGCTTTTTGGAGATATTACGGTTCTTTGACGTGTTGACGGTGGTCTGATGGTGCAAGGTCTGCGATTTAAGGTGGGTGGAGATACGACTTCCCATCCGATACCAACGAGATAAGCTTTGATCACTTGTACGACATGTCATGGTGGCAGATCAATGACTCATGCCTGGTTGCGCATTTCGGCCGTTTGTATCGTTTTGGCATTTGGCAAATAGCGGCACGCCGTTCGAAGTCTCCTGGTTTGAGTTCGTAAGACACCCAGTTTTCGATTTTATGGACTATACCAATGGCTCTGAATCGCAATGAAATATCTTGCTGAGTTAGGCCTAAAAACACCGCTAGTTTTTTTGAGGTGTGCCATGGGTATTTAGCCAAAAATTGCTTCCAAATTGGTGTCTATAAACGTAGGGCTCCATGTCGGTTTTGTCAAACTCAAACTTTTGAGACGGCGCAACCAATATTCACAAGTAGAAATTGATTGAGCATATTCTCCGTAAACCACACACAGCAGCCGATGCCTCTCTGCTGCACTTTTCTACAAATGTAAGCAAAATACCAATGCTTCCCGCGATTGAAGTTATTGTTTACAAAAGGATGGAAGACGTACTATTTACTTAAACTTAAAAGCTAACTGGTAGTATTCTAGTTCACAACTAGTATATTTCCCTGCAGGGTATAAATATTCATGATTTATGGATATACATTTGTGTTTTGTGTGCCTGTATTTCTGCTCGTCCGGCCGTATGCATTATTAATTGGCACAAATCTAAAATGTCACCGTGAATACGACATTGATTTCAGATTTCATGAAATGGAAATTATTTCAAACGCTGTCACTCAAGTTTAAATTGAACATTTCCAATTTACGAAAACTTTTTTTGTAACAAGTACAAATACGAGTAGAAAAATTTCGCACTAAACACACACATGCTCAAATTCACAAATATTTACGCTAACAGCATTTTCTATTGCGGAAGTTCGACACGACACGACACGACATTTCTTTGAAAATTATCGCCGATGATATCGTTATTTTTTATTTCGTTTATCGTTTTTCAACAAGTAGGTATCAATTGACAGCGAGTCTAGCGCGCTTGCGATACTCATTTCATCGTTTTCCATACAAATACATTGGGCGTCAAGAGAAAAACGTTAATAACTTTCGCCTCGAAGGATTCCGGCAAATTTTTTTTTTCTGCAAAAAATTGTTAATAACTATAACGGAAAACAAGGATAGCCCAAAATGCGATTTTAAAGCCATTGAGATGTCAGTATTATTTAAAAAAAATTTAATAACTTTTATAAAAAAACTTTTTGACCAAATAAAAAATAACAAGTAAGAAAGTCTAAGTTCGGGCAGAGCCGAACATTAAATACCCGGCGCACGTATTAAATATATGTTTTTCACCTTACCGAAAGCTACGGCTACATGGTAAGCCGGGGCGTATCAATTTTGAGTAAATTAGAGTCCTTAAATTTCGATTTTGAAGTTTCAAGCAGTTCTGAAATTTACCGTTATATGAGAAGCGGCCGTTATTTTAGTCCGATTTCAATAATTTTCAACGGTTTGCTTATATGTGGCAAGCACAATAACCACACCGAGTTTGGTACAAATTGGTAGAACGCTTACTGAGATACATATATGTGATCATAAGTGGGCGGTGCCACGCCCA
>NW_023458560.1:29441582-29443592 GCF_013731165.1 Rhagoletis pomonella
TTTTTTAGCAAATTCAAAATTACAGTTTCTTGTATCAGAATTGAATAATGTATAAAACTGCATACCAAAAATTATTCTAGAAATTAAAATGCAAGTGCATGGAATTGTGGTGAAAGTTTGTGGAATTTTTATAATTTTTGTACAAAGTGTAAAATATAGATTTGTATGATATTTGTTAGAGTAAGATCCATAATTTTATATAAAAACAATGAAACTTAAAAAATCAATAGAAAAGTAGTCAAAATTGATAAAAATGTTGATGTTGTTGATTTTTCTAAAACTTTAGATTAAAAAGTTCAAAATTTAAACGGAAATTCGGCGAATGAAGTTCTGTGCAAAGTTTGAAAGTTTGGCTTACATGGCTTTGAATAAAGAATGAATCATATTTTTCTAAAAAAAATAACAAAAAAATTTTATCTTGGAAAACCTTGCAAATATTTTACATTTTGAGTAAGTGTTTTTAGCAGGGCCTCGGAGCAAAGGTTATTTTGTTCATCGCTCCGCTCTAGCTCCGCTCCGGTATTTTATTTCGCTCCGAGCTCCGTTCTTAGCTCCGCTCCCGCTCCCAGTAAAAAAAAAAAACTTTATTTATCTATTATTTATTTAATTACTTACATGCATTTCGAGCCCTAACCGTCAAAATAATTAGCCGACATTTAAAATTTTTTTTTTTTATTAAATATGATCCCAATGTATTTTCTCATGTGCCAACAAAATCTGAAAATGGATCCGAAAAAGGAAAAAAAATGAGATGAAATGCGGATTTTCATCCGTTTACCGATTCCGTTTTTGGATACTTTGACGATACGAAAACTGTTTTAAAACGGCTACGTTTTGGCTGGTTTTCTGAAAATTTTCTTTTAATTTCCTTCAGTAATTCAGTAAATTTATTTAATACGGTTGTTTTCAGTGGCAAAAAAAATTAAGTAAATTAAATTTACATTAAGGAGCTAAGGAGAAAATACATTTTTTTAGCTTTGCTCGACTCCAGCCAAAATCCTTTGCACCTTAGCTCCTTGCTCCTTTGCTCCGCTCCGCTCCGAAACCCTGGTGGTTAGGCATTTACTCGCATTTACGTTCAATGCACTTCCCATCCTCTTCAGCACGATTTCGCAGAACACTTTGAAATTTGAAAATTTTGTATGCTTAGAGCAATGATGGGCAAAATGCTACTCGCGAGTAGCGTCTGCGTCGCAGCGCTTATACGTATACAGAAACGACGCAGCGAATTTCACTTCAGTCTGCTTTCAGTTTTCATGAGAGTAATACCGCGCTTCGCCGTTGAATATTTTTATTCGTAAATTTAGCGCGTTGTTTCCACCCATGGTGGAATAATAACAAGGTGTTGTCAGTAGCGACGTGTTTGTTGTGATTTTGACAAGATCGGCATGCTTATTTTCAGTGCTGCCGATTTTAATTTTTATACTACTATTCGTTGGGAAATAGTATCTAAAATACTCCATTTTAGTAATTCGTTTTATCGCAATTTTTAAAGAACTTGGTGTTTTCAGAACAATATTAATATTTAAAATTGCTGGATTTGTATAATTTTTGTACTCAAAAAGTAGAAAAATAAAAGATATCGTGGTTATCAATGGAGAAAAACTTTCACAAAAATAGTATGGAAAGGCGATTTTTTATATTAAATAACTTTTGCTGCATTGTCATAATATTGAGCCAAATGAACTACTGATACATTAGAATAGAGTGGTGGCATGGTTAAATTAGGAATTCGCTTATATTATCGATATTAATGTGTTTTAATCTATTTAGAATATCATTTACAGTCTAATAGGAAATTGTCTTATTTTACGGCTTTTACTTTTTTAAAGTTACAATATATGTCCAAACTGTGTGGTGCTGCCGATACAAACATATATTCAGGCTTATAAGCCTGTAATTATACATTTTTCTACATTTAATTTGAAGTAGTATGCACCAACGGATTAAAAGTAGTAAATAATTAGTACCTTTTCTAGTACGTTAAAATGCGTGACCGGAATAGACCTG
>NW_023458560.1:29443692-29491146 GCF_013731165.1 Rhagoletis pomonella
ATTGGCGCTTATACATATGGTAGTGTTTGGCCGTGCTTCTCCTCCGATTTATGGCTAGCGCCTTTATGTTGTTACACAAAGGGGAGGGGCCTACGCTTTTACGACGACTCCGAACGGTGAATGTATTTTTTGTGAGAAGCTGTTTTTCATGGCAGAAAATAAATTTTTTGATGTTGGTCGGCAACTGGGCTCGAACCCAGGCCCTGCGGAATGGTGGCGCGCACTGCTATCCACTACACCACAGCTACCGTCACATTATACATATGAGTTTTATTCCAACAAAAAACGAAGTTTGATTTTTTTTTAGTAAATGAGTAAAAATTTGTGCAGTGGGCCCACATTTCTATTCGTTCTATTAACAACAATTTGCAGAAAAAAAAATTTGCCGGAATCCTTCGAGACGAAAGTTATTAACGTTTTTCTCTTGACGCCCAATGTATTTTGTATGGAAAACGATGAAATGAGTATCGCAAGCGCGCCAGACTCGCTGTCAATCGATACCTACTTGTTGAAAAACGATAAACGAAATAAAAAATGGCGATATCATCGGCGATAATTTTCAAAGAAATATCGTGTCATGTCGTGTCGTGTCGAACTTCCGCAATAGAAAATGCTGTTAGCGTAATTATTTGTGAATTTGAGCATGCGTGTGTTTAGTGCGAAATTTTTCTACTCGTATTTGTACTTGTTACAAAAAAAGTTTTTGGATTGGAAATGCTCAATTTAAACTTGAGTGACAGCGTTTGAAATAATTTCCATTTCATGAAATCTGAAATCAATTTCGTATTCGCGGTGACATTTTAGATTTGTGCCAATTAATAATGCATACGGCCGGACGAGCAGAAATACAGGCATACAAAACACAAATGTATATCCATAAATCATGAATATTTATGCGAGCCCGAAAGAACAACTGGTACGATGAGAAATGTCAGAAAGCTGCAAAGAAAAAAGATGCCGCCTACAGGGCCAAGCTGCGATCGGGCGCAAAGTGCGCTATGTGGGACCGCTACAGGGATCTGAAGAGGGAAGCGAGACGTATTTGCCGCAATAAGAAGAGAGAGATCGAGATACGTGAGTTCAAAGAGCTTGAAATGCTGGCCGACAGGAAAAAGCTGCTGTATGAACAGGACTTAAATTATGGAGGGAACACTGAATGGTAGCAGCGATGAAAGTAGTGGAGAAGACGAATCCGAGCCCCCAGTCGATGACGATGGAGTCGATGTCCCACCGCCTGACTATGACGATGTGCGAATAGCGATTACGCGGCTGAAAAACAACAAAGCGGCTGGAGCTGACTGCTTTCCAACCGAGCTATTCAAATACGGCGGTGAAGAGCTGATATGGTGCATACATCAACTCTTATGCAGAATAAGTTCATATGAACGCATGCCCGACAACTGGAATTTAAGTGTGCTCTGCCCAACCTTTAGGCACGGTGCACATTAGAGCGATACGATATGCGATGCGATATGCGATACGATACGCGATGCGATATGAAATGCGCGCAGTGCACATTAGAGAGATGCGACACGCGTTATCATTTGCGGTGTGATAGCTACACAAACGCCTTTCAGCTAATACCACGAGTTCATCCGATAAAGACATTGCTGTAGCATATTCATGACTACAGCAAAGAGAAACAAGTAAGAGCAGCGCCGTCTTCGGCTATGCCGAAGGCTTCATACCTTTCATGAATATCTGCAAATTTTACTTTGACAGATTACTGCTTTTGAATACATCTGCATACATCGATAGAGGAGTTACATACTTATATAAAAAATCGCATCTAAACAATCAGAGGTATGGAAGATATACTTTATATGACACCAATCTAAGTGATTTTCACCGCTATGTGATCGGTATGTAAACCGGTAACACAATTTATTGGGTTTAGTTTCGTACATAAAGGAGATATATGGCAAAAACTGGTATCTTAACAATCAGTGCTATAGGAGATAAAGCTTATACAGCATAGATTTTGACGATTTTCTCAGTAGACTTTGTATTATTATTTATAAAATATCTTACGAAATTTATCGGTTTTAGCTGTTCAAATAAAGGAGTTTTACAGTAAAATCCCATATCTGAACAATCAGATGTATGGAAGATATATGTTGTAGTCATCCGATCCTTGTTATTTCCACTGTAAGTATTCTGTTAATAATGAGTGAAAATGGTGCGGAATTTCATGTTCCTAGCTGCATAAATGAAGGAGTTATGATAAAAGACCTCATATCTGAACAATCAGTTGTATGGGGGCTGCAGGTTATAGTGACCCGATCTTTGTTATTTTCGCTGTAAGTCTTCTGTTGATAATGAGTGAAAACAGCGCGAAATTTCATGGTCCTAGCTACATAAATGGATGAATTATAACGAAAAATCTCATATCTGAACAAAAAGTTGTATGGGAGCTATAGGTTATAGTTACCCGATCTTTTTAATTTTCACTGTAAGTTTTCTGTTGATAATTATTGAAAACAGTGCGGAATTTCATGTTCCTAGCTATATAAATGGAGGAGTTATAACGCAAAATTTTATATCTGAACAATCAGTTGTATGGGAGCTATAGGTTATAGTGACCCGATCTTTGTAATTTTCACTGTAAGTATTCTGTTGATAATGGGTGCAAGTATTGCAAAATTTTTATATTGAAAAATCTCATATCTGAACAATCAGTTGTATGGGAGCTATATGTTATAGTGGTCCGATTCTTCCGGTTCCGACAAATGATTAATACATTATAAAAATACACCCACCTACCAAATTTGATCCGGAAACTGAGAGACTAGATTGCATATAAACAGACAGACAGACGGACAGACGGACAGACGGACATGGCTAAATCAACTCAGCTCGACGTTCTGATCATATAAGTATACATTTTCATGGGACTATCTCTTTTTGTTCTGGTACTTACAAACATCGGACCAAAGTTATAATACCATTTCATGTTCATGAAAGGTATAAAAAGAGCTAATAACATGAAAAAGGTGAGGAACATAAAGCACGGTTCGGGAATTATTGAGTATGGTGTTATTGCATGTACCCACCCATCGTAGAATTATACCAGGTGAAGTAATATTAGACTGAGGAGAGAGATTTTGACACTGCCTTATTTGAAAATTGCCTTTAAAATTTGACTATAAGGCAGCCGAATGTCAGAAAATAAAGCGAGATAGCTGTTTTATTACTTCACCAGTTTATTACGCCATGGTTCCATGCAAATATTTTAAGGTTTTAAAAAGCATGCAGATAAAATTCATTCAAAAGCGCTTGGTCCAATTTGCGGAGCAGTTATTTAAGACGACGTTTTTCCTATATTTTGTTAGACTTTTCATAAGTAAAAATATTTTTTTAATATTACTCTCTTCATATGAGTTATATCACATCTTTTGTTTAATTGCATTTTTTGGGAATAAACAAAGTTATTTTTCCATCTGTCATTAAACTGTTTTTGTTACAAATAGTATAAATAGGCAATGTAGGCTGTTTTTTTCTGTATAGTTCCATAAGAATGGGGTTTTTTTTTAACTAATTCGACAAAAAATTGAGGAAGATGCTTCCTCCTGTGAAATGGCCATGCTTATTGCAAAAATTACCGGCAATACTAATCGCACCTCGCTCAGCAAACCGTGTCGCACATGCGATACGCATGCGATATTATATCGCAGCGGTGTCGCTTGCGTGCAAGTGTACACAGTTTTCATCGCTTCCTACCAATTCCCAGGTACTCAGCATGTCGATGTCGCATCGCGTATCGTATCGCACATCGTATCGCTCTAATGTGCACCGTGCCTTTCTCTTAAAATGATTAGTATCGTGTCAGCTCAGCGCACGCTGGGCCACAACCGGCGAATTTTCTGGCCGGATAAACTTATAAAATATAGAATTGCTAGATTCACCCATATTTTTTATCGTTTTTACATAAGTATATACGAGTAAATATGTATGCTTATGTATTAATATATTATTATCGTACTCTAATCCTCCATTTTTAGTTTATTGCCATATTCGTTTTGCGCACTTTCCATTTGCAAATGAATTAATAAACTGTCCACCATTTAAATAAATTATACACTTCTATATGAAATTCATGAAGTCGATTTGGCAACAGGCACCGCCTGTTCGAGAACTTTTTTTATTCAAAGTATGTGCGCATATCATACTGTGAGTAGGAGTAAATTAAATCACCTCCAACTACAAAAAGGTCCTACGCCTACGTAGGCAACTTGTCATGTGGAAAGCAAACAAAAGTCTACACACGCGCTTACTTGAGCACATTGTATGGAAACATACTCGTACTTAAATATATTTGAGTGATTGCGACAAAATATATGTTTCAGTGTATAAATATACCAAATGTGCGTCCACAAAAAAGGAAGCACATATACATACATATGTATATATAAACAAACCTGAGGATATTTTATAATAACAACTCAACTTGACTTCGACCAGTTTTTCTCTAAAGCACTAAATAATTGGGTGCTCATTCCATATTTCTACTTTTAAACAGTCCTTTGCGTTGCTTAAGAAGCCAATTTTAGGCAATGCTTAAAACAATTTTTTAATTTTTGCATGCAAGTTTAATATTTTTCAATTTAACATCTGACCTTCAAAAATCACATAAGTTGTTTTGCCAAAATTTCGCAGTTGTGTGTGTCCTCATTTGTTTAGCAGCTTTATTTATTTTTTACTTTTTTGTCCTTTGTTGCCTTTTAGTCTAATTATTTATGAGATTAAGCATGTCTACGCTCAGATTGCGGATGTTGAGACAACGTTGACATGTGTGTTTGTTGTTTATGCTTTATGCATTTTTTAATTGGATTCCTTTGTAACTAATTACAATTTGGCCAAAGTAAATCTGTCAGGCAACAACGTGAGTGTGTGTATGCGAACGTAAGTGAATGGATGCGTGAAAGCTATATGTGTATGTAAAACGTAAAAATCTCTTTCATTATTTAAGGCATAAATTGAATTAGAGGCATGCAACTGTATGTACAACCTAAACTAGAAAATGGAGGTGAATACAAGGTCATATTTTTAAAAAGCATAAATTTTTCGGAGGATGTCTTTATATGTCCCTACAAATTTGTATGCAAAATTTATTTAGTGGCCGAATGCAAAGAGGCCACAAAAACTTTTCTGTATTGCCAAGAAGTTCTTTGTTTTGTTTTCGCTCACCGTATCAATCTCTAAGGTGGAACTTGCTAGCCGAGGTGCGTTTTTTGTGGTTTCTTACCACTGAGCATAACCAGAACCATCCACGCGCAGATTGGGAGAAAACGACCTTACGAAGGGGATTGAAAAATCGTCAGAAGACTGCTCGACGAGTGCCTTTCAAAACACCTGTAACATATGGCATTTTCCCAGCTTATATTCAAGAGGGCCTTCCTCACTTGCTGTCCTTTCTAATACCGCTTTTCAGGGCATGTTTTGGATAGCGGCCCCTTCCACTTCAATAGCAGGAAGTGACGGTGCGCTACATCCCAAAGGTGGGGCAAAAACCAGCAGCCAACCAAGTTAAACCCTCCTATTTGTCTTTCGTCCTTTCTACTAAAAACCATGGAAAGAATCGTAGAAAGGCATATAAGGGATAGTTTCCTTACACGGAACCCTTTATATAGATACCAATATGCTTATCTTCGAGGAAGATCTTATAACCACGCTCGTCAGAGTCTAACAAGGTAAATTGAGAAGTACATACTAATATGGGGAATAAAGGGTGGCGGCAGGATGTTTCTTGGCCGCGGAGCGCGCTTTCGATATCACAGAACACTCTCTAATATAAAATTGCGTCCGGAATAAACGGGTTGATGAAACGACATGTCGCTGCATAGCATCCGTCCTTAAATGCGGAACCATTACATATCCTCTAGAACAGGAAAGAGACACATTCTTAGGTACGAAGGGTTGCCCGCAAGTGGAAATGATCTGAATTTCAGGGCTACGCGGCCAAGAATGTCGTCCTAATCAGAGGTGGGTTCGCAGACACCGTCTCCAATCTCCTAAGGAATGCTCTAAACCAGGGTCGGCCGCAGGATGTCATTCGCAACAACCAAGAATATCATTGTTTCATTCAGAGTATTTATTCCGCGTACTGTATTTAGTTATGCATATAATTCACCACAACTACAATAATAAAAGTCTCATGATGCATTATTTTCCAAATTACTCTGCTTTCAATAACGCAATTCGCCGAGGTACAAATACCAATTCTTTTAATGCCGAGACAAAATTAACATCCAGATTGCGATGAATATTGAGCGAAGTTTTTAGACGGCGCAAAGTTGAAAACGTTCTTTCATTCGCGGCAGTCGTATAAGGTAAAACAGTTATGACTCTAAGTAGAAAGTAAGAAGAAATGCTGAACAATTATCAATAAATTAGCTCCAAACATATTGTCTAATCCAAAAGTCTGTTAAGTTTTACACGGTCAAAAATTACCCTAAGAACAAATTAAGTTTGTAATTTAAGGAACTAATGAGTGTTAAAATAAAAAAAAATATATAAGAGTAATGGCAATGGTACTGGTATGTGTAGTTGTAATGGTAATGTTAATGGTAGTGGTAATGGAAATAGTCAAGAGAAATGGTAATCGCAAATACAATGGCAATGATAATGTAAATGGCAATGTTAATGGTTAAGGTAATGATAATGGTAATGGTAATCGTAACTTTGCATTCGTATTCTGTGCGTATCTGTGTTCGCATTTGTATTCGTGTTCGCATTCGTTTTCTTATACGTCTTCCTTGTTTTATTCGTACTCATGTTCGTCTCCGTGCCTGTTCATATCTATCCTCGTCTTCTACTTCTTAATCGTTCCCTTTTTCCCTTCGCTTTCGTAATCGTTAGCGTCTTCGTCTCGGCCTTTCTTTTGGCCTTCATCATCGTATTTCTCTTCAAACCGGGTTTGTATCATACATATGTCTTACGTCTTTGCCCCCTTATATGTATGTACGTATTCGTTTTCGTCTTTATTTTCTCCGCCGACTTATTACTCGTCTTCACCTTCACCTTCGTCTCCGTATTCGTCTTCGTATTCATCTTCGTGTTCGTTTTCATCTTCCCCGTTGTAATCGTCTTTGAATTTATGTTTACTATGAACCTTAGTCTTTAACCGTAATACCATGTCCCCACCGAAGCTAACCACGTAGTTATGGCTATTGAGTTGGTTATCCCGATAAACCACTTGATTTAGCGTAGTTTCGCCATATAAAAATGACAGCACTTAACCATTTCACTGAGATGGTTAAAAGCTAACCATCTCGAAACCACGTCGAAAGTCTGATACAACCCTGTGTTTGCCCGCCATCTGTGGGTCATTAGCGTTAAAATGTGAAGAATTCGTTCCCTACTAGTGTTTGGACTCCACTAAAATCAATTAGATTTACTCCGATTTTTGAAAAAATTTGAAATCTACTCCTCTACTCCGCTTGACTTCAAATCTATTCCGTTTTTTTCATTCATGCTATGCCCCTCTTGGTGCCGGTTTTTGAGTGTTCACCACCGGTTTCAGTTAAAAAATTGAAAGTTAGCCAAATCTCACTGTTAAAAAGTAACTCTTTCATAGCAATGCGTCAATAAAGTAACATCGTTATTCTTTGATGTATGGCTGCACAAATTAGCGGATGCAGAACTTTACTTAAGTTGTTAAAAAATATATGAGGAATGAAATTTATATAAAGTAGAAAAGGTTTGCTTTTTAAAAAATTAAGTGTTAGATACGTTCTACTATATTTAAAATGCTAAAAATTACCTAAATATGTAATATATTATCCTTATATTGCCTCGTGTTCTTATTTTGCATGAGTAGAAAATATTTTAGTCAAACAGTTAATGTCAGAAACAAAAATAAAAAATTCAATCTAGTACGGAAAATTAGTTTTTGCTCCGATTTTTGCAGTAATTTAGTCCTGAATCGATTTTTGGGCCGAACACTGTTCTTTACATTTGTACTGTTTTATAAACCTCAAACCGCAGTGTGGACAGCATTAGTTAGTGATGTGGTTAAGCTCGATTTGAGATGGTTAACTTTTTGGTGGGGACATGGTATAAGGGTGTCACATTTTTAACTTTTGTTGATATTTATTTGAGGATTTTTTTTCAGTTTTCTTTCAAAACAAAAATTAAAAACCCAAAAATGAAGTTTTATTTTCTAAGCAATAAACTAAAGGTGCTGGCCCAATGCAGGCTTGCTTTGCTTGCTTCGCTGCGAGAAGTGTCAAAAATTATTTGGAATATACTAAAACGTATAAAGGCTGGCCAAATGGCAGCTTTTCTTCACTTGCTTTAAGCGCCTCAATGTTTGAAATAAGTAAATGTTTTATTTGAAAGTGGTTTGTAGGCTTTTGACCAAGAGGTATGTTCCTTTCAAAATACACAAATTCAAACAAAAATTTGCTTACTTAATTTAAAAAAGTCACAGAAAATGCAGGTTATTCGAAATGAAATAAAAATAAATAATATAAAAAAAAAACTTTTTAATATACAACGCTTTTATAAATGGACTAAAAAGTAGAAAATAATATTTCTCAGTCCCATAGAATTTGTTTTGATAACTTTTGATTTTGAAATTTTAGCAAAAGTCGTTATAACCAGTTTATGAGATTGAAAATGAAAAGCGTCTATTTCCGCTGTAGCGAACGTAGTACATAGGGCGACATCTAGATGTCATCTACCTCGCCCTATTCACTACAGATGTCGCCCTAATCACTAGACTTTTTTATAGGAACTTTGCAAAGCAAAGGTTTTATGGTGTCGGACACACAACATTGAAAGTTTCTGGATCCACATCATTGAAAGTTTCTGGGGCCACAACATTGCAAGTTGATAAAAGCGTTGTAATGTAATGAGTCATTGTTTCCATATTTATATTTAGTATATCGTTATCTTATAATAAAAAGTTGCAAAGCCAACTTTTACAAATTTTACACGAGAGGAAAAAACTTCTTATAGCTCTTTTCTTCAAGTAAATCGCTTTTGAAAGTTATAGTTTTTTTAATAAATGTAGATATAGATATGTGTGTATCATTATTATCATTTCTTTTAAATACAAACATTATTTCGCATTAAATTAAAAATAAATCTGAAAGTTTCTGATACATTTTTTAGAGTTTTTTAGGAAATAAAATAATTATTAACGTTAAGGGAACAGACATTGACTTTTCAACCAGACAGCTGGTTACTTTGACAGCGTTCCAAGCCACCATTCGGTCAGGCAAGTTTTCAAAGTAAATCAAAGCAAATTGAAGTCAGCAAGGCGCGCAAAGCAAGCTTGCATTGGGCCAGCGCCTTAAACTCTTTAAAAAATTTAATCACCAAAAAGTATTTTTTTTTTTATAAAAACTATATCTGTTACGGTGCCTGCCTTATGGCGTTTTCGTTTCTACAGAAAAAGGTTACCTTCTCTTTTCCCTCTACGTACATATAGTAAGAAAAGGGCAATAAGAGGGCGACATTTTTTTTTAAACGAAAACGCCATTAGAGACCAAAAGCAATAACCAAATACACACTTTTCTCTTATACTACTGCCTTATTCATATGCCTTGTTCCACTAATTTTGTTCTATGAAGTTTCATTTATTATTCTCTTTTATCCGCTGATTTTAATCACTATGCAATGTATATTTCAACAACAATGCTTTATTAAAGGACGCTCCTGCCATCCGCAATACTGGTTGAGGTAGCGCAATTATGAGCACATACTAGCTAGCAACAAAAATATCAAAATAATTTTATTTTAATTACAAATAAATATGTGAATATATTAGATAACATTCATAAATGTGTCTATTAGATAACATTCATAAATGTGTCTAAAAACAAAAACAGTTATAGATAAATGTGGCAATGTCACGGAAGTGAAGCATATTCACGGCTGCTACATAACAACCAAGCCCAATAACAATCCGTCCGCATTCCTCAAAATGTGGCCAAACAATCAACTAACTAAGTAATCCAGATTCCATAGCCTTCCTTCTACTCCTCCCACTCAATGAGATTTTAGCGCTGAACTCTTGTTGAACGATTGCATGGAAGTGTATGGGTGTTGTTGGTGGAGTGCCTGGCAGCAAGTTGTGCGCATTTATCGTCGGAGTACAATCAATATTTGTACGCAATCGCATGCTAGCACACATCGTTGCTGTTATAAGGCAGCTACCGGCATAACTGGCTCAAAGAAGGATAAAACACACATCGCAAATTCGCATTTTAGTTATGCTAACACGCAGCAGTGTTTTGACGATTTGCTGAAAGCAAATGTATATGGGCGCTATTAAGCGCAACCCATTGACTGCCATCAGCAACATGCAACCAATGTAATCACCTCTACTTTAGTCGCTACTTTTTGTTTTGCTACACACCGTTATTGCGGCTGCTAGTACATAGTTCCTTTGCCGGCCTAAGGCTTAGCAGCGGCACCAACCACCTTTCACGCATCACCGGCATTGACGCAAACAACGGCATATAACTTCTGTTATCAATTTTCCAGATTCTTATGGTTTCAGCTTACGTAAGAGTTTTCCTTTTCGTATATTTAAGTAGTTGTGTATTTTTAGTTTCCTCTTCAGCACTCTTCCGCTTGAATTATTCGGTTATTCGATTGGCGCAGGCGGGCCCGGCTGGGAAAAAAACAACAATTGCTAGTAGGTTGGGGTTGGCGTACGAAAATGTAATAATAAAACTTCATCAGCAACATAACAGCCTTAGTTAATATTCGATTTGTTCATTTTATTGCCTTACCGGGAAAAATGCGTACATTTTCATACATATGAACCAATACATAAAATAATACATACACATGCCAATGTCAAATGAGAAATGAAGTCCAACAAACTTTACAAAGAAGAACGCTAAGATGGCAGGCAGTTGTGGAATATAACTGGTGGCAATCCTGAGTAACATTATCTTATTTAGTATTTTTTATTTGTTTTTATTTTTATTTTTTTTTATTCATGACTGGTAATCTTATTTGATTACATATGTGTGATAGAATTGAAAGTGATAGTTGCTTGTTATGTGTGCCTATTCAAAGACAAAGACGTTTAATGTAATGAGTAATACCAGTCGACTCCTGAGTAGTATTTTGAATTGTTTAATTCTAAAAGAAATTAACCAGCTGAGGCATTATTCGAGAACCTTTAAACTAGTTTTGGTTGTGGATTAAAAAGTAAGATCCCAATTGTTTAATACAATTTCGCTTTTTTGTTTTTACCAACGCATCAGTGGTATTCTGTTGGATTTGAAACAGACATTGTTACTGACATTATTTCTGAAACCCAAGAAAATTAACCTCTCTATAAGTTTATGTCTACGTTGGTGCATACACCTAGTAAAAGGGACAAGGGTAAATACCCAACCACTAAATGGGTTATTTGAAAGTAAAAACACATATACATATTTATCCTTGTACATTAAGGCAAATCCCTCTTGCTACCAGTATACCGTTAAAATGCGACATCGAGTAGAATGCTTTACTCACGTTATCTTGCATACCTTATAGTAAACAACGAAGGTAACTTTCAAATTGAGTGGAGTGCGTCCTTTCTGCTGAAAGTGGTGAACTATTTTTATAAAAAAAAACTCCAGTTGATTGATAAGTGAGAGATTTCTAATCAAAAGTTTAGTATTTGGATCAATATTATCTCCAAGATGAGCTACATTTGAAAAACTATCAGTTACACTTATAAGCATAAGTTCATGAAAAGTGTCAAACGGTGGGAGAGAGTAAAATTTGAGTTTGACAGTTCCACAGGTTTTAGTCCGAAGTTCAAAGGAGCAGACTAATTAAATACTAGATTAGAAAGATTTATGAATTTTTCTTTAAAAGAAAAGAGCAGAGCAACCACCCTATTTTTCTAAAATTTCATGAAAACCCACTTTTTTGCTAAAGAGCCATTGTATATATAAATTTTTTAATAAATATTGATGAACTCCTTAGCCACACTGCTCAAAATCTGAAATTCCGCTACATATGCACATATAAATTCAAGGCCGTATTGAAGAAAGGCACCTAAATTCCACAGTTTTTATGCAATTGCAATAAATGAGATGAGATCAGCTTATTTGAAAATAGATTTATTTCAAGATAGTATCCACACTTTGAAATCATAGAAATTATCGATGGTCAAAATTTATAAAATTAAGAGAAATATTGGTCTTTTTTTAATTTACCCGATAAAAAATCCCAACAAGCCAAGTCCGACAATAGACTGATATATACCGTTTTAAAGGCCTATACATACTCTTCTTAGATTATATTCCATCTTTGAAATCGAATCAAAGATAGTCATTGAACAACTCATAAATCTACAAAATCCTATTTTCTGACCTAAATTGTAAGGTCGCGACCTCTAAATGACCTTTAAAAAATCTATAAAAATAGGCAATAATATTTCTCATAAAAACTAATAAAATTAGGGGGTAGGGTGTTGAAATTTCCAAAAAAGCATTTTTGATGGGCACCCTAATATAGATGTTATGTATATTTATTGTGTAAATGTTATGTATAAACACAAAAAATAGCAATTTTATATCTGGAGTTTACTTAGTACTAAGTTCCAGCAAAACCTTGATATCATTATGTGATTGCTCTTCTAGAAAGCTGTTTACGTTTACAAAGAATTCTAGCAAATTCCTGTTCACACTTATAGAGGCAGTACAGGTAGAGCATTGAACAGCATCTTCAAGGCGGAAGTCGCGGCGGTAAAGAAAGCAGCGGAGCTTCTCAATAACAGCAATGCTCACAGCAATTAAATTGATTTCTATATAGATAGCCAAGCAGCCATAAAATCCATAGTGTCGAATACTACGACCTAAAAAAGTGTCTTAGAAAGCAGAAATTAACTAAAAATACTAGGGTTAAGTAGGAAAGTTCACTTGTACTAGGTACCTGGGCATAAGGGCACGAAAGGGTGGATACTCTAGCAAAAGAAGGAGTGCTACTAAATAATGCAGTCGAGCTAGGCTCTAAAAAAGCACTGTGACTTAGGAATGTTCCAAGAGGTTGGTGGTCACAACAACGTTAGTGCAAAGTACCCAGAGCTATGCTCACGTCACATGACCTGAAATTAACGAAACTTATACTTAAACTACCAAGGAACGACTGTAGACTTCTGGTGGGTCTCATAACTGGTCACAATTTGTTAGCTTACCACGCCCTTAGAACGGGTTTGGTGATAACTTTAGGAAGTGTGAAATTGATCAAGAAACAGTGAAGCACATAGTTGTGCGACTGTCCAGCGATGGCGAATTTGCGTCTGAGCTACTTTGGGAGGCGTTTCTAATTTGCCTGGAGTAAGCAACAAAAGGAGGGTTCCACAAAATCCTAAAATTCGCAAATAAGGTTTCTTGGATTCTCAATATAGTGCCCGCCTATTCATCACGAATGGTCGTTTTTATCTGGTAACACTATGGACCGGAAAATCTGTCTATGTGAGGCTTTTACTAGCCAGCCAGTTCTACCTAACCTAACCTAACCTAACCGCTAAGTTTCGCAGGGTCCAAAATGGAGCCAAGGCCAAATTGTGGTTTGTAATTTAAGGACTAATGAGGGTTAAGCAGTGGCGGATACAGAGATGAAAAAGTAAAATTTCGGAGACACTCGCTAAAAATATTACATACTTATGACTCGCAAGCCTCAACATATGAGTGGAACTGGATGGCACCAAAAGTATTACTTCATATTTTCATGTAATTTAACAACTTTTCGTAAGTAACTCATTTATATTAATTTTTAACATTTTAATAAGAAAAAATTTTAAATTTTGATTTTCAACACCTTACCGCAGCCAAAATTGAGGAGGTCTATAACAAAACGCAATAATTCCACCAAAACAATTTTTTGGATAAACGAAAAAAACTAATTTAAGTCAATAGGATATATATTTTTTTTAAACTGTTGTTGTAGTTTAATAGTTATCTAAAAACAATACAAATCATAAAAAAATTTGTATCTGGCAATTAGTTTTTAAGTTATTTAGATTAAAAAAATGGAAATGTTGCGTTTTGGTCCGTCCAATAGTATTTATTTCACTTTGTTCTGAACATGTATGGAAATATTGCGTTTTGATATCAACTAGGTTTGGAATTTTGGCTTTTTGCTTTAAATAATTTTTTTTGATTTTAATTGCTTATACATATTCTATAGGAAAATTAAAAACTGTTTTATATCAACGGTTTTTATTGCATTTAAATCACTATATTAACATACAAGTATTACGTGGCAATGGTTGGACTTGCTGCATATCGAAACACAAGCTCACAGATCTAGGAGGCTCATCTCTTGCAATTTCATAAAAAGAATTGGCTCTTAGCTTGTGAGTCCTTTGTTCAGTAATGAGCTGCTGTTTTAAGTCCAAATTTTGTTCCATTTTGATTTTTTGTTTATTTAATACGCATTGAGCACACACAACTGTTGCAGGGGAAAAGAATCCTATGTTAAGAGTATTGAAAATATTCCAAAAATATGTTTTTTTAACTTTCAGTGAATTATCTACTGAATCATTATAAATCCCCCATAATTTCCTTATATTAAGTTCTGGTGAAAGATAGCATCTTTTAGATTTATTTCTGTTGTAATGGCTCTCTTTCGCTGGTAAGTTTTTGAGGAATTTTAGCACACTTTCTCTCTTTGGTTTAAACCGAGATGTGAGCCTATCCCCACCTCTGTTCTCTTTAAGAATGTTACCATGAAAAATAGCTTGTGCAACAGTATTCACTCTCCGGCCTGTAACCGACAATGCTTTCAGAAAAAAGGCATGACACACCCTCTCTTTTTTGTTTTTGTGTTGCAAAAAATAGTTGCATGAGAAAGTCTTTTTTTGTATTGTGGTGTATACTTGTGGCGCTTGGGTACATATGCAACCATCAGCCGTGTCAAATATTGATCCTGATCAACTTTTGATTTATTTTTATATAACAGCTCACGATTGCGAATAATTAAATGGGAATTGATTTCCGAAATAGCTATCAATTCCACCATTTTTTTCAAAATATTGTTGCTTTTCCACCATAAGTTTTTCATTAAAAACGACCTCAAGCTCAATAAAAATTGTTGAATTTAAAAGTTTAAGACACATCAAAATGTCAACATTAAACGGTGGAAATATTATTCTTGCTGAAGCGAAACAATCTAGACTAATAAAACTAGTGCGCCACCAAGAGACAAAATAATTACATTGATTATAAGATGACGCTGATTTGGAAAAAAAAAAATCCAATTTTACAATTTTTATTGGCACAGTCGAAATTCATTCTCAAATGGTTATATACATGAAGAAATTAACATATGTATTTATTCGTGAAGAATACTGTAGAAAAATATTCCACACCAATAGTTGATGACTTTAAATTAAGGCATGCGAGTAAACGCGTTAGCTGACTGGGTATAGTGCTACGGGGCGTATACGTTACATAAAGAACTACGGGTATAGTATGAGCGCCAGTTGTTATTTTGACCTTTTTGAGTGTATCTTTTTTAAGTTTTCATTTAAATATAATTTCGCCATTAAATTTTGTTCTTTATGCAAAACTGAAGATAACGTATTGTAAGGTCCAATCAGTTCGTTAACGCTATACTTCTGTGTTTTACATAATACGCTCAATAAGACGTATATTTAGCCGATGTTTACAAGGCTGATACCGCATTAGTTGGAACGTATGTCGGGGTCGCCTTTCTTTTGGGCCCAGCACACTTAAATTCCAGTTTTCGGGAGGCGTTCACATATTCATATTCTGATTGAGAGTTGATGCATGCTGTGGATGATTAGTTCAGTGTTTTAACGTTTATGATGAATCGATGTTATTGCCTAGTATGTTCTATGTCAAGATATGAAATTTGTTTAATGTGAATACATGTAATTTATGTGCAACCCTGTTTTCATCTCGCTTTGCTTCGCTGTCCGCTTGCTCCGTTATATTTTGAAGTATAAAATCGTAACTTTTCGCCAAACGGAACCATTTTGCTTAAATTTTATCGGACCACGCGTTGCAAGCGGGAGCGAAAACTGGGGTAAGTGTCGAAATATGTATTTTTTCCCTTTACTATTTGTACTTCTTTTAGAAATAAACGGCTAAAAAGCAAGTTCTACTCCAGCTCCCTCATTATTGGTGTGTGTAGAAATTTTATTTCCCACTATGGTGGAACGCCCGCCGATTCATTTCTTTGGAATTTATTAAGAAATGCTACGTTCGCCGGTACGTCGTAGCCCTCGATTACAGCCAGAAAATTCAACGCCAGCCGTCCAAACTACAACAAAGGTTACAGAACCAAGTGCCAAACCTGTGCCCGCACCAAATACCATATTTGCAGCGAAACCAAAGAGCGCTCAGGTAACAAGTAGATCACCTTCCAAGGCAGTGCAACTTAGCGCTCCAACGCGGACCACTTGTGTTGCCACCGTCGCCACCACTGCCACCGTCGCCGCCACTGCCACCGTCGCTGCCTCCACCGCCGTAGAAACAACCGTTACCACCGCTATGTCAGCACCAACTACTACCATTAACAATATAGTCAGCCCTGCCCATCAGGTACGCGAAATTTATACAACAAATAATAGTGCCTTTGCTAAAACTGATCCGTGGAAGGTCGTGTGTGCCAGCACCACCCCAATCAGTGTCGCACCTGCCAACGTCGCCCCAATCAGCACCGCCTATGCCAGCGCCCAAATCCCCAATGCCTCTGTCAGCGCCGACGTCACCAACGCCTCTGTCAACGTTGGTATCGCCAACGCCACCTCGGTTAACTTTGCCGCGCCAACCACCATGTCGTCAGGGGCTTCTCCCAGCGATATATGTAATATGAACTTACTTTTGTCCATGCAACAGCAAATTTCTAGGTTAGAAGTTCAATTATAAGATGCACAAACTAAAATTGCAGAAGGCGAGCGCCAACGTTTAAATACAGTTTTACCGCAGTTGACGTTGCCAACTGCAGCACCGCCACAGCCAACGTTTACAAATACAAGTGCAAATAATTGCTGCCAAAATGTACCTCAAAATTGTGCCGTTATGTTTACCGGGACATCAGGGGCTCCGTCAGCTACAGCCGTGCCGTTTAGCATTAATTCTGTAATACATAGTGGTGCTATGACATGTAACGGGCCATTCAATGGGTCGCCAAACACTACTGTTACGAATTCGTCGTACAATCGTGCAACTATATTCCAGTCACAACCTATCGTTAATCCACCCGTTACTTCGCATGTTAGACAGCCGGTTCCGTGGGGTGCCGCAGCAAACTACGGTCCATCAGCATGGTCGCCAGCAGAACAGCACAACGATGTACTAGCCGTCACCTCTGGGCCTGCCGCCACGCAACTTCATGGCTCGTCAGCTACGTCGTCGAGTCCTGCAGTATCATTTAATCATTTGCAGTTACCACGAAAGATGCTGGATTTGCCACAATTTTCCGGGCAGCCAGAGGAATGGCCTATATTTTACGCGTCATATATTGAGTCAAGTGCTGCTTACAACTACACAAATTTCGAAAATAACACTGGTCTACAAGGGTTTTGCGAATAAGACGGGACCTGGTGTTTCCGAACGGATTTTCTTTCTGCGATCAATTTTCCCTGGACTCCTAGACACAAATACACCCCCTGATCTAAGGGTGCATGCGATTAATTCGGCATAGGGCTCATTCGAAAGGGCACGATTTAGCCTTTAATTTCTGACATATACAAAGTTTGTAGCACGTTAGGGTTCAGCTCTACAATTTTTCAAAAATGGCCAAAAACGCTGTTTTTAGGGGTTTCAACCCCTTTTTTCTCGAAAACGTGACGTGATGGGAAGTTTTGGACCCCGGATTCGTGTTCAGAACGAAAAATCCGTTCAGAAACACCAGGTCCCGTCTTATTCGCAGAAAAAAAGTTGAAATTTGTAGACCAGTGTAATCAACGTTTAAATAAATGCCTCAAGGGCGAGGCAAGAGAAGCGGTCAAGTCTTTGTTGATACATCCAAATAATGTCGGTGCGATTATAGAGCAGTTGTGTTGTAGGTTCGGTCGTCCTGAACAGCTAGTTCGTAGCCAACTAAAGGCGGTACGCGATGTTCCCTGTATTTCAGAAGCCGGTATCTATAAACTCATTTCGTTTGCTATGATTACTAAAAATCTAACCGTGTTTTTGCAGTCAATAGGGGAAGACAAGCATTTAACGAATCCGACATTGTTAGAGGAATTAATTGCAAAATTGCTCTTTAGTAACCGGTTAGACTGGGCAAAATATTCCGCTTCGATTCACCCACATCCTACTATTGTTAATTTTAGCAATTGGTTATCTGAGGTCGCAAGTTTTGTGCAAATGGTTCAAGATCACGAAGGTCGAGAGCCGAAGCGTCTGGCAGTATTACACGCTGCGGGGGACCAACGCGTTTTAAAATGCGTCTTATGCCAAAACGAACATAGGGTTTCAGGGTGCCGCCGCCTATTTGAAGCTACCGTATCTGAACGATGGAAAACGGTAAAACGTCTACGTCTGTGTTTCAGTTGTCTTCAACCTGGACATGCAACTCGTAATTGCCGCCGCCGCAAAGTCTGCCCAGTTGAAGGGTGCCCTCGGTATCACAATCATTTGCTGCATGATGGTGAGGTAGGTGCTCTGGTCCCGTCTACTGCTGCCGCCGGGACACGATCTGCCAACAGTTCCGTTCTCAACTGCTCCGCTCACACTCATGGAAATTTGTTGTTTCGGATAGTCCCTGTGACACTGTACGGCCCAAATAAACGCATTGACACGTATGCGCTCTTGGATGAGGGTTCATCGATCACGATGATGGACGATTCACTTGTGCAGGAACTAGGGTTAAAGGCTAAACCAAGCAGGGTGGAGATCCAGTGGTTCGGAGGTAAAGCAGTTAGTGAAATGGTGGCTATCGTTAATCTTTGCGTCAACGGTCTGGGTATGAAGAAGCGCAGTTTACTTCGTAACGTACACGGTGTCGCCGATTTGAACCTTCCTTCACAAAGCCTTAGTAGAAGGGATATATGCAACGCCACTAGTTTTAAAGGGAAGATGCCTTTGCAGCCTTACGAAAACGCCATTCCCAAACTTCTCATCGGACTAGACCACTGCCACCTGGGATTGCCTACCAAGCCACTGGTAGTAAATCAAAACGGGCCGTACGCTGCATTCACGGACTTGGGTTGTGTCGTGTTTGGACCTTCGTATAAAATGCCACTAAGGAAGCCGTCGTGTCTTCACGTCAGTACATCAGACCATCAAATGCGTGACATGATAGAAGATTATTTCAGCACGGAATCTTTCGGAGTGAGAGCTGCGCCACCCTCTGAGAGTGCAGATGATGTACGAGCTAAACGAATCCTTGAGGCAACAACGGTCAAGATACTTCATCGTTATCAAACCGGCTTATTGTGGAAGAACGACGTCGTCGATTTGTCTGAAAGCTACAACATGGCGCTAAAACGTTTGATAAACATCGAAAAGAGAATCGCCCGGGACCAGGAGTTCGCTAAAGCTTACCGGGACAACATAGATAGCTACGTCAAGAAAAACTATGCGCGTAAGTTGCAGCCTCACGAAGTCCTCGAAAGCAATCCAAGGACATGGCATCTTCCTCATTTTGCGGTAGCGAACCCACACAAACCGGACAAGTTCAGACTTGTGTTTGATGCCGCAGCAATGTCACATGGAGTATCATTGAACTCCCAACTTCTCAAAGGGCCTCAAGAATATCGACCGTTGTTATCTATTTTATTTGATTTTCGACAGGATGCCATAGCCGTGTGTGCAGATATTCAGGAGATGTTCCACCAGGTGGTGATTCGGACAGAAGATCGATATGCCCAGAGGTTTCTGTGGCGCAATTACGGAAGCCAGGATCCACCCGACGTTTACGAAATGACTGTGATGACCTTTGGAGCAGCGTGCTCCCCATGCTCAGCCCATTATGTTAAAGTGACAAATGCCTTGGAACATAGCGCCCACGATGCACGGGCAATTCGAGACATCACCGATTATCATTACGTCGACGATTATGTTGATAGCTTCCCTTCCGCCTCAGAAGCCATAAGGATATCGCAGCAAGTGAAGGATATCCACAACGACGCAGGTTTCCAGTTGCGAAAGTTCAGATCGAATGCTCCGGAAGTCGTTACTGCTTTGGCCGGAGAGACGTCTATGTTGCCATTTAAGTCTAAGGAAAGTATGGACATCGGCAAAGTTTTGGGAATGCTGTGGCATCCGTCAAATGATCACTTCACCTACCGCTTAGAGTTTCACAATGTCGATGCGTCCATTATGAGAGGTGAGCGAAAACAAAACGAATATTATTGAGTATCATCATGTCTATATTCGACCCGCTGGGATTCCTGTGTCATTTCACAATAACAGCCAAGTTAATGATGCGCGAAATGTGGAAACGAAACTTAGGTTGGGACGAGCCAGTTACGGGAGAAATAAACGCAATGTGGAATCACTTTCGGAAGCAGCTGCTCAACGTTGGGGATTGTCAAGTACCGCGCCATTATTTCCGGATGGGAATACCAGAGTCCCTGCAATTACACATATTTGTCGATGCCAGTGAAGATGCATTTGGAGCAGTAGCGTACTGGAGAGCGGAGAATTCAGCCGGCGATGTAGAGGTTTCCTTAGTTCTGGCCAAGACAAGAAGCGCACCCCTTAAGCTGCTAACCATTCCGCGTTTAGAATTACAAGCCGCATTGCTGGGGTCGCGAATGATGACAACCATAGCGGGGGAACATACTGTACGCTTCGATCGATACATCCTTTGGAGTGACTCGAGAACGGTGCTCAAGTGGATATCAAGTAAGCATTGCCGCTATAAGCCGTTTGTAGCACATAGAATAGCCGAAATCCTCAATGTTTCGAAGCCGTCGGATTGGAGATGGGTGCCAACAAAGCATAATATTGCGGACGAGGCGACGAGAGTAAACAGAGACGTGAATTTAAGTCCATCTTCCCGCTGGTTTACAGGACCTGCATTTTTATATTCAAGCGAGCAGTTTTGGCCAACTGATAACGTAACCTCTGACCTTTCTAGCGACCAGGAAGAGCTTCGCCCAAAATACGGACTTATAATAACTAAACAATCGTTAATAAACTTTGACAGATTTTCAGCATTCAACACAGTTTGTAGAGTAATCGCCTGGGTAATCCGGTTCATAAACAACTGCAAGCCAAAGAAAAGAAGGACAACTATTGCGACAGATTACGGATTAACTGCTGTGGAGATTGACTCAGCTGAACGCCTACTGTGTCGACACGTTCAGCGGGAACAATTTGGTACTGAAATGAACAGACTGGGAAAGGGACTCGCCGTGCGAAAGGATAGCCCTTTGTACACACTCACGCCGTACATTGACGATGAAGGAACTCTGCGTGCCTGTGGTCGTCTGGACGCGATCGGCTGGCTGCCATATGAGACGAAGCGCCCAATTATTTTACCACCCTTACATGCATTCACTAAGCTTCTAGTAGCTCATGAACATAGTAGAATGATGCACCAAAATACAGAGGCCACAATAAGCATAATACGGCGGAAGTACTGGATTCCCAATTTAAGGAACTGTTTACGCGGTATCATCAGTAGCTGTAATGTATGCAGGATAAGAAAGGCGCGACCTGTTACGCCGAAGATGGGACTGTTGCCAGAAGACCGTGCGACACCTTATGCGCGGCTATTCACATATACTGGACTTGATTACTTTGGCCCGGTAAACGTGACCATAGGACGGCGAACAGAAAAGCGATGGGTAGCACTATTTACGTGCCTAACCACAAGGGCCATACATTTGGAGCTTGCGCATGATCTTTCAACCGATGCATGTATTATAGCGATCAGGAACTTCATGAATCGAAGAGGTGTGCCAAAGAGGATTCGGCCGGATAACGGCAAGAATTTCGTTGGCGTGGCTGGTGAGTTGAGGCGGGTGTCTGATATGTTTGACTGCTGCGCATTGCAAAGCGTATTGTCAAACAAAGGCGTTGAGTGGGTTTTTAATTGCCCGGAGAATCCCTCTGAGGGAGGAGTTTGGGAACGGATGGTGCAATGTGTGAAGAAGGTGCTGAACCATACGATGAAAGAGATAAGCCCAAAGGAACATACATTTAACAGCTTGCTGGTTGAGGCAGAAAATATAGTAAATTCGCGTCCGCTGACTCATTTGCCTGTGGCGCCAGATCAAGAAGAACCCCTGACGCCGAACCATTTCCTGTTGGGTAGCGCGAACACAGCACAAACGCCAAGTTGCACCGATCCGCATATAGCTAGGCAGATGCGAGATCGGTTTTGGAAACGATGGGTCGAAGAATATCTACCAACGCTGATACGTCGGGTGAAGTGGTGTTTGCCCACAACGCCACTGGAGGAAGGAGATCTTGTATTTATTTGTGATATGAGGCAGCCTAGAAAGGAGTGGCGGCGCGGTCGGATAGAAAGAGTCTTCCCCGGTTAGGATGGGCAGGTTCGTCGGGCAGATGTGTTAACCTCTACCGGAATAGTCAGGCGTCCTGCATCCAAGCTGGCGAAACTGGACGTAGCTGTTTGTGAATCTGGCTCGATTCACGGGGGCGGGGATGTGGATGATTAGTTCAGTGTTTTAACGTTTATGATGAATCGATGTTATTGCCTAGTATGTTCTATGTCAAGATATGAAATTTGTTTAATGTGAATACATGTAATTTATGTGCAACCCTGTTTTCATCTCGCTTTGCTTCGCTGTCCGCTTACTCCGTTATATTTTGAAGTATAAAATCGTAACTTTTCGCCAAACCGAACCATTTTGCTTAAATTTTATTGGACCACGCGTTGCAAGCGGGAGCGAAAACTGGGGTATGTGTCGAAATATGTATTTTTTCCCTTTACTATTTGTACTTCTTTTAGAAATAAATGGCTAAAAAGCAAGTTCTACTCCAGCTCCTGCATTATTGCTGTGTGTACACATGCTATGGCAGTAACACTTCGATTACGTCGTCATCGATTTAAAGGAGGATGGCTCCGTGTGTTTTTGATCGTCATTGGGCCCGTTCATAAGACGTAGCTGTTTAGCTCATCTGCTATGAAACTGCTGGCAACCGTTGAACCCTACAATTACGTCTTAGAAACGGCTTGATGAATATGCTGCTGAAATTGCAATAAATAGAGATAGTTGCCCCGATAGTATTTAGAATTCAACGCTGAGCTGTCGTCGTCTTGAAAAAATCGTTCAATGTTATAATGAATTAAACAGTGTATAATTATATAGCAAACATCTTAAAAAACATATAAATATCTGGAAACGTACAGACATGTTCTAAAATTCGAAAATTTTAAATCGACTCGATTTCGATAATTTTCTCGATCGTTTTTAACCCAAAAATTTACAAGCCTCGCATTAAAATGATTTATTTCATATCGCTGCTGCTTCTTTTACAGTTTTCAATTAGAATAAAAGTATTTGGAAAATCGATTCGGGTTCAAAGTTTCGAATTCCAGAACATACCCGCTAGTTTTATTATAAAATATTTTAGTTACTTTATCCCATCAGTAATATAAAAGATAATAAATTTGTTTGCAACTGCCACCTAACAAAGCGGCGTTAAATTTAATACAAGCAGCGTAAGTCTTTTCGATCAGCTGTTTAGGCTAAGCCCAACATGTTGAGTACAGGAAGCGTAAAAAGTTTAGGCTGAAAAAAATAGCTGAGCTGAACTACTCAACTGTGCGTTTCTAAGACAAATTGCCAACGGTTAGGCAACAGCTACGTCTTACGAACGCGCCCATTCTTCAGGGAGTGCACCAAAATGATTCTTATGCACCAGGTTTAAAAAACTCACGACTGGGTAGTAAACCGAACACCCCTTTGGAAGAGAGCTAATGTGAGAAGACAAACCTTCAACAGTGGGTCATGCTCTAGGCTTGGAACCCGGCATATTAAAAAAATCCAAGGAAAAGACAAATTTTTCCATGCATGTATACATATATAAAAATTTATTGAATTGTTTCAATGTGTGAATTTGACCACCAATTCATGGTACCTGTAGACGTACTTGCCAATAAGTAGAATGTTTTTTATCCATTTGCTCAAAGCTCAATGCAATCCACTTAAAGATGAGTTTCTGACTAAGTTTTGTATTATATATGTTTTTTTTTTTTAATATGTATCCTATTGAACCAAGTATATCTATGTACAAGAGACAATTTTTTCCACTTTCCAGCCCAACGATTCTCCAATTATGTTACCATTTTCATGCGCATTCGGTTCTTAGGGAGCAGCTCAGGAAACACTACACTCTTAGAGCACAACCTTCTCCTGAAGTAGTTCAGCTTTTGATATCGTTTGTGGGGATGCATTATGTCGCAAATAGGAATCCACTACCCGACATCAGTCATCATTATTTAAAAAAAAATTGTATCGTTTTCTCCAGAAATATCATTTTTTCAAAATATTCAGTAAGCCTGTTAAAAATAGGTACATTTTTTAGCGCCGAACAAACTTTTCCGTAGTATTTTTCATTGTGAAATTATTTTACAATTAGCTTAAACACTTACAAATCCTTTGAACATACTTACATACCTACATGCATATAAAAAGAAACAAAGTGAAATAAGTCTTTTTATTTTATGGCTATTAGCTACACAAATACATAGTTACCTACATACACACGTACCTATGTATCTAGTGCCGACTTAATTACAAAATAAATACCACATTGTCTGTGGCCGCACATCTCTTTGGGTACTTGTTTACAACTCAAATACGGCTTCTTATTTCAAAGAAGCTGCTATTTACATTTACGTGCTTTCTTAGCTTTAAAACGTTTGGTTGACAATTTGTATCTATGTATAACAGTTTACTACAGAGCTTTTGTTTATCTTTTGTTTGAGTTAGTTGTGTATTATTGCTGCTACAGACACTGATACATCGCGTTAGCTTGCCATCTACAACTTTCATAGGCAAAAACATATGCACATATTTATATGTTACATACATACATACATACATATAATCACTGAAGTTGGTAAGAATGAGACCAATATCCTCTACCTTTAAATTAAACTGCTAACAAAACACCTTTTGTGTCATATTTAAAAAAAATAGGATACTCATTTACCTTGTATGGAACAGTACATCCATAAATGAATATACATATATATATATCAACAACGTCAACCTGAATAGGTACACTTGTATTTTCAAAAATCGAACTTATTACTTGACTAGTGATTGTCGAAGAAGGACTCCAGCCTTTTGATTGGTCTTCAATTTAATTAGAAATTTTTGGTATTGGGTTTTGCTCTTCAGCGACTACCAGAAAAACGAACGGATCTACAAACAGATATGGCCAAATAGAATTCTTTTTTCCCCACGGCTTATTGTCCGCAAGACAGAGCTGACGCCTTAATCAAGCCGGTATTTTATTTATTTAAAAGATGTACTATGCCAATCCTTTCGAAGGAACAAGGTCCCTTGGAGTGTGCTGAAATGAGATATGGTTTTGTGGTGTCCTTGGCCATCGAAGGATAAGACACAATCGAACAAACAATCATGCGATAAAATCTCTGTGTACGGAAGTCCTATTAAGCCTATTGTCAAGAGTGATTCCCAGATATTTTATGTCGGCGGAAGATTCGTGATTGCAACAATACTGATAAGGTTTTACGAGCTCACGCTGAATACGTTATTGGCATAGCTATTTAATATTATAAGGACTGAAAAATAATACTGCATACTGAGATTTTCTTAATTTCACTCGATTTCAATTGACTATGTAGGCTGGACTTGGCTTGACCTGCCCGACCTGACAAGTCAAGTCAGGACTTAAGTTAACTGGACCCAACTCGACTGAATATGATTTTACTAGACTTGTATTTACCTTACACGACTTGATTTGACTCGACTTGACTTTCCTTGAGATTACTTGACTTGGCTTGGCTTAATTTGACGTGATCTAGCTTGACGTGGCTTCACCTCAGTTGACTTTTCTCGTCGTGACATGACATGGGTTAACTTGATATGACTCGACTTGGCATAGATTGACTTAACTTGGTGAAACGTATCTTGAGCCGACTCGGCTTAACATTATTGCATTGAATTGACTTGGCTTGTCTTTTCTTGACACGACTTGATTTGACCAGGTTTGACTTTCCTTAACTTGCCGTGACCTGACTTGAGGAGGCTTGAACTGAATTGACTGGTATTGTCGTGATATTACTTTACTTAACCTGCTTTGACGTGACTTAATTTGATTTTACTTAACTTGACTTGACCTGACATGACTTGATTAGACTCGAGTCGATTGATTTAACTTAACTTGACTTGACTCGACCTAACTTGATTTGACTAGTCTTTTCATAGCGCGACTTGGTTTAACTCTTCCTGACTTTCCTTGACATGACTTCACGTGGCTTGGCTTGCCGTGACTTGACTTGGCATGACTTAACCTGGTCTTGTCGTTACATGACATGACTTAACCTGCCTTGTCTTGAGATAACTTAAATTAACTTGTTAAGACGTTATTTGATGGCTTGGCTTGACCTGAATTGCGTTATTTTGTCTTGTCTTGATCCGACACGACACGAAAGTAAGAACAAGTATGATTCCTACTTTTTGCGGCCCACATGTGCGAAATCCCGATTTCTTCATCTCGACAGCGAGATATTCTCGCCGTTAAAGGCGGCCAGTAATAAGTGGAAAATGCGTATAATTTTTGTTGAGAATTTGTTTATGCTCTGTGGTAAGTTTCGTCAACAATTAACTACTAATATTCTATTGAGCGCAACGAGGTTGCACTTTAAAAAGCGTTCCTATTTTAGTGAAGCAGAGTGTTGACTTAAAGAAAAACAATGCCTTGCCTTAAGTGGCGTTCTTTTGTGTAACTTTCCCTGTGAACGCAAGTGCATGTATCTATGTACATATATGCGTGTGTGGGTGCACTCATCCACTTCAGCTTTGAGTTATTTTACACCTTATTACCTCTTCCTGCGCGCAAAATACGAAGTGGCTACCCATACCCCGAACCAAGAAAATTACAGTATTACCAAGGACAAAGCAGTGGATTTGGTGTTTGTCTAATAGCAGCGACTGTCTACTTAATAGCGAGATATATAGCTGCTAATATAAAATATCTGTCTTTCATCCTATTCAGCGCCGATTAAGTACTCGTACCCACCCTTCCATATTGTCTACTTTAAATACTTTGAGCTGTTGGAGTATGTACGTGCGTTCGTGTGCGTGTTTGTGTTTGACTATGAGCTTAGCTTAATTTTGCGTAATTTATATTTTATGCCTTTAAGTATCTTCCCTACAATATGTTACATGATTTATTGTTGGTTTTATCTTTGCTGTTGTTGCTGCTGCTGCCGCTGCTATTACTTTTGTAGCCGTTTTTCCTCGGGCAGCGATTGCTTGGTTTGTACATACAGACAACTGTCATTTGTATTGTGCTGCGTTGTGCTTGTTGGCCATTGTTCAAGTAGATTTCTGCTGAAAGTAAAAAGGTAGTTAATATATGGATGTAAATTAGGGTGGTACTTAAATGTAGGAAGCAAAATTTGTATATCAGATTTCCTAAGCCTCAACCCCTACGTCGATGCTGCTTTAGTCGAATATATCACATATAAATTTCGGTCCCGATTGGAGATGGTTAAAGCGTGTCGCACAGGGGGCAAAGTTCAGATTCCTCTATGTAGACTCAAAAAATTTAAATAATTATTTTTTTTCGTCTAATACCCAAAGTCGATGCTACTATGATCGAAGATATCACATATGAATTTTGGCCCCGATTGGAGTCCGTTAAAGCGTGGCGCACAGGGGTCAAAATTCAGATTACCCTGTGAAGATTTCTTAACCGACTCCAATCGGGACCAAAATTGATATGTGATATTTGTGACCGTCGTATTACCGATTGAAGGGGTGAGACTGAAAAGAATCGCTCATTTGATTTTTTAAGGACCACCCTAATGTATATATACCTATAGATAGTTTAATTTACATATTGTAGGCTTTGATTGTCTTTAAGGTAAATGAGTTAACAGCTTGTTTTGGTTTACATACCTGCACAGCTGTGGTAGGTTTATTATACTCATGTATGTACATATGTATGTGCGGTTTGACTGGTTATATAGTAGATACGTATATCTAATTGACTGTTTCAAATTTCTTTTGTTGTCGTTAGCTTAATTAATTTTTACAGCTAAGAGCAAAATGCTATGCTTGACAATGTATTTGCCGGTTGTAAGGACATTATCTATGCCTTCGGGAAGAAATTAACTGTAGCTTATGTTATGGTATTCATTTTAATGCTGCCTGAGTAGTAGTAAATTTTAGTTGCCAAATCGATTTTTGTATATCTTGTTGATTTTTGTTGTGCTATGAACAAATGCTACTTTTAAAGACTTCGGATAAATTTTCACTCGTTCATTTTGAAGCAACTTTTCGTTAGAGTCAAAACAAATGTAATTAATAATAACAGCTTTATGCAGCAAATTGAGAATGCACGGATGCAAAGAAAACTAAAAAAAAAAATTTTATTCTTTCTTGTTTGAAACAGCACAAAAGTCACCTGAAGCTAGCAAGGACCAGCATTGCCAGCGATCAAATCCCTTCTCCAGGCAAACCCATTTACATGCGATCTAACAGACATAAGTGCAAGAACACCACCAACTTTTACTGTTTTCTGGTTGACTTTTAATTTCGGGTTAAAGTGCGAGTAGTGCTTTTAAAACGGCACGTATAAGTGCTAACTGGAGTTGTCAAACTCGCCAATGCGCCAACCAGCCAAACAATTAAGTTGTATATTAATTTTTCTGATTTCTCCGGTACCACATAAATAATGATCAGTTTAAAAAACAAAATTTTTTTACTTACATAATTTTAGTAATTCTTATGAGCGTTGCCACATGTATAAAACATCAAATTTAACTTGAATTGTGGCAGCTAGAAATTAAAATATATATCAGAATATGGATATCAGACGAAAGTGGTGTAAGAAGGTTTTCGTTTTTGAAGAGGGTTGAGTTAGGAAAAGCTTTTTCTGGAATATTTTTTTAAGGTGTTTAGGCGTGAATGTTGACACCAGGCGCCTAAATTCTTGCTATATGTCCAAAAGTTTCCCTCATTAACTTTATGCAAGCTTTGCACATGCACTTCTCAACTGCCATGTAATAACACTTTCTTAAGTTATAATTTGATGGCAGTTCGAAGTATGCTCAGCCTAGTCTGATGCACCCTCCTCACCTTTTTTGCACTAATAAATATTTTTTTTTATATACATACATGCAACCGTACTGGTCTCCCCTCTCACTCAGTTATTCAGAAGGGTTGCTACCAGTGTTGCTGCGCCGTCTCAAGAAAATGTATCACCGACCTAGACAAACGTGTATCCAAATGTATCCAATTTTCTTTTGTTCCATCCATCCATCTATCTCATAATTTGTAAGAAAACCAAGCACTTTAAAGAAAAATAAATAATTTAACCCATCCTAAGGACTTGGAATACATGTACATAATATATTTTTATTTTTCATAAAATCAAACATTTGTAATTTAAATTTATAAATTACATTTTGCAAAGTAAGTATAATAAATAATAATTAATATGTTACATTTCGACTCTGCAAAAAATTTTAAACTAAAAATACATTTTCTACTAATAAAAAGCATTACGGGCTCACATTAATCTATTTTAAACATTTTATGTGTAATTTTTGATCTTCGCGACAAATTTGGTATGTAAAAGTAAAGTATGTGATATGAAAGAGATTAGTACAGAAAGAGTATCTATTTACTTTATTTATATATTAAGATCTTGCTTAAAGCATCGTTTTTAGCTAATTAAAACACTCGCACTTTTATACCTATTTCGGAGAGATCTCTTCATATGTTCGTTCACAAAAATAAAATGCTTTAATTCCACGCTTAAGTAGTGATTTTTAATACATTTAGAAAACGTAATGCTTTCTACCATCTTTAATTAAAATCGATTTTTAAACGAAGAAAACTTTATCGAAACTATAAAATTTTGGCCTATTTAAAAAAGTATCCACATTTATACTGATCGGAAAAAATAAGTATCTCTCAAAAATTCGTCCAAAAATGTATCCAATTGGATCTTTTTAGATCCAGACGGCATCCCTGGTTGCTACGTTTGAAAAAAATGTATTCAACTTGAACTATCAAGAATGTGGAGTCGGACGTAAGAGGTTTAAGAATTTTTAGTTTGAAAATATTTTGAAGAGTGTTGCCACCTGTTTGAAAAGTAGTATTTAATTAAATTATACACAAGATATTGTAGCGCTCCTGGCTCGTCACTGTGTCAACGCAGGTCCCACTATCGCATTCCTAACGCCAATTTTTATGCCAATAAACGTTTACACACAAGTTGTGTTATTACTCAGAAAACTTTTTATTAACGTCGATTAAATTACTCTTACAAAAAGTTAGGTATCAAAAGTATATCTTCGCGCACTCATATATATATTTTTTATGAACAGTTACCAAAACGAAAGGAAAAAGAAAATTGTGTATCTATATTCTAGAATGTTGCAAGAAAAAAAATGTCAATATCAAAACGAAGTATGGTTAAAGAGTGCTACCAGATTTTACATACAAATATTTCTCCAACTAAATCTTAATAACTAATGCTATGGTGATATACCTTTTTGTCGCCACTATATGTACAAGATAATATATATTTTAATATGAATGTTAAACAAAGGAATCGTTCGTAAAATTCCTTTGTGTTCAAATTATTTTGTTTTAGGGTTGCCACCTAATCAAAAAGTCATATTAATCCAACTATGTACATACATATACATATACTACGCCAAGACATTTCTTACGAAGGTCATGAGATATGCACTACCATTTCGACTTTGGAAAAAATGAGATGTCAAATTTATGTGAACTAATGTTTTAGTTTTTGAGGCTAGAACTTTTTATCGATAAAGGGTGATTTAAAATTATACAAATCGAACCTTGCGAAACTTCTCTTCACTTAGAAACGGCTAGACGAAGATAGATGAAATTTGGCACCAGAATCGCTTACAGCTCCGGATTTTGAAAAATGTTGCCATCTGTTTAAAATATAAATTAAATTGTGGAGTTTTAGGAAGAAGTTTCACTTCAGTCGCGCCTAGGATCCACACATAACTTCTTTTTTTTGTACAGTGTTCATAAGAATATGTTTACATATGTTTACGATGCTCCTCTGCAATAACGACGCAAATCAGAAATAAAAAAAAAAAATACGCCCTTGCTACTGCTAACTGACTCATGTCTCTAATCCCTGTCAGGTCTCTACTATTTACGTTGGTAATCCTTACTACTACTTTAATAAGGATTACACATGGATTAGACAAGGATTAGTGATATGAAACAATTAACAGGAGCAAGGATTTTTTTGTTTTTCATTTTGAGTTTTGTCGTTATTGCAGGGGTTATCGATATGTTCATAGGAAGTTATCTACAAATGTACACTGGCGGTCATTAGAATAGACTCGCCAAATTTTTAAACTTTTTATTCAGTCAACAAAAAAATTGTCAAAAATCAACGGTATTTTCTAGCCACTTGAAACTTGCATTTTATTGTCCTAAAAATGGGCTACAAAACTGCATAACAGACATTTTTCTAAAAATTCTTCATAAAAAGTTTAAAAATCTGTTGAATTTTTATAATTTTTGTATAATGTTTGAAAAGGGATTTATATGGTGTTTGTTGTATAGCTAGCCAGGCTTTTATAAAAAAATATTAAACATAAAATAAACCATGAAAATATAGCCAAAACCCTTCAAAGTAAGGCGAGTCTATTCTATGGACCGCCACTGTATATAAGTACATACGTACATTTATGCCATAATAAATGGTTTTTGCTGCCTGCCATTAGTTAATTAAAATGTTTTGCACTAGCTAAAAGCAAAGGACGTTAATTCAGTGTCTGCAGCTGAAAGCCTTTGTTACGTATACGACCTGTCAGTTTTCGGTTTCGTGATAATTAAGCTAAGCTTCTAGCACATTAAACCTTGCATAGAAAACAACTAATTAAATCCTTATTTTTTTCAGGTATCAACATATGCAAATCCCCAGGGGGCAACTAATGCATTTCTCTGCTGAAAGCTGCCGATTTTGAACACTCGCTGCAGTCGCTGAAGTGATAACAAAAAAAAAGCGAATTAAGCGCCGCACTCAAAGAGCGCTTCAGAAAATATTGTGGAAGTGCATGTAGTGGAAGGCAAAGCATATTAATAGTAGACAGACAAGGCATTAAAGCAAGTGAAGCTGTCGAGTCTGCAAGCTTATACAGCCACAAAGCTAACGGACGCCATTGGCGAGCAACGCTGATTGTAAAGCAAAAAAAAAGATATGATGCCGCTGGATAGAAGCTTAACATAGACATTAAAAATTTGTGTGTTTGTGTGTGTGTGCGAAAATAGCCGGAGCAGAGCACTTGAAAGCGAGTTAGTAAAATAAAACACGTAAATCAGTAGCCATATCGGCAACAGTAACAACAGCAAACAATAATGTTTAAAAGCAAGTGCTAAATTAAAGTGAATGCACAAACAACAAAACAGTAACGCAAGCACCGTGCCAATGTTGCTGTGATACTACTGACAATGACAGTGAATGAGAAAGGCGCTAGAAATAAAGTGGAATAAATAAAGTAGAGTGCTCAAGAGAATAAAGTTAAAAAATCTAACAACTACAACCAGTGGAAGATTTTGTACAAAAACAAAAAAAAAATATTAAAATGTGTCGAGCGTTGGTTTTCTGCTGACAGCAGAAGAAATTAACGCAAGAGGAATGGCAAGTCACGGCAGTGGGAAAAAGGGCAGTAACTAGCAACACCACTGACGTCGCGAGATTTTCAAATGAATCAATTTAAATACTGAAAGTGTCGCTAGACAAAGTGAAATGCAGAAGATATAGAGTACGGCTGAAAGCATAGTGGGTTGCGGAATGTCAGCTGTTTGCAATCAACTTAATTTGTATAGCAAGATAGATTGCGCAGGCAAAGCGAAGCGTAAATGACGCTAATCATATTACATTTGAAGGCCTATGAAGAGTACGAGGTAGAGAGAGAGAAAGGCGAACAGAGAGAGAGAGAGTAACAAAAATTGTCGACGAAAATAGGCAAGCTGAAAAAGAAGTAGCTTATCTCGGAGCAAAGCGGAAGCAAATGAATGACACTATTACAAGCTGATTATAGTTAAGGCGAAGCAGAACTTTAGCCGGCAAGCAAATACACAAGACACAAGAAGAAAATACAATCGCTTTGTGGAATTTAAGAAAATATTGAAATATAGCATACTTTCGGGCTGAAACGAGATTAAAAAAGCTTCCTTTTGGCATAAAATAAGAAATTATCGCACTTTCAGGGCACATTTCATACGAGCAGGCGCAAAAAAAAATTAGACCAGCATGTGTCGTCATCACCCATTCAAATGCTGACATCGCCTATTGCATATTTTAGGGCGCATGCTGCTAAACAAATGCGACTGACACATCGTGTACCACATCACAGTAGCACGCGCGCCATGTTCCATACATTCACTAGCCCAATATTACGACCAGCAGCCATCCTCATCCTCTTGGCCATCTGTCGGCTAACGCTCACCTGCCCAGCTGAGGTTTGCATGTGCAAGTGGAAGGGTGGCAAGCAAACGGTGGAGTGCGGCAGCCAGCAGCTGCCCAATATACCCGAGGGTATGGATCCCGGCACGCAGGTACTCAACTTTTCCGGCAATAGCTTGCAAGTGTTGCAGAGTGAACGCTTTCTGCGCATGGATTTGCTTAATTTACAGAAGATCTACTTGTCACGCAATCAGCTGATACGCATACACGAAAAGGCCTTTCGTGGCCTAACAAATCTGGTCGAGTTAGATCTCTCGGATAATATGCTACAAAATGTACCCACCAAAACATTTCAGGACTACAGCTCGCTCATGCGTCTCTCGCTAAGCGGTAATCCGATACGCGAATTAAAGACGTCAGCCTTTCGTCATCTCTCGTTTTTGACAACGCTTGAGCTGAGCAACTGCCAAATCGAACGAGTCGAGAATGAAGCCTTCATTGGCATGGACAATCTAGAGTGGTTGCGCCTGGATGGCAATCGCATCGGTTTCATACAAGGTCCGCATATACTGCCCAAATCGCTGCATGGCATTAGCTTGCAGAGCAATCGTTGGATGTGCGATTGTCGGCTGTTGGATGTGTATGCATGGCTTAAGAATTACGTGACGCCGCAGGTGGAGGAGCCCAAATGCATAGAGCCACCACGACTGAAGGGTCATACGATCAAGTCGCTAAATAAGGACGACCTCGCTTGCCTGCCTGAGGTGACGCCAACATCCACGTACACAGAAATCTCAGAGGGACGCAATATGTCGATTATGTGCGTGGTGCGCGCCATACCCGAGCCGCAGGTGCTGTGGCTCTTCAACGGTCAAGTGATGACCAACGAGAGTCTGATCGATAATCTGCATATGTACTTTTATATTGATGAGGGTGGTAGCGCGGAGGAGAAGCGTAGCGAGATTTTCATTTACAATGTAGGTCCCGAAGATAATGGTACCTTCTCGTGCGTGGGAAAGAACATTGCAGGCATCACATTCAGCAACTACACGCTGCGCGTCATAACCAAGGAGCCGCCTGTGGTGAACGAGGTATCCTTTCCGCGCGACTACATGAACTACATTATGGCCAGCAGCACCGGAGCCGGCGTCATCTTCGTTGTGTTGCTCTGCACGATCGTGATTAAGTGCAAGCAAAGACAGCCGAACAAACGCCAAAAATTTGCAGGTGGTGGTTCCGTTACGAATGTGGTAGGCGGCGGCAGCGCGCATTCAACAAACACAAATGCCAACGAGACGGCGTTGATGAAGTGCTCCTCGATACTCAACGATGGCGAGTCTATGAATGGCGGCGCCGGTCTACTGATGGCTGACGCAATGACGCCAACGAAAATGTGCAAAGAAAATAGCGGCGTCATTATTGGTGGTCAGATGAAGCAAAATCTGCTGTTATATGCGCCCGCTCACTACCAACAACAAACGCCAACAGCTGCGACGTTAGCAGGCGACAACACTGGCAAAGCGCTACAGCTGAGCGTGAGCATGGCTGGCGCTAGCGGCATGCCGCCACCTATTTTGGTAGGCAATGCCATGAGCTACTGTTCGCCACCTTCGTCAGTGCGCAACTACCAAGAAAAGAACCCCGATTTAGTAAACGACGCAGAGAGCGGGAATCACAATAAATTGAAAACAGCGTCCTCACTGGACGGAGACTATGACGCGGCTAGCGACTGTTCGGGTCCATGTAGCATACAGGGCATGTCAACGACACCAGTTCCCTTCGATAGCTGCTACCAGCTGGCGCCGCATTATGGCTCACAAATCATACAGCCAGCGAATATGCAGCTGAATTCTGCGGCCGCCTCACGCTTTGCCGCCATGACAACATTGCCGCGTGGCATGCAACTGAAAACTGTAATGAATACCGTTTGTTTCTTGGGACAGGACGGCTTTGCGTATGACTACAGCAACGCGCACATGCAACAAGCCCCGTCACCACCGCCTTCGCATCATCACCTCCAACTGCAGCCACAACATTCGCTAGGCGCCGAACCTTCACAGTCCCAGCACATACAACAACAGAACTATTATCGCACCCTGCCACACAATCGCGCGCACAAACAGCAACAATTTGCCGCCTCGGCCGCAAATCCTGGCATGCGATACAGCCTGGAGGCTGAGTTTCTGCAGCGTTCCGGCACACCAACGTACGACAAGTATATGCCCAATGTGCGCTTCACAGCCGAGGGCTATCCGCAGGCACAACAACAACAACAACAACAACAACACTTGATGCAGTATCCTTCACCGCCAGATGGCTATAAGAGCAGTCAAAGTCCAGCGCCAAGCATGCATGACGGCAGCGCGGGCGGCTGCGGCACTAGTAATGGTGCCTCAACAATCTCAACCGCTACATTTCAACAGTGGCCACCTTGTTTGCCCGGCTATCACGTGCAGGCCATACGCTACCCGCCAACTTTTGTTGGCGTGCTAAGCCCGCAGGCACACACACAGCAGCCGCATATTGTGCAACAGCAGCACAAATCCACATCAACGGTTGTTCTAACGCCCAACGGTCAAACGAATCAAACGCAAGTGCCCATACCAACAACATCCGCGACGTTTACCACAACGAGCACTAACACTGGCCCCACCATGTCCACATCATCATCATCAGCTGCTAAACGTTTTGTAGCCGCACAAGCTGACGCCTCTACCATACCCGAATGCGATGAGAATGACGTTTCGCCCACCACATCGACTGCTGCCAGTAGCAGTAATGATGGCAACAGCAGCAGCAGTAGTAGCAGTAGCAGCAGCGCAACCACAGTGACTATGTCGGCAAGCAATACAACAGCAACAACGACAGCCACTGCAACGGCAACCGAAGAATCCTCAAAGCTGCGTCATTTACATGGACCGCTAGCTGATAGTCCAGACGAAGGTTACGTTGGCGATTCGCATGAAGGTTCAGATATATGACGACGCGGCGCCAATGGCAGTTGTAAGGGGGTTAGTAGTAATAGTGTTACTGCATGTTCGCTCAAAATGGACGACTCAGTGGAGCTGTAGAGCAGTTTTTCAAGTAAATATACAGACAAATATAGTACCCCTAAGCATACGCATTTCGAAATTATGGGTAGAAAGATACGCGCGCCGGTACATTTACTCAAATAACATACAAATACAATATCTAGAAGGACACATGCACTGCCCACAGTTGTAATCATTAAATTGCATTAATTTAGTGCTTTCAAGCAGTAAGCACTTATCCGTGAAACGATGCGGTGGTCAAAAGTGTGCAGTGGCTTGGTGCTGCGGCATCGCATAATGAACCTTAGCATATGAATCCCTTTCTACACTAGCACTCTTCTAGGCTTTGTTTGCTCGAGGGCGGACAATTACATTGAAAAATTTATGTCCTTGCTAAGTATCCAATGGCTAAGCAAAATTATTGGTCTGTCTAGAGCCACATACTGTTACCATGTATTTACTGTGCTATGTAAAGCTATTCTACATATTGTCGGTGATACCGAAAAACGGTCTATGTCTAGTAGTAATCTTGACACTTTTTATGGTCTATTACGTGCACCGGAATGCATCTGTAAATCTCTACACCCTAATAAACGAATGACAAACTGTCTACCTTTGGCTGATGAAGATGAACGGTTGCCAGAAGCGATCCGATATAGATAACAGATCATTTCAGTACCAGAGGTAATAAGTGACATAGAACGTTTTGCACGATATAATTATAGCGAAGCCACGAAGAGGAGTAAGGACGCTAGTCCTACCTAATAAAAATCATTCAACTGCGAACATATTGATGCTTTCGCATTCCTCAATCCTGTGCTGGCTTGTTACCAGCAGAGCATTTGTCGCTTCTATTTAACCCTAATTCGGCCACTCGTCGATTTTTGTGAACATCAACTTTAATATATCATATCCCTGAAATTCTTTTAAAGTAAAATTTTAAATTAAAAATTTAGTAAACAGTTGAAGAAAAGAATTTTCTTATGTGTTTCTTGTTTCATTGAAAAAGAAACGGGAAATAAAAAAAAAATGGGTTTATTATTAATTGTGTACGGTGATAAGTAAAATCAACTTCGTTATTAAAAGTCTTTTAGCGTTTGAACTTACGTACTTTACCAGTGATCACAAACCGCCAAGTGGGATACAGTTTTTAAAAAAAATTTCTTTTAATTTTAGTTAAAAACCAGATGTGTATTCTTAAAACATCGTACATGCAAAGCTTTTGGCTTTAGTATTTGTTTAATTCACTAATTTTGCCATTTTAATTCTGGCAACACCAGTCTGTTTGCGAACTTTTTGTACCATATTGTTACTTTTATACTTGAAGTAATCCAGGATTTCTCATATTCTTCAAGAGCTTTCTGTTTTACAACTAAATTCTATGTGCTCTGTTGCAGATGGAAGTTAGAAATCATTACTGAAAAGTATAAGTACTCTGGTTCTCCTATATTTCAATATTTCGGAGCCCTAATTTGCATAATTTATTTAATTAAACTCTGTACTTTTATTTAATTTCCTTTTGCGAAATTCCTTCGGGCGCGTAATTCTAATGGGGATTTTTTGGCATTTTAATTATTTTTCATACCACTCTTCTCTATTTCTGTTGTCTTCTTTGGCATCGACGTTCGTAGTCAATCAAGCGTTAAATTAAAAGAAAGTTTTCTTTCAAAGGCTGTAGCGTCCGTTGTGCAGGCAGAGACTCAGCTCGCCCAATTGAGCATCCCTTTAATACATATTTTCGTTAAACTTAATTTTTACAAATAATTTTGAATACCTTCTGAGGGTAGGGTGACTAAAGCGTAGGCAGTAAATTTTAAGCTGTTTGATTTTATTTAGGATTTGAATGCATATACAATTTTTTAAAGCCAATTGTATTTAAATATGTGCCACTTACTGATAACATTATCTAACAATATCTTCATCGATAAATACTTGATTGATAATGGCCTTGCTTATTTAAAGCTTTTATTATTCCCGATAATTTTATAGAAATATATTTACATTAGGGTGGTCCAACATATTTTTTTTTCAGCCACACCACAGAAATGAAAAATATCGAAAAAAGGAGACCCATATTTTTTTATTTTGAAATCGGTTAAATACCGTGGCGCCAGTGATTTGATACTTTATATCGGCAAAATAAATTTTTTCGTAAGTATTTAGAAAACTAAAAAAACGGGTATCCTTTTTTCGATATTCTTCAATTCTGGTGGATGGTAGTGAGAAAATGCCAGTATATGTTTGAATGTCCCTACATAATATTTATATAAATATATTTTTATTTAGTTCTAAAAAAAGGAACTAAGTATACTTGAAAATATTTGAAATTTTTTTTTAACATTTTTATTTTTATTTTTATTTTTTAATATTTAATATTTATTTTCCACCTAAGCTAAGATATTTCTAGCGTTGATGTTTTTTAAAATTTTTAACGACTTTTTATCGGGGTTGAAGAGAATCGATATATGTATTTTTGGCGATATTTTTTTGCATGAATATAATGACACCGATTTTTTGTACATTTTTACCAATATTGTTTGCATTATCTATTTATGACTGTTGCTGGAAACAAAATATTTATAAGTATAAAATAATATTTATCAAAAAAGTTGCCGAGGAGTTACTTTTCTTACGTTTTTCAAAATAGTTAATATTAGAATTCGATAATTTTACCGATATTATTATCAAAGTAATATTTAACGGTGTTGCAAGAAAATATCCATCGATACTATATTGATTATATTTCTGCCTTTAGATATACCGATCACGTTTAGGCATGCATATTTTTTATCGATATTGGTAAGAAACTGAGTATTTCGTTGATGTTATCATTAAAAGGTGTTCACATTAGGCGATTTTACAGGAAACTTTAGAGACGATTCTTTGAATAAAAAGTTGCCTGCCCCCCTACTTCATTGGAAGCGATTAGTTGAAGGTTCGTTCACACCAGGCGATTGTTGCTGTCAACTAAAAGTTTCCTGTGAAGTCGCCTCATGTAAATACCGCATTAAAATACATATTTATTGATATTTAAGAATCTTTATCAATAACATGTTCGATAAATAACTTCTCACAAGTTGTTTATATAGGTTTTACAATCAAGATCATTATTTTTATCGTTATTTATTTTCAAAGTATTTCACTTTTTATCGGTGTAACAAAAGAATATTTTATATTATATATATTTTTGTCATTAACTAAAGCTATCCTAAAGTTTTTTTTTCATATTTTTGTCACTGCTGGAAAAAATTGATATTTTATTGCATATATGTAGACTGATATTTGTATCCAAATTATACACGATTTTTTATCGTATATCTATAATCGTTACATCACAATTTTTGTACAGTTTAATCGATATTGGTAACACAATCGATATTTTGTTCCCGCTGTTGTTAAAACATTTATCGATATTTGAAAATATTTATCGATAGGTACTTTTGATAATAAAAAAATTTCGTTTTCCATGCCTTTTAATAATCTGGTGATATATTATTTCGATCACTTTTTTGGCTTAAAATATGACGGTAACGATTATTTTTAACATTTTTATAGATTCTGGTAACAAAATCAATATTTTATAGATGTTTTTTTTTTTTTTTATAGTTATCGATATTTTCATTGAAATAAAATTCTGCAGAAATTTTTTTCGTAGAGTTTTTAGAGTTTTGTTGTTAAATGTATCGGCTACGACGAATGTAGGCATTTACAAAACAAAACAAAATTTTTTTTTTGAATCCTACAAAAATAAAAAGACACAAATTTATCGACAAAAATATTGTCTTGCAGTAGACATATCGAAAATGGCAAATGTCACATATTCAAAAACTAATTCGCATGCTTTTTCTTTCCACCACATTTAATTACAAAACTAATCGTTCTTTCAAATATCTCATGTAACTCTACTTCATCAACGAAAAGTTTGACCTACATTTGTGTTACTACTTAAAAACTCAAACGGAAAACTTTTGTTGGCTCACATTTCAAAACTATAGATTTTGCGCTAAATAGACATAGTATGAGTCGCCTAAGGTTACCCTTTAAGCAACTAGTTGCTTAACTTTGATTTCAATCTACTCATAACTTCTGGTCAATACCAAGAAAAATGGCGTATCAAATTCGCAAATCTGGTCACTTTATTCAATGCGAAAGTTAAGAAAATAAAAACGATCGAAATATAAGCACCGTTGAAGAGAATGCAGTGAAAAAAAAGTTTAGGAGCACAATTAAATATTTTAATTTTTTTTTTGTGAAACAAAAGATTTCTTTCAGCACTGAGCTTTTCCAATCGTATTCTTACCGTCCATTGTCTGAGTTCGCAAGTTGCTTGCCCACTCCCACCCGACATAGAATTTAACCTCTAATTCCACCTTCCGAACTGCTTTCCTCTCTCTCTCTCTCGCTTTGACATACTTTTTTGACTTATTTTTCGTGTGCGATTTTATTCCAGTTGATGTAATTGAAAAAGTTTTCATTTAATTTAAACTTTCAACCATTCGTGTGACACTCACCTACACACACACACACACACACACACACACACACACACAGACATTCACAAGGTGCCTCAATTGTTCGCTATCGCAATAGCAAAGATTTTAGAAATAAGCTGAATATTTTTCCAACCGAGTCTTATTGTTAGACAAGCTGTTTATTGCGAGTACAATAATGGGAAAGCAAGCAGCACAGCAGACACAGAAATTTATTCATTTGACTAACTCATTTAAATAGTCTGCTGTTCGGGATACGAGGTACGACGAGTACACTTGCTAAACAATTGATTTGTAGAATAATTGCCGTTAGCTTCCTAACCGCCGAGGCCGCTGCGTTGACACAGGTTATCTTATAGATGGCAATAGGGGAAAAAGTTGCAGCGCGACGGTTGAAAATGTCTCCCACTTCTGCGCTACAGGACGCATTTAATAGGCCAATATGGAGGTGGCAGTAGAAATTACTTACTTAAGAGGAGTTCACAGCAGGTGGGCAGCCGGCAAGGTGGCTTGAGCTACTATTTACATACATATGTAGGTAAGGATTCTTAACTCACCGAAAAACTGGATGCAAAACAATGAAATGCTTCAAATATTCTTTAGACTTTGCAAAGTACTTGTAGAATTGGTAGCATGGCTACTATATACATTCAGCGTAGCAGTTGCGTTATTAGGGTAAAGAAATGAAAGCAGTTTGAGTGTAGGTGAACAACTTGAGATGTTTTATAAAGGATTCTTATAGATTTGTATGCATGAAAGACATTTCTGGAAGTAAGAACCATGCATAGAAGTGTCCGTGAGTATCCTTCCTTGCAATAATAATTTCATCGCCGGCAGATAAAGCACAGGTGCGAAAAACAGGACATCGAAAATATGAGTAAGATGCTGTCACCGTCGCTAACGTAGTCTGATTTTAGGCACGCATAAGTGTATGACACAATTCTAAGAAAAAATACAGCTACTACATATGTATGTATACGAATGTATGTATATAAAGATATTCGTGCTTCAAGAGCACTCATGCGCTTGGCGTCAAGTGATTTCTTACTACATAGTACATCGTCATTCTTGCGCGTTTTTGCATGCTGCAAGAAAAGTTTTGTAAAGAAATCAAATTAAAAGTGAGGACTTCTTCAATTAAAAAGGCACGCACATAAGCAACTCGTGCCATGTACAACCAAATGCATGAATTTTTATAAAACAAACAACAAAAACAGCAAATCAACAAAACGCACAACTGCATAATTCATATAACAAACACTTTCCAAGCAGCATGCTACACACCTACTATACTTCGCAACATTCCTTCATTTAGCTCACGTTTTGATTGTGCTAAGATTTGTTATTACTCATACGCCCTGTCTGACGGTACTTCGTATGAGCAAACGCTACGCTACGAGCACCACTTTAGCTGTTCCAGTTGCCTGTAAAAGATTTTATTTCTACCTTTACTTAGATGTTAAGTAAAGAAAACAACAAAAAGAGAAATAAAGTGAAACTGTTACACAAATTTCCGGCATCCTATTGAGTGGTCACCTGCTTTAGGTAGTCGTCTACGTGCGTGAAACAATGAATTTGCACGAAAATTCTCTGAAGCCAGTTACAATTTTCGCACGTGTTTGTGATATGATGAAATAGAATTTTGTACCATTTTCATTCCATTCAAAGTGTAATGCAGAAGTGCGGGCTCATCGAAATTACACCGTAGTGGCGTAAAAAAAGATATAGCTGTAAATTAGTGTTCAATAGTAGATAAAGTGCATTATGAGCTTTGTAATATAACGTCATTTTTTCGAGACATTAGCCTGCTAAATTTTTAATTTTTATTGAGTTAGAAAGCATATATTTGTAATAAAACACAACTTTGACTTCCATATTTTGACATTTCATATAACTTTTGGAAAAGTTAACTAAATTCGACACTTGAAGCAGGTGGCAACCCACTTCGAAATATTTTTAAGCTGTTATCGTCTGAGCACCCTTTCGTTTGGCACCCACAAGTTGAAACATTTTTTTCTAATTAATTTCCTTAATTCAAATTTAATTTGATTTTTTAAATCGGTGGCAACCCTCTTAAAGGCGAGTTAAAACAAAAAGCCTTTCAAACCCATTTCCATTGATACCCATTTTGTAATACTTGATTTTTTTTTTTGATAATTTGATTATAATTTTTTAAGAGGTGGCAACTTTTGTCAAAAAAGTAAAACCTTATTGCATATCTGCAGTCGAAGCCTTTTAATTTGACACCTTTTTTTAGGAAAATCGAACGAAAGGTGCAGTTATTATGGCAGTGCTTATCAAATAATTTGAATTCAATTGTTCTAGAGCAACTCTGTTCGAAAATATAAAATCAGTTGGCTCATCTACAGGCCAAGCGCTCTAATTTGGCACCCCATTTTTGAGTAAAATTTTTGAATTAAGACCCTATGTTTTCGCAAAAATCCACTTACCGGAGTAATAGGCAGTGCTCGCTTTCTTTAATCTTTGTTCAGCATTTTTTTTCGCGCTGACTGCTTATCCGTTTTATTCGCAGCACAGATCTTCGCCTGAAAGCTGCTGCAGTAGTCTGAGAGCTTATAAGACTTTTCGGGGCCAACTTTCTGACACAATACATCAGCTTCCACTCCTTTACTCAACTTGTAACCATTTCTAAAGCCTTGCTTAGTCCCTTATTTCATGCGCCTTGCTCTATTATAGGCATTTCTTAAAAGTTTCCTGAGGAATGACATTATCTGATTTACCACCCAACTGATCGCAGCTCGGCGTAAAAGATACTGGTTTAAAATTTTATTGTATTATAGCAAATAATAAGTTATTGGTTGGAGTTTGATCACCAATTGGTTTACTTTATTGATTTCACTTTCTTTTATACCAAATTCTTACACTAACACTTACAAATTATTTACGAACTAGAATGTATACAAATATACTACTAATACCTACAAACTAACTACATAACTCTAAAATATGCTAAGTCAACATATGGTTGCAATAAATATATAAATATGTCAGTCGCATTGACAAACTGACGTTGTGGATCAGTTAGTCACTGCGACTGTCTTTGGCGGTGTCTTTGACCGTCCGCACAAGTGTAACAAGATCCTCGCTATGTGCGATGAATGCAGTCTTTGCATAAACTCCCGCTGAGTTCAATGTAACTGATTTGGGTAAACTGTTGTTTGTGTACATTCCTATTTGTTTATACATTACTTATGTGCACATGACAATTAAAGTAAAAAGGGCGATGTGCTTATGCTACACCTTCCCTCTTAAAAAAAATAGATATATATATATTTGTAGTCAACTATATATATCTATTTTACTGATTCAGTGAACCGCTTGATGTTTGTTTGGGTTGACAAAATTTTAATCGTTTTAGGATCTTGTTACCATTGTTTTGTTACGTGTTTTCCTTTTGTTTTTTTTTGTTTGTTTGTATATTTTATGTGATATTTGATTTTGTTTTCTTTTGGCTTGTGCCGTATATAAGGTTGAGTAAATTGGAATGCTTATGTGTATTATTATTTTTTTTTTTTCTAAATTATTATTATGGATAAAGTGGCATGCTTATTTTTAAAGGTTTTAAATTGGTTTAAGCCTATTTTTATGAATTACGATTTCCTTTTTGTTTTTATTGCTATCTCCTATGCTATGTGGAATTAAAGTATAGTTGTTATTTTTATCAATGGTTTTAACTTTATAGTGTCCTGTATATCTATTCTCTAACTTATGGGAGGCCTCTTCTCTAACTAATACTAAATCTCCTATTTTAATTTCCTTACTATAGCTATTTTTGTCATAATTGGATTTTTGCTTTTCTTTAGCTTCTTGAATTAATTTGCTTGCTCTTTGCTGTGCTATTTGAAGTTTGTATTTTACTTCTTTGTCATACGCCTCATGGTTGTATACCGGGCTAATTTCATTTTCTTCCAAAAATTCATAATTTGGTGGTTGTTTTGCGAATATTAGTTCGAAAGGACAATAATTATGTGTTGTTGATGGCGTTGTATTGAAACAATAAGCGAAATACCTGAGGTATTCATCCCAATCGTCTTTGTCACTGGATATGTATGCACGCATATATTCGTTGAATGTCCGGTGACTGCGTTCTACAGTACCCAAAGTCTGGTGATGGTACGGTGTAGAAGTTTTATGCTCAATTTTTAACAATTTACACAGTTCTTTGAACAGGCTATTTTTGTATTCTGTGCCCATGTCTGTTAAAATTGTTTTCATTTGGCCATAAATCAGGATGAAATGCTCGAATATGGCTTTAGCGACAGTTGTTGCATGTTTGCTTGGAACTGGAATCGCTACCAAATATTTGGTTAGATCGCATATAATGGTAACTGCATATTCGTTTCCATTTATCGACTTTGGCAATGGGCCGACTGTGTCGATTTGTACAATATCAAAAGCCTTCGGAGGTGTTTCTGTTATTGTCATTGGTTCTTTGATATGTTTATTAATTTTATTTTTCTTGCAGTGGATGCAGTTCTTTACATATTTTCGTATGTCATTTTTCATATTCAGCCAGCTATATTTCTGCTTGATTTTATCTGTCATGCGATTTATTCCTGGGTGGCCACCACTAATAGGATCGTCATGATATTTGTGCAGAATTTCTTTAATTTTCCCGGGATTTGTCACACATATAACCTCTGGGGTTAGAGCGATTGTTAACTTTTTGAGAACTTTATTTCCCATTTCCATAAATTTGCCTACTGCAGTATAATTCTTTTTAAACAATTTGTCCCCTAAGGACAACTGTACTTGTACAAGTCCTAAATTGCCGGCTTCTCTTTCGAGCCTGGTAAAGAATTGTCCTAAGTCAATCTTATCCTCAACAATTAGGTTGCTTGTATCAAAATTGCTACAAATTTTCTTTCCTTTTTTGAAATATAATTTCGGAGGATTGAAAACGAGCTCGACATGTCTTTTTACTTCAAATTTATTTAGCGCTTCGTAAATTTTGGGGTTCTCTTTGTGACTTTCTTTGACTTCAGTTTTATTATTGGTCTTTTTAGCTGCTGATCTTGTTGTTATTTTAAATATTTTGTTTGCTTCCACTGACATATCTTTTAAATTTGTAATGGTTATGCGGGATAATGCATCCGCGATATGATTTTCTTTACCAGCTATATACTCCTTCTAACGACCTTGTGATTTTTCCAATCTCTGCTGTGTATTGGTTAGCCGTTTTGCTACGCTGTTGGATGTTCAGTAGTTTAGCGGTCAAAACCTCCACTGATTCTCCCTTTATTGCGGTATGTAATTTGGTTCTTATTTGGGCGATTGTGGTCTCATTACTGATAAAATTTCTTGCTGTACCTTTCAGCTTTGTTTTTATCATGGTAATGGCCAATGCCTCGTGTGTATCCTTGATTTGCTCGAGTATATCAAGTGCATCTAGGAAGCTATGCAGATTTTCTGGTTTACCATCAAACTCTGGTAGTACTGACGAAGCAGTTTTGATAAATTCTACTACGGTTTGTGGCATTGTGACGTGTATTATCGGTATTTCTATTTTAAGTTCTTCCACCGGTGTGGCTTGAGTTAATGAAGGTGAGTTGGTTCGGCTAGGAACACGTTCAGACAGAAGTAGTACAAAATCTATTTGAATTTCTTCTTTTGTTGTATTTGGTACATCAAATTCTAGATTGTGTCTAGCTAGAGAAGATACAAGTTTATCTCGTACGGCGGAGAAAAATTGGTAAGCTTCTCTTTGATGTTCTTCGGTGAGTATGTTATTTACGGATTCGATCACCTGCCTTATGCCATTTAGAGCTTCTAAAATTATATTCAGATGCTTTGTTATGGTTTCTGGTGATATTGGAGCACTTTTGTTTATGCACTTATACGATTTATTAGCTTTAATTTTTTCTTCCAATAATGTGTCATGGATGTCTTTCCACTGATTCATTTCTATTGGGAAAGTTACACGCGTTGTTGCACATTGTTTAATTGTCTCAATTTATTTTTAATATAATTTTTTATCAAAATTGCAATTGCAACAATTAAACATGTAGCTACACATATAGTTATATATTAAATTGCCGTATCGTACATACATATATACATAAAACCCATTACAAAACACTTTAAATTGGTTTACACAGTTCGGCAGTTTGACTTTTTTACCATGACAAATAATGTTGCCTTATATTAAAAGTACGATTCCAAGTAGTCGTATTACCACGTAACAAGCATTGGGCATTATTGGCTTTTCTTAAAACCAAAAACTATAATTGGCACTCATACGCAGCCATTTTGGGCATTGTTACATATATAGGTGGAAACCATGGTGTAATAATAACAAGGTGTTGTCAGTAACTTAACCTCACTTTTTCGGCAGGTCTATTCCGGTCACGCATTTTAACGTACTAGAAAAGGTACTAA
>NW_023458560.1:29491246-29495300 GCF_013731165.1 Rhagoletis pomonella
TCGGAGGAGAAGCACGGCCAAACACTACCATATGTATAAGCGCCAATCTATTATATTATTATTATAAGAATTACAGCTTTCAATTTGAAATTTTGGCTTAATGAAGGCCTTAAATATATTGTTTATCTGGACGGGAAAAAATATAAAATTAACAAGTAATTTTTAAGCAAAAAACAAAACCGACTTCAGTTCTCATATAAAAATTTAAGATTATCGATAATGTCTTCATGATCCAATGTTCGGATTTAAACCAAATTAGAATGGGACCCCCTGTGAGGTAACACCTTTCCTTTAAAAAATATTAATAATTATAGAAATCGGTTAACTTGGTCAAAAGTTATGCGGTAACATACATAAAAAAATAAAATAAATTTAAAAAAATATTCCGATGCTGCACAGTGCCGCCAAAAATCTAAAAATTCGTTATCTGCAATGTGAACTTGTTTGATATTTTTGTAAAGAAAATTTATCCACTAAAAAGAATTAGACAGATATTTCCCTAAAAAAATTTTTACTTGCCGCCAGGAAGCCACTAAAGTCGAGAACTTTTATACTAAGAATTTTAATAAGAGCATAGCCATGCGTAAGCTCTTCACAGAAAAAAATGTCAAAAATATATTCTTTGAAATAAAATGTTGGTTTGACGTTTCTTGTTTCCATATAGATTGTAGAGAATTACAGGTATTAAAATTATGGAATAAAATTAAACACAGGGTGTCTCTGCGGTGTTCCAAAAAAAAACAATTTTTTTTAAACAAAATTTCAAAAAATGCTAAATTTTAATGGAATGAATAAAAAATATATGTAAAAACAGGTTATTTTTTATTATTGTATTAAATAGTACGGTCTTTTAGCTTTGAAAAGAAGAAATAAAACCCTGCTCATTTTTTGCACTCTCTGAAGTAGTGCGTTTATAGCTAATTTTTTTAATTTTTTTTCAGTGCCTTGAGATCTGCACGATTCATTCTATTTTCAAAAATTAAGTATCAGATTAAAAGCTTGATCTGTGGACAATAGAAGTTTTATTTTTTTTTTTAAAGAGTTGCCACCTGTTAAAACATTAGATGGTTAAAAAATTTGATTCAAAATTTTTTATAAGTTAATTGAATTATTAAGAGATGGGTATCAATCGAAAATGTGTGTGTGTGTCGAATTTAGTTAAACTAAAATAATTATTACGTCAAACCATAGGACTATGCCATCGTATTTGTTCTTTTATTACAAATAAATACATTGTAAATCAGTGATTTGTTCTGATTACATTCCTTTTAAATTACTGGACTCTTAAATTAACTAAGGAGTGTTTTTACTCTTCACTTATTTCTTGCTAAATATGTCAAATTCTTTAATTTGCCTGATACTCATATTGATATACATATTTCAGTTAACTTATTCCCTTAATTAAAGTGAATTTGATTTTTTAAACATGTGACAACCCTTCTACGTGTAGTTTAGAAGTAAAGTATTTTCAAAACTAGTTTAATTTATACCCATATTGTTATATCAAATTCATTTAACTTATTAAATAATTTTAATGAAATTTGTAACAGGTGCAACCCTTTTCAAAAATAAAAAAACTTTATTGCACATCTACAGGCCAAACCCTGTCATTTGACACCTCACGTTTGAAAATAGAACGAACTATATGTACATACCTATGTAAGAGCCACAAGAACCCAAATTTTCAACTTCAAACTGCATTTACAGTGAAAGTATGAAAGATATCCAAAAACAAATTGCATTTTTAAATTTAGCGTCCCCAATTTTACTAAGAAGCGATTTTTCTTTAAATCCGTACATAATTCTATTTTTGCCCACATTTTATATGGAAGGGAAGCACTGTGCGCTGATAACCTTCTCCTTTTTGTGAATTCGGTTAAAATTTAAGGCTTATGAGTGTTTTTCATTTCATCCTATTTTACGAGTTTTTGCATTTTACGAGTAATACCGCTTTTTCTAAAGAGCTAATGCAAGAAAAAAGAAGAACAAGACAAGGCACAATAGACCTCTGGTCCTAGTGCTTGATTATCTTATCTATCTAGTAAGAAGGAACACAAAAAAACAAATGCACTTTTAAAACAGGAAGTCGACTAAATAGTGCGGTAAATAAGTATATGTTTGCATATGCCGTGAATAGGTTTAATGTATGTATGCTCATATTCATAGTATGGTCGTAAATGAGCTAATTTAGTTAGTTAGTCTAATTAACACTATTATCGAGGGTTTTGGTTCAGAAAGTATGATATTGAATAGTTTACACCCCTTCAGATTAAATTCGTGGCTTGTTTCGAACTGCCCCGATTGATCTCGAGCTAGACTCAAAATTTTCTTGAAGTAGTCCCGAAGTGAATCTGACAAAGTCGTGAACTTGTCCGGAAATGATCTCCTTCAAGTCTTGCAACGTACTTGCAATGGCCCCTTACTGTTCCTAAACCAGTCACGAAATTTGCCTGAAATGAAGCCCAACTGGTGCCGGAACAGTCCTAAACTAGTCTCAAATGGTCCATAACTAGACTAAAAATGGTCTTGAATTAACCAGTTCAGGACTCAAAATGATACTCAACAAGTCCCAGAATAATCCCGAACTAGGCCCGAAATGGTCAAAACTAGTTCCGAAATGCTCACTTGTACACGCAGTTAGCATTTACATATTTTTTGCTACTAACAATTTTCTGCTGTGTTAATAAATTTAATCCATTTTGACTTATGAATAATATTAAAATAATAATTGCAAAAATAACATATTGACTATTCATAGTAATTTTTATTTACAGGAAAGAATGATTTTTCTCAGAAAAACGAGCGCAAAAATAGTAAAGAATTTTTATGTGCACATGTATGTAGATATGTGTTTTTAAATACATAAGTTTTTATTCGCTTAAATATTATTGGGAAATGTGTGGATACATATGATGTTAAAAAGCAAATATTTTTTTTATGTTCCACTACCAGGAATCAAATTTGTCAAAATTGACACTTTAAAATTTTATTTATTGTAAATGAAAAAATATATATAACCAAGCATTTTAGATTTTTTGCGAAACCCGAAAGCTATGAATTATGTAAGACGCGAATTGCAATACCAATTCTACAAATAAAAAAAATATACATTAAATATTTTAAATTCGATTGATGCTAAGCGAAAAAATATGGCTATTTAATTTTATAAAACACAAATTCGCTAGAAGTTCATTGCACTTTTACTTATAAAAAAGCTTGTGCATCCATGCAAATACAAATGTGATTATACACACATACATGCATACATGATCAAAAATCACAGACATAATTATTATTTTTTTCTTATTTGTGCTTTTTAATTTGCAATATGAAGTCTTTTGTGAGTTCTTGCATTTTATAAACATTTCTCAAGAAAATAACGAAATTTTTTTAAATGCACACAACCACGGTATTTAATAATTATGACATACACTAATCCACTTCAGTGAAAGAAGCTTGAACGACTTAAGACTGGTTTTCACTATGTCATATTTTGACACCAAAATTTGGCAACATATTTTGACACAACTTTATCGCCTTTATCCATACTTTTGCCGATGATATTATGGGTCAAAAACTGACAGATAGCCGATTTCGCAGCGCATGTACACATCTAAGGACCTATCCTGATCCCAATTAATCGATAAACCGCTTTTGTATCCCACTTGACAATGTGTTTTCAACATAGTGAAAACCAGCCTTAAGTGTGTGCCGCAAATACTAAAAGAAAGTTTCTTGGGCAGGCGTTGAGGCCATCCTTTACTAATTGTGAAGAATCTAGGAATTTTTTTCAAATATATGAAAGCCAAAAATAGCCAAGAAAGTAAATGTTGTATATTACGAAGCAGCCACCTACAGTGAGTGGAAATATTACAAAATTGCTTGCGAAACTAGAAAGTAAGGGAAAAAGGAAGAGGCTTAAAAAATTCCAGTCCATGGAGGCGGCCAAAGTTAAAAGAGCGCACATACAAGCAAAAAAAATGGATAATTCATGGAAACGCAAAAGCTTTCAGGATAATGGAAATTTGATGGCAGAATGATGGAAAAGACGAAA
>NW_023458560.1:29495400-29496740 GCF_013731165.1 Rhagoletis pomonella
TTTCAGGATAATGGAAATTTGATGGCAGAATGATGGAAAAGACGAAAACCAAAATGAAGAGTAAAAGAAAAATTTGTGAAGTGGCTGGTAGAAAAGCGAGTGATGCCAAAAATAAAAGGAAAAAGTAAAACAAGAAATTAGCAGTTTCTTTCAAAGTGGTATAAAGGTGCTTTTGTGGTGGCAGTGGTTAGCTGTGCGCGCCACAATTCCGCAGAGGCATAAAAAACAAAAAAAGTTTTTTCTAATAGCGGTCGCCCCTCTGCAGGCAATGGCAAACCTCCGAGTGCATGTCAAGCAGCTTCTCATAAAAAATACAATCGCCGTGTGTGGCAACATCAATGCGCGCGCCCCAAATGGGAGGATAATATCGGCTAAACACTTACTTATTGGTGACTTATCAAGTAATTTACAAAAATTGTTATGATATATTTAAATATTATTTAAGGATTGCAAGAATTTGAATTCACTATCAAACGATACCTACTTAATACCGAAAAAATTTCTCAAAATGGTGGTGAATTACGTCAATGGGATCCAACTTTGAATTAATTTTTTTCTGTGTTCGAAATATTAAAAAAAAATGAGACTATCGTGAAAAACCACCATCTCCATCGAAAGGCAGAAACCAGAAATCTAGGAAAAAGGAACATTTAAACTCTTTTTTAACATTTTCCATTGCTTTTGAAGGTTGAGCGCATCTTGCGTTTGTAGAAGTTTTTATTAAACGAGTAATTTTTAAGCAAAAAAATAATAAAACCGACTTAAATTCTCATATACAAGTTTAGGAGTAGCGTTAATTTCTCCATGATCCAGTGATCGGATCTATAAAATTTTACGGGACAACCCTTGAGGTACCATATTTCCGATAAAAAAATAATAATTATTGAAATCGGTTCACATGGTCCAAAGTTATGCGATAGCATACATAAAATAGAAAAAAATATTCCGACGAATTGATAACTTTCCCCCTTTTTCGAAGTCGATTAAAAATGTTTGAGTTCTTTAGTAATTTTACGTAATTAAAGTGCAATTTGAGAAACTTTAAAAAGTTTTTTTTTTTTTATTATTACTGTACATAAAACTTGCATAAATAAATATGTATGTACATATATATGTAGCCAGCAAATACATACAAATACACTTAGGTCTTTTTTATGCGGCACTTGCGTTCTTCAGAAAGCCGCATAAAAAAGTTCTTTACTTTCATACAAAAACAGGGGATGCGTTCCAGCATTTTCAAAACCCGCATAAATTCAGATACTCCATGTAAAAAATTCCAAAAAAACATCCAGAGAGGCAATATTAAGCAAAAAAAAGTAATATGAACTCTCAAAAAAGCA
>NW_023458560.1:29496840-29498711 GCF_013731165.1 Rhagoletis pomonella
TAAGTTTATATGTATTTGTACATACATGTGTGTGTATGTACGTATATTTGACTAAGTCGCGAAAAATTCTGCCCTTACAACCCGCCGTTTAATTTTAATTAAATTCAAAACACAGCTAAACTCAAAATTTCTTTCTAACCCTTTTGCTTTTTACGCGATTATGAAGTGTAATAAGTACTATTTTTTACATCTTTCCGAGCTCCCGTCGACCTAGAGTAGCTCTTTAGCTTTTTAATATCCCAAACGTAATTCATAAAACTTTACATTTTAGTAAGCGGCGATTTTTTCCCCTTGGAAGCGTCAAAATTAGTTAATAAATAGAAGAGCTATTTCTAAATATTTCGACTGGACAAACTATTAATCGATAACTCATACGCCATGGCATGCGGCTGATAACTAAAACATATAAAATAATATTGGAATGGCGACGCAATGATCGAACTGTTAACGGCATTTCAGATGGTCGTTGCGGCCTTAGGCAGCCAGGCACGTAATCAATTAAACAAGTCCATGCTTTTTGGCGTTGACTTTTGAAATACAAGTATTGTAATAATACACTCAAATAAAATAGTAGAAGTCCACACTACTCCCCAGTCTGTTTGCTTGCTTGCCTGCATTTAAAAACTCTTCGCATGCCATGGCGTATGCGTTACATATGTATCAACATCAAAATTTAGTTCAGCCGAAATAAAAATGTTAAACTGCTGTAAATTTTAAAGGAAAAAATGCATCGCTTGCCCTAATGATTAATTTTATGAGGAGAGACGTTCTATTTCTATTTAGAGGGGTGTAAAATAAGTTATTAGAATTTAATAGACTAAGGAGGTTATTAGAATTTAGTAGGATAAGGAGTTACCATAAGTCGACAAGACCTTAAAAAGATGTACAGTACTCAAAACGTTAATTTACAATTTTACATCAAATTATAAAATAAAATCTAAGAAGCAATTTCGATTTTGGCGGTTTTTGACGTAGAGTACGTCTTACGTTTCGGTATGTACGCCATGCTCAAATGTTGTAGTTGTAATGTTTGGAGTTTCACAAAAATGCACATTTTGTTAAAAAATTAGCTATTTATTTATTACCAAAATGCTAGAAAATCGCTCGAATTATGTAATTTTTGTTTCCTTCAATAAAAAACTTAAGCATTTTCCTTTCGTTTGGTATATGAAAAGTATTGGTTGATATCTTCTAAGTATATTTAATTGATTCAAATATATGGGCATAAATGATTTTCCATACAAAATCACTTCGTCATCCTTTTGAAAACACGTGCCTGCACTGGAAGTGAGAGACGGAGACAAAAAGTATGTTGTGTGTAGGTGTTTGGGATTTTGGATAACAGATGGCGCAGCTCCGGAGTAATATTTATAACCTAATCGCGGCATATGTATGTACATACATACCTACCTAAGTATTTTGATTGCATTTAATGTGGATCTTGTTTCTCTTTTAGTAAACTATCAATTGATGCATAATACAAGAAAATTTTTTTGTCTTTTCAGATCTTTGCCGTTCGTCGATGTTAGAGAATGAGATATCAAATTAAATGGCTTAGCCTGTAGATGTGCAATAACGATTTATTTTTAAAAAAAAGGTTGCCACCTGATAACACATTTATTTCAAATTATTTATCAGTAAAATCGGTTACCACAATATGGGTATCGATCGAAAGGGTTTTATTTTTTAATTATAAGTAGGAGGGTTGCCACCTGTTTACAAAGTTAAATTGAATATATGCAATTGGTTAAATAAATTGCTTATATGGAAATCAATCAAAATTGCTTTGAAGAAACTTTATTTCTAAACTACATGTAGGAGGGTTGCCACCTGATTTAAAAATTCAATTCGAGCTGAATTAATGGAATAAG
>NW_023458560.1:29498811-29501075 GCF_013731165.1 Rhagoletis pomonella
AAGCCACACATTGGTCAACCTGCCTTATCTAAATTTACCTCACTAAGATTTTAACACACATTGGGCCGTATGCTTACAAACTAAGCAAAAACTATTTTTAATTTCAGACCTTTTACTCGATTTGTTCTAATAAATTTAAATGAAAGGTTCGGAATTTTTAGAAAAAGTAATTGCCTAGTTTTTATGCATACGTTCCATTATTGTCATTTGTATACCAATTTATTTACTTATCATAGTCAACATATACATAAACGCTATATAAATGCTTAATTATTGAAATTTGCACTTGTGGCAACATTTATAAAAATCTTAGTATTTTTTCCTTTTTTCAGGTAATGAAGAAAATGAACACATACATACCATATTGCTCATGAGTAAGTTATATAAAATATAAACCTTTTTTATAAAACATATATATTCAATCAGAAGAGAAGTACATAAAGAAGGCTATAAGTTTTTTTAATCTCTATTGTTAAACTTATTCACCAAAATGTATCTAAATGTAGAAAGGGTAACTAAGATTAGGTCAAGATGTTACATCTTTCCCCAAAAACGCTCCGGTGGTAAGTGATTCGGATACAAATGCTTCTATAAGAACTTTAGGAAAAGTTTTCTTCGAGAGGAAGAACTGTAGAGTGTAAAACGCTTTTCTTAATTTAATAAGTTTCCTCTTTTTTCTTTCACTTAACTGTCTCAGGGTTTCTTATCTACTTACTTTTTTAGCAAAAAAAAATATCCTTTTAGCACAGAAAAACTAAAAATTCTCGCTTTGTCTTTACAACTTCCTTGACTTATTTTTTTTTTTTAATTTTTCAACCTGATTGCTTAGCAAAATAGAAGCTTAAATTTCTTTTCCATTTCCGCTCTTTGGCAAAATCTTTTCATGGTTGTTCCAAAGGATTACATACAACCATCATTAAAATACATTTGCAACAGCAACGTTTAGTTAAATTTATGTACTTCGCTTGAACAAACTCAAACGGGTTGTCTATTTACAAGAAGATAGGTATCTACTAGGCAAAAAAAAAAATATATAAATATATATATAAAAATAGCAGCGAATCTTGTTAATTTAAAAGGAAATTTTTTGGATTACTTTTCCTTCGGATTCTTCTTCTACTTCTCCTTCTTCAGCAATCATTGTACACATCGAATTCTCATTAGCAAGCAATTTGCTGCTGCCAGTCTTTCAGTCTTTATGCTTCAGTTGAATACGCTGCGCAAGCAATTAGTTGAAAATCTGGTAATTTTTTTAGTATTCGCGCTATCCGCTTTTTCTTTTGCTACTTTTCCAGTAAAAAATTTAATACCTTATTCAGTCATTTGCTAAGGGAATTTGAGTTTTAGTCAACGAAATGATTACAAGTAAATTGTTGTATGGTCAATTGAGATTTTAAATGAACATATAAACAATGATTGGTAATTTAATCGAATTTTAGTAAATGTGTTATTTGATGAAAGCCGAATTGAAAGTAAAGTCTTATAGGAGTTGAATTGAATTTAATGATTTAAAAATATGTATGTATGTATGTATGTATGTAGGTTGAGGAAATTACTGTTTAGTCTTCAATTCAAAGAGATTGAGCTGTATTTAGCTATATATTTTTATTTGTATTTACTTTTCAAGAATGGTTTAACAAAGATTTTTTTTTGGTAAAATTTCTATGTACATCTACATAAGTACATTTATATACTTATACCTATTTTTGTCGAAATGCAGCATACAATTTGAATACTTAGTTTTCAAAAGCGATCAAGCGCAAAAGGATTGGGAGTTATATATCTACATATATACATAGTTAAGTGGAATTATACACGAAAAGCAATTCTCTTATACGCAAATCGATTTCTTCTTCTACTTGCAAAGCAAATCCTTTCACAGCCAAGCGATGAAAGTTGCTTTTGAGAATATTTCAACAATTTTCAAGTCTTCTTCAAAACCAATGGATGAATACCATTTTAAGTCGTTGTTTATTTATAAATGCATATTATACACATACTTGAATGTAGATATATACTATGCATACTAGGGTGCTTTTTTTTGCGACTATTTTGTTTTTCGGTCCCATCGTGAAATTTTGTTGGAAATACCCAAAAAAAAATTCCCTGAAAGCTTTAGCCCTTAATATTAATTTTAAGTACTCGGCCAAGGCGTGTGAAGATTTTCCATTTAAAATACACGGGAACTTTGATTTTTATACCTTTCATGAGCATGACATGGTATTATAACTTTGGTCCGATGTTTGTAAGTACCAGAACAAAAA
>NW_023458560.1:29501175-29506489 GCF_013731165.1 Rhagoletis pomonella
AAAAAATGAAAGCAATTGTTTCCACGTTTGGTATATTATTTGTGATTGCAATTTGTAAATAGAATTCAATTATTTGTCATATCCACCCTGTGCAGGACTAGCCAACCAAATCTAAATTTAGAACCAATTAAAATATTTGTCATCTAAATACAGCTTGAGCTTACACTTTCAGTTATATACATACGTATTTATGTGCATAAACACCTAGATATACACATACATATGTATGCATAGTATATATCTACATTCAAGTATGTGTATAATATGCATTTATAAATAAAAAACGACTTAAAATGGTATTCATCTATTGGCTTTGAAGAAGACTTGAAAAAACAAGACCGAAAATTGTTGAAATATTCTCAAAAGCAATTTTCATCGCTTGGCTGTGAAAGGATTTGCTTTGCAAGTAGAAGAAGAAATCGATTTGCGCATAAGAGAATTGCTTTTCATGCTTAATTCCACTTAACTATGTATGTATGTAGATATATAACTCTCAATCCGTTTGCGCTTGATCGATTTTGAAAACTAGGTATTCAAATTGTATGCTGCATTTCGACAAAAATAGGTATACGTATATAAAAGTACTTATGTAGATGTACATAGAAATTTTACCAGAAAAAAATCTTTGTTAAAGCATTCTTAAGAAGTAAATACAAAAAAAATACATAGCTAAATACAGCTCGATCTCTTTGAATTGAAGACTAAACAGTAATTTCCTCAACCTACATGCATACATACATACATATTTGTAAATCATTAAATTCAATTCAACTCCTATAAGATTTTACTTTCAATTCGGCTTTCACCAAATTACTCATTTACTAAAATTCCATTAAATTACCAATCATTGTTTAAATGTGCATTTAAAATCTCAATTGACCATACAACAATTTACTTGTAATCATTTCGTTGGCTAAAATTCAAATTCCCTTAGCAAATGACTGAATAAGGTATTAAATTGTTTACTGGAAAAGTAGCAAAAGAAAAAGCGGATAGCGCAAATACTAAAAAAATTACCAGATTTTCAACTAATTGCTTGCGCAGCGCATTCAACTGAAGCATAAAGACTGAAAGACTGGCAGCAGCAAATTGCTTGCTAATGAGTATTCGATGTGTACAATGATTGCTGAAGAAGGAGAAGTAGAAGAAGAATCCGAAGGAAAATTAATCCAAAAAATTTCCTTTTAAATTAACAAGATTCGCTGCTATTTATATATATATATATATTTTTTTTTTTTGCCTAGTAGATACCTATCTTCTTGTAAATAGACAATCCGTTTGAGTTTGTTCAAGCGAAGTACATAAATTTAACTAAACGTTGCTGTTGAAAATGTATTTTAATGATGGTTGTATGTAATCCTTTGGAACGAACATAAAAAGATTTTGCCAAAGAGCGGAAATGGAAAAGAAATTTAAGCTTCTATTGTGCTATGCAATCAGGTTGAAAAGTTTGAAAAAAAAAAAATTAAGTCAAGGAAGTTGTAAAAACAAAGCGAGAATTTTTAGTTTTTCTGTGCTAAAAGGATATTTTTTTTTGCTAAAAAAGTAAGTAGATAAGAAAACCTGAGACACTTAAGTGGAAGAAAAAAGAGGAAACTTATTAAATTAAGAAAAGCGTTTTACACTCTACAGTTCTTCCTCTCGAAGAAAACTTTTCCTATAGAAGCATTTGTCTTGGTGCTGTCCTCCTCATTGTATCACTACCTCGAATCACTTACCACCGGAGCGTTTTTGGGGAAAGATGTAACATCTTGACCCAATCTTAGTTACCCTTTCCACATTTAGTTACTTTTTGGTGAATAGAAATTAAAAGAACTTATAGCCTTCTTTATGTACTTCTCTTCTGATTGAATATATATTTATGTTTTATAAAAAAGGTTTATATTTTATATAACTTACTCATGAGCAATATGGTATGTAGATATGTGTTCATTTTCTTCATTACCTGAAAAAAGGAAAAAAATACTAAGACTTTTATAAATGTTGCCACAAGTGCAAATTTCAATAAATAAGCATTTATATAGCGTTTATGTATATGTTGACTATGATAAGTAAAGAAATTGGTATACAAATGACAATAATGGGGCGTATGCATAAAAACTAGGCAATTAATTTTTCTAAAAATTCCGAACCTTTCACTTAAATTTATTAGAACAAATCTAGTAAAAGGTCTGAAATTAAAAATAGTTTTTGCTTAGTTTGTAAGCATACGGCCCAATGTGTGTTAAAATCTTAGTTAGGTAAATTTAGATAAGGCAGGTTGACCATTGTGTGGCTTAACGGAGACCATTAAGGTTAGAATTTCAAGTTAATCTACGACCAGATAACTTAGCTAATCGGTGGGACCAAGAGCTAAAATATCGGTCGCAGTTTTCTTGGAAAACTACATATAGTGCCCTTTTTCGGCAGCTGTTTTCATCAAAAACGAGAGATTATAAAGTTACAAAGCTTATAAGTAGTTTGGCAAGTGATGCTAACAAGCAATGTCCAACCCAACTAGAAGCCTGGTGTATTGCCTCTTAGGAGATATTTAAAACAAACTTAGTGAGCTTGGTATTGCTACAAGACAATTTTGGCTAAGATAACACTGGTTTACAAAAAAAAAGTTGCTGCATATTAAACCAAAGTCTATATCGCTAGTATGTTATTCAAAGCGCTGACTGCTAATCCGAGCTATGTTCACCCCATCGTGTCAGGTACGAGGTCATTTGAGGGTCAAATAGGATAAACAAATTATTCAATATGAAAAAATAATTTGTCTTTTGTTGGCGCTGAATTCGAATATGAGATCATCTACAGGTAAAATTCAGAAAAATTGTATTCGATTTTCAGGTTTATCCAAAAAATTCCCCCCGTAGACTTTATTGTATATATTTCTTTATTTTAAAACATATAACTTTTTATAATTCGCTCGCTATTCGTGATGATAAAATTTGTCTATCTTTGCGGTTTCTAATTTTATTTATTTTTTAATTTTTAAATCATTATGCTGGAAGTTTTTTCTTTATTACGTGCTACTCCCATATTAAACAGGGTATACATACCGCCTATTTAACTAAGTTATTTACACACATTAGCACCGAAAGCTTAATAAATATATAAATATCGTCGATGCTTGTGCAAAACCGCCTATCTTACGGAACTCAAATTTTACAGGAGAGCGAGAAAACTGTTTATTCTTGATAGCCGATATTTTCTCTAGCTATTATCTTACAAATCTGTGGTTTTAATATCGATTTAACGATTTTTATGCATAAATCTCGGTGCCTGGAGTTCAGGTTTACCAAATCTCATTTTTGCCACAACGGCGATTTAGGCGGTTTTGCAAAAACATCGACGAAATACTTATATTGGCTCCGAGATATCGCCTTTGAACTTTTTATTTTTATTCTCTTTTTAATTAAATTTTAAATTTTATTGTTTTAAAAAGATAAATATTTTTTTACATTTACTTTAATTTTTAACATTTTTTCTTCTTCTTTTATTTTTTTAATTTAGTTTAATCTTTGTTTTTCAATTTAAGTGTTTTAAAAAGAAAAATATGTTTTTAACTTCATTTATTTTTAAAAATGTATAAATTTAATAAAGTAAAGAAAACTGTGTTCTCACTTGCTTTAGCACCAGATACATCAGCCAAGCCTACACAAGCAAAAACTTTAAAACTAACTTTTTAAAATTAAATTTTTGACTTTGTTTTAATTTTTTTCATTTAATTTTTGAAAAATTATACTTTTCTTCTTTTTTAATTAAATATTTTTTAATTTTAAGATTTGATTGGTATAAAAGAAAACTATTTTTTTAATTGCATTTAAGCTTTATGAACTTAGTTTTTAATATAGTTTTTGGATTATATTATTTAAAAAAGTAAAGTGGTTTTTTTAATTTATTTTAGTTTTTAGAAACTTATTTTGCTTTTTCTATTTTTTAATTATCATTTTTCTTTATAATTTAATTTACATAAAATTTTTAAGTTTTATTATTTTTGTTTAAATATCATTTAATTTTAAAACTTTATTTATCGTATTTTTTCTTTTATTTAAAATAATTTTTCTTTTTCTTTTTTAATTAGTATGTATTTCTTTTATTTTTATTTTTTAGGTTTTAAAAAGAAAAATACATATTTTTTTTTTAATTCATTTATTTCTTAGAAAATTCATTGCTAAAATACACACAGAATAACGCTATGACCTCCTTATCAGCAGATCTCTCAATTACTATTTCGAAAGAGAGAAAATAACTTACAAGATAGTTGTCACAATTGGTAATTATCTTATGAAAGGCTTTTTTCCTTCCAAAACTGTGGTGAGTTGAAATACAGTGGCCAGAATTGCCCTGTTATTTTTTTTTTGTAATTTACAATATTGTGTAAAAGTTTTGTAGATTTGTGCTTAGTTCTTCTTTGATTCACTACGAAAATTTCATTTATTTTCATTGAAATTTCCATTCATTTTTATTGCACCTTCTATGCAAAAGTATATTTCGTAAGCGATTTTCAAAGCATATTTTGCTGCGTAATACCCTGCAGCGTAAGTGCTATTCAAAGGAATATTTAGTTGGTATTCTAGTTACGGGCATATTTGGCTAAAGCGCCTTACCTCTGCTGCTACGAATTTTATGTCTGCATAACTATGCAAAAGCTTGCTACAAGTATTTGTGCTAAGGGGGAAAGTATTTAATTTATGCCTTCATATTTTATTAACAAACACTTTTGTTTCGCTGTTGTTTGCATTTTATATTTTTTATGCACATGTAGAATGAATGAAAAAAAAAACCGTATAGTGTGTGTGTGAACAAGTACAATTTATGAAGTATTTGTGTTGCAATGCTGCAAAAATGTCAACACAAAGCGAGACTAATGCGAATTTACGAAGTGACGGGAGGCGCCACCAACATGTACATATGTATGTAAAGAGCAAAAAATGCATACAAGTGCCAGCAGTGCTTAGATAAAAATACATATATGTATGTGCACATACGTATTTGTTTAGAAATGACAAAAAGAGTAAATATGTGTGAATGTGTTTGTGAATTTTAGCGCATCCAACAATGTACCCAGAAACATTAGGGTTATGACCATAACCCTTCAGCTAAAGCATCGAAAAAATAACATAATGTTGTTAGAGTTTGAAAAAGTATATACCTATGTATGTATTACTTTGTGCTACGAAAAGTTTTATGCTGCCATTCGGAGACATAGTTGTCCGTTGTGAGTACCTTTCTGTGAGTGAGTGCCCGCAGGAGGCACATTCCCATAATCGGACATTAAACTGCTGTAAAATCTGCTATATCAACTGAAATTGAAGAGGTCAAAGAT
>NW_023458560.1:29506589-29508688 GCF_013731165.1 Rhagoletis pomonella
CTTAGTGAGGTAAATTTAGATAAGGCAGGTTGACCAATGTGTGGCTTAACGGAAACCATTAAGGTCAGAATTCCAAGTTAATCTACGACCAGATAACTTAGCTAATCGGTGGGACCAAGAGCAAAAATATCGGTCGCAGTTTTCTTAGAAAACTACATATATGTGCCCTTTTTTGGCAGCTGTTTTCATCAAAAACGAGAGATTATAAAGTTACATAGCTTATAAGTAGTTTGGCATGTGATGCTAACAAGCAATGTCCAACCCGACTAGAAGCCTGGTGTATTCCCTCTTAAGAGCTGACTGCTGATCCGCGGTATGTTCACTCCATCATGTCAGGTTCGAGGTCATTTGAGGGTCAAATAGGATACAAAAATTATTAAATATGAAAAATTAATTTGTCTTTTGTTGTCGCTGATTTGAATATGAGGGTCCCTTCTTCAAGGTCATCTACAGGTAAAATTCAGAAGAATTTTATTGGATTTTCAGGTTTATCCAATAAATTTCCCCCTATTTGACCTTCAAATGGCCTCGAACCTGATGTGATTTAGGCTAACAGACCTCTGATTCGCATTCAGGGCGTCGAATATCATAGCGATATAGAGGTTTGGTAAACCTGTGTAATTTAAAATATTTTGTAAGACGTTTGCCATTTGAAAGATCTGGGTTCGAATCCTCGGGCAGCGATTTTTTGATCTAGTTTTCAATTACTTTTTAGACTTTATTGTATATATTTATTTATTTTAAAACAAATAACTTTTTATAATTTGCTCGCTATTCGTGATGATAAAATTTGTCTATCTTTGCGGTTTCTAATTTTATTTATTTTTTAATTTTTAAATCATTATGCTGGAAGTTTTTTCTTTATTACGTGCTACTCTAATATTAAACAGGGTATACATACCGCCGATTTAACTAAGTTATTTACACACATTAGCACCGAAAGTTTAATAAATATATAAATATCGTCGATGCTTGTGCAAAACCGCCTATCTTATGGAACTCAAATTTTACAGGAGAGCGGGAAAACTGTTTATTGTTTGAAGGCATTGCCTTGATAGACGATATTTTCTCTAGCTATTACCTTACAAATTTGGTGTTTTTAATAACGATTTAACGATTTTTATGCATAAATCTCGATGCCTGGAGTTCAGGGTTACCAAATCTCGTTTTTGCCACAACGGCGATTTAGGCGGTTTTGCAAAAACATCGACGAAATACTTATATTGGCTCGGAGATATCGCATTTGAACTTTTTATTTTTATTCTCTTTTTAATTAAATTTTAAATTTTATTGTTTTAAAAAGATAAATTTTTTTTTACATTTACTTTAATTTTTAACATTTTTTCTTCTTTTATTTTTTTTTATTTAGTTTAATCTTTGTTTTTCAATTTAAGTGTTTTAAAAAGAAAAATATATTTTGAACTTCATTTATTTTTAAAAATGTATAAATTTAATAAAGTAAAGAAAACTGTGTTCTCACTTGCACAAGCACCAAATACATCAGCCAAGCCTACACAAGCAAAAACTTTAAAACTAACTTTTTAAAATAAAATTTTTGACTTTGTTTTAATTTTTTTCATTTAATTTTTGAAAAATTATATTTTTCTTCTTTTTTAATTAAATATTTTTTAATTTTAAGATTTGATTGGTATAAAAGAAAACTATTTTTTTAATTGCATTTAAGCTTTATGAACTTATTTTTTAATATAGTTTTTGGATTATATTATTTAAAAAAGTAAAGTGGTTTTTTTAATTTATTTTAATTTTAAGAAACTTATTTTGCTTTTTCTATTTTTTAATTATCATTTTTCTTTATAATTTAATTTACATAAAATTTTTAAGTTTTATTATTTTTGTTTTAACATCATTTAATTTTAAAATCGTATCGTATTTTTTCTTTTATTTAAAATAATTTTTCTTTTTCTTTTGTCAATGTTATTGTGGCTTCTTAACATTCTTAACATTTTATTTTATTTTTTTAATATTTTTATTGAGCTTTGTACTACGATTGTTTATTAGGAAAAATTGAAAAAGCAACAAAGTCTAAGTCTAAGTCTTTCTTTTTCTTTTTTTAATTAGTATGTATTTCCTTTATTTTT
>NW_023458560.1:29508788-29511806 GCF_013731165.1 Rhagoletis pomonella
TATGTATTTCCTTTATTTTTATTTTTTACGTTTAAAAAAGAAAAATATATATTCTTTTTTTAAATTCATTTATTTTTTAGAAAATTCATTGCTAAAATACACACAGAATAACGCTATGACTAGTTGCCACAATTGGTAATTATCTTATCAAAGGCTTTTTTCCTTCAAAAACTGTGGTGAGTTGAAATAGAGTTGCCAGAATTGCCCTGTTAATTATTTTTTTTCGTCATTTTATTTTTATTTCACCTTCTATGCAAAAGTATATTTCGTAAGCGATTTTCAAAGCATATTTTACTGCGTAATACCCTGCAGCGTAATTTCTATTCAAAGGAATATTTAGTTGGTATTCTAGTTACGGGCATATTTGGCTAAAGCGTCTTACCTCTGCTGCTACGAATTTTATGTCTGCATAACTATGCAAAAGCTTGCTACAAGTATTCGTGCTAAGGGGAAAGTATTTAATTTATCAGCCCTGTTCTGCATTTCGATTCCGTTCAAATGTTTCGGAATCGAAATGCATTGGTGTTCTTGATTTCGATTCCGACCAAAATTTTTCGATTTGAAAAGTTTGCACTTTGGCTAGTCGGAATGAAAAGTAATTGGCTACGGAAACCCAAATATATATGCAGTTTGTCCGCCAAATATTTTCTTTTGAGTTTTTATGATATTGGGAGAATTTATAAGTCGTTATTGCTCTAATCTGTATTCAAATACTTTGATAAATCTGTATCTGAAAACTGCTCTTTAAAAACTACCTAGACAAATAAAGCGAAAACGATCGTAATGAAACCGACCTGTTCTTGATTCCGCTTCAGCGCATGCGCAGTATTCATCGAAAATGTCCATATTGTGCTAATGGGCACAAAGACGTTGCATATGCCAAGGCGCTTGCATGAGCACAAAGTTCACAAGCGTTTTATATGGAAGAAAATGCGCTAAAGCTTCGAAAAAAAAAACAATCTAAAAAATCAACGTTAATCTTTGGGTACTTGAAACGTGCACTTCGTTATACTAAAATTGAATGGGCTACGAAACTGCATACTCGAAAATTGTCTAAAAACGCTAAATACAAAGTTTGAAGTTTTGATAAAAGTTTCATTAATTTTTCTGAATTTTGTACAAAGTTTGCAAGGTTGATTTATATGGCTTTTTTTATAGAATGAGCTATTTAAAACAAAAATAAACCATGATGGAAAATATTTTGAATATTGTAAAAAAAACTAAATTACGAACATTTCTGTGCGAGTGACTATTTATGTGTTTAAAAAATGCAAAAATTTTTATTTGTAAACTGCGGGGAACTTCATCCCTCATTTCCTCTCCATCTACAATCGCCTGATGATCGTTTTCGCTCTCCTCTGCAGCTCTCCGGCTCCTGTATAGCAAAATGCAATGCCTTAGAAAAAGTGCTTCTGCCAATGTTATATCTTGGTCTTTAGCTACTCCCAACTGATAGGAGCCTGTTACTAAAAACCGGAGTGTGGCTGCCAGTTGCGTTTCGGTGAAATAAAACGATGCCTCTCCGTTAACCAATTTTTTTGTTGTTTTTGTCTAACAGCATTTTGAAAACATCTTTATTTATGCGATAAGATCCTATAAACCTAAAAGTTATCTACTGATCGAGTTAGATAAAGAAAATTATATTGAAGGGTACACTTTCTTGGAGTCCAACTTTTGGAACATGTCCACATGAATCCTTAGCTGATTTTTTTCGTTTTGGGCATGCAATAGCAAGTCTTCTGGTTTGGGCACACCCAAAAATCATTGGCACTGGCATTTTTTCAGTTTTATACAGATTTGAATTAATTTTTACACAAATAACTGACAACAGCTGTTGCAACTTATTACCGAATCGAAATGAAAACGATTCGAAAACGATTTCGAACTTATTCGAACTCAATCGGAATTGAGAACACCACCACAAAAATTAGTCGGGATGTGTGTCGTTTTACTTTTCAAGTCGAGTCGAAATGCAGAACAGCTCTGTATGCCTTCATATTTTATTAACAAACACTTTTGTTTCGCTGTTGTTTGCATTTTATATTTTTCATGCACATGTAGAATGAATGAAAAAAAAAACGTATAGTGTGTGTGTGAACAAGTACAATTTATGAAGTATTTGTGTTGCAATGCTGCAAAAATGTCAACACAAAGCGAGACTAATGCGAATTTACGAAGTGACGGGAGGCGCCACCAACATGTACATATGTAAAGAGCAAAAAATGCATACAAGTGCCAGCAGTGCTTAGATAAAAATATATGGCTCATTCCATCTCAAATCACCCAGGCCGGCGGAAAGTGAATTTAAGATTGTTCCTTGAACAATTTACGGAGACACGTATTTTTTCTTTTTGCTCAGAAATGCGAATTTTTCGAATAATGATTTTTTTCTTTTTGAGTACGAACGCTTCTTTTTTCCTCTCTTAATAGCAACTTTTGATGAAATCGTTTATAACTGCCGAAAAAAAGCAAGGATTCTAACGATTTTTTTTTTTAATTGCAGATATTGATCTACTGAATCGATCTAGTGAACTAAACATCAGTAATTGTTTATTAATAATTAATTATTGTTTATGAACAAAAAAAAAATTTTTTTTTCAAATTGATTTTTTTCAAATTGCCACATCTTTTTTTTCTCTCAAACTTTTTTGTCTATTAGGGAATAGTATAAACTATTTTCAGTACGAGTATGTGCGCATACGTATTTGTTTAGAAATGACAAAAAGAGTAAATATGTGTGAATGTGTTTGTGAATTTTAGCGCATCCAACAATGTACCCAGAAACATTAGGGTTATGACCATAGCCCTTGAGCTAAAGCATCGAAAAAATAACATAATTTTGTTAGTTTGAAAAAGTATATACCTATGTATGTATAACTTTGTGCTACGAAAAGTTTTATGCTGCCATTCGGAGACATATTTGTCCTTTGTGAGTACCTTTCTGTGAGTGAGTGCCCGCAGGAGCATTAAGCTGCTGTAAAATCTGCTATATCAACTGAAATTGAAGAGGTCAAAGAT
>NW_023458560.1:29511906-29524780 GCF_013731165.1 Rhagoletis pomonella
CTGCTGTAAAATCTGCTATATCAACTGAAATTGAAGAGGTCAAAGATTTTCAGATTCTCCTGTGGCATAAAAATGGATACAACTAAAGTCCAAATTTCACAGTAATTTCAAATAAGAGGAAATTAAAAAAACTGAGTGTAGATTTGAAATAAGTAAACTGAGGCAATTCTGGCAGCTGTCTTTCAACCATCACAGTCATTCAAAAGACAAAGGTCTTTCTCTTGAAGATTTTCTGTCTTTGGAAATACTTATTGACAGATCTGCTAACGATGAGATCTTATCGTTACTCTGCACAACAATAATTAAACAATTAAAATTAAAATATCAAAACAAAAAAATTGCTGCTCAGTTATGAAGTTACTAAGTTATTAGGATATATATTTTAATCAGTTTACAACAATAAAATACACTAAAGGATAATAATAATTTTTAATCAGATATCCTGATATAAAAACAAAACTAAAAATTAAAAATATTGTTAAAAAAAAGAAAAAAATAATAAAATAAATTTCTAAACGGTCATTTAATTAAAAAATACATATTTTTTAAACAATAAAATCTTAAAACTAAACAATAGAAAGCAAACTTAAATTACTAAAAGAAAATAATAACCAATAAATTTTAAAACAACGAAATCTAATAAATTAATATGTAATTAAGTTAAAAAAGAAAAAAATTAACCAAAATAGATAATAAGTTACTAAAAATTAAATTAAATTAAAAAAACAAATTATTTTTTTTTTAACAATAAAATATAAAACTAAAAGAAAACTGTAATAAAAAAAAAGAAAATTAACAAAATCAGTTTTTAAAAATTAAATGAAACTACAAAATCCATATATAACTTTTTAAAACAATAAAAAAATAAAAATCAAGGGAAAATTAATTTTAAAAAAATATATATAAAAAGGAAAAGTAGTTTTAAAAAATTAAATGAAACTAAAAAATGGGTTTCTTTTTAAAACAAAAAATCTAAAAATTCGAAGAAGAAAATTAAGTTGAAAAAGATAAAATTAAAATAAGAAAACTTAATAAAATAAGTTTCTAAAAATTAAATTGCCTTAAAAGAGGAAATATCTTTAGTTTTAAAACAATAAAAACTTCCAACTAAAAGAAAACGAAATTTAAAAAAATAAGTACATAAAATTAAATTAAAAAGAGATAAAATTAAAATGCAAAAAGAAAAAGTCAATAAAATCAGTTTATGAACATTAAATTATTTTAAAAAATAAATAGGTTTCCTTTTAAAGAATAAAAACTAAAGACTAAAAGAAAACTGAATTAAAAAGTAAGTACAAAAAATTTGGTTAAAAGGGTAAGTACGTATATATAATTAAAAATATAATATTAAAGGTAAAAATTAAATGAAATTCAAAAAAAAATTATACTTTTATGTTAAAACAATGAAATCCTATAACTAAAGGAAAATTAAATGAAGAAAAAAATTATTTGTAAAAATTAAATGAAATTAAAAAATTTGTATGTTTATTTTTAAACAATACTATTTAAAAACTTAATTAAAAAAAAAAAGATTAAAAAAGTCCGCTGCCCGAGGATTCGAATTTGGCATCACTCAAATGGCATGCCTCACCCGGTCATTGCGATTATAACGCGAGCAAAATGACATACTACATCCCCATTTGGAACATGCTCAAGTGCTTTCTATAAAATGAGCTTTTCACCATGAAAATTGGCAATGCAGCTTTTTTTGTAAGACCTTGGTGCCAGAACAAAAAAAATCTGTAAAACTACCTTGTCTACGGTCTCTCAATTGTCTCACAAAAGACTTGCTACTGTTTTAGCCAGAATTGCCATGCAAAATTTATTTAAATAAGCTACTGGCTGCCTTATTTTTTGAAACAAGCAAACATTATTTGCTTTTGTTTTACTAAATTTCCTTAGCGCTGTAGTTTTTTTCAGGTCTCCTCAAAAGTAAAGTTATGTTTTTCATATCAAAGTGAATGTTTAACCACACAGGTCTAAATCCAACTCAAAAAAATCCTAACCCTAATACACTCGTAGACACGGACATTCATATGTATGTATGTATTTATTCCACAATCAAATATAGCAATTTCGCAACATTTGAATGCAATGCAAACACCAGCAGCAGCCATCGCAGCGGCAGTAACAACAACTATAGCAACTATATTGAGCAATAAATGCAGTCTCCGTGGTATTTGGGTGGCAGCTGCAGGCTACGTACATACATACAGCTCTAATGTGCACTTTTACGCTTGCACTATTTTGCTCCCCACACCCATTTCATTGCATTGGGACACTTTTTATAACGCGTGAAAAGCAAGTAGCCGCAAAAAGAAGAGCTAAAAATACAATCGGTAAAAGCGCATGTTGAAAATTGAAAGACTAGTGGCAAAAAATTCTGCGCGAAATTTGCTCAAAAGCGTAAAATTCACGCCTTTATGTGTACCCAGTGTGACGAGGTAAGAGCGGTGAATGGCCGCGTTCAACAACAACAAACTGCATGAGAAATTGTGGCGAAAATGCGAAATTCAAGAAAAAGTATTATTTGGATATTTTTCTACTTTATTCAAAATTATTTTGTTAGTTGGCGCTTTTTATCCGAAACGCTTTCTTTATTTTGGTTGCAATGCTTTTTTTTTTTGTAAAAGCATTCAACTGCTATTTTATGCACTGTGCGAACAGTTGCACGCCAAGCAGTCGAAACTGAAGCAGAGAGTGCAAAGCAAAAATGCAAAAATGTGTGCATGTTTATGGGTAAAAAGGATTTGAAACGTTTTAAATTTCCATAAAACTTTGATTATCAGTTAGAGCATTTTGCAATAAGATACGTAAATGTGACCTAAAGTTGAAGTTTTTTATATTTATGTACATGAAGAAACTATGAAACCATTTCGGGCTTGAATTTCTTACTATCCGAGACTTCTTGAGTTGGTTTTGGTTAGCCTACAATGCACTACGGTGCACCTCACATACATAAGTACTTATATACATATAAATATCAAACACCCAGCGTCTTTAACTGCGCCTTAAAAGTATTTTTGTGTTGGTTGATACCCTTATTATTTCATTTATTTTTATCAATTGAATTGAATAGGTTTTTCAAACAGGTGCCACCCTTCCTCAAAATTATTTTCGACAGAAAAGTTTCTAAAAGCGCTTCAGTTTGATTCCCATATTGCAATATTCAATTCATACCCATATTGTAATTCAATCAATTAAATTAAATTTAAATTTTCAAACAGGTGGCAACCTTCCACAAAAATATTTTCGACTGTAAGTCTTCTCTTTCTTATAACAGACGTATTGTAATATTTACTTTATCTTATCAATTTACTTAAACTGCAATTTCAAACAGGTGGCAACGCTCTAATTTTTCTTTCTATATTTTAAGTTAGACATCGGTGAAAACTGCGTTCAATGCCATGCATTAGTTTTCGAGTGATGCGCGTACAAACAAACATACAGACAGATAGACAGGCTTATGTTGCTATTACAAGTGATTGTACCCAGAAGATAATTTAGGTAGGCCTTTTTAAGTGAAGCCATTCTAAGAGGCATACCCAAGAAGGGCGGAAAAAAGTTCTTCCTTGCATGCCTTCTAGAAGGGCTTATCCATTTACAATTTACGCGAATGCATAAATTTATATTATTTAGCATTACAAATGAATTTCAATAAACATTTTAAGTTGCAATAACACATATTTGATATAAACCGTAAGCAACTACTTCAAACATGTATGATTTTTATGAATTAAAGAAGCAACTTTAAAAGAACTCCTCCAAAAGGCTTTCTGAAGTACGTCCTAAAAAAGCCCTTCTGGAAGGCCTTCCATGGGTAGCGAAAGAAGAAGCCCTTCAATTTGTGCCACTCCATACAAAAGGAAAGGAGAAAGGAATGTACAGTGGAAGGTCTCTTGACTCTCAGGAAGACCTTTCGGAAGGGATTTTAACTGCTGAAATTTTCTATATATATATATGGGTAGTCTTTCCTAAGAGAATTTCGCGACGGAAATATAACCGTCGCTGCATAGTTTCAGGCATATGCACTACAGTAGTGTGTTGATAAAAAGTAAGACGGAAATTTTAAAAATACTGAAATTATTTTCACTTGCATTTTTGATGTTTCGAAAACTATTTACTTCCGGTAGGTAAACCTCCACGCATAAACTAACACGAATTCAGAAATCATACAAATGGAAATAAATCTAATCAACTGTTTTAGCAATACTGCTCGTTGATATTTATATTTCGGGGACTAGTTCGGGATCATTTCAGGATTAGTTCAGGATATTTTCGCATTTACATAGGATAATTTTGGGACTAATTCGCGACCAGTACGAGTTTTTTTTCGGCAACATTTCGGAACCATTTAAGGACTAGTGCAGGACTTTTTGGGTCTGGCTCTGAACCATTTCGGAACTACTTCGGGACACAAATATTTCTACAGTAAATTGCATGAGTACCTGGCACATACGCCATTTTTTTAATAAAATCAATTTTCAGTTTAGAATTATGTAGTCTTTATTATTTGAATTTAAATTTCATCAGCTCCTGCTGAATCCTGAAAGTTTGCCGTTTAGAGTTGAGTAAATGAGGATTGCAAATGCAAAATATACGTAAGCATATACATATTTTTATTTTGTTTTAAGTTTCTTACATAAATTTAAATTTTTAATAAACGTTTCATGTACGCAGCTTTTTAATACTTGAATGCACATCTAGATCCAGCACAGAAAGGTACACTCACTCTTATGCTTTTGTAAGTAAATAAACCGGAAGTTGTTAAGCTTCTAAACGGCTACCTTAAACCCTCAGCAGCTGAGAACATTTCACAATTCTTAGTTATGCTTTTAGTTGCTAAGCACACATTTAAATTTATGTTGCATAAGCTGCGTTCGTTTCTTTTACCACGTACCAGATTCTACATAAATAATAAATACTAAACAAAGGGAAATAAGAAACGCAGTTTTGTATGATTCCTACGCAACAACGTTTCAACAAATTTTTGCTCGAAATTCTCTAAGAGTGAACATAAAAACGTTACACATTTTAATACAAACTAAAGCTACTTACTTAAATGTGAATTTTAAATATACTAAAATTTTTATTTTTATTATCATGTAATTGCAGTTAGTGGACTTTTTCCTCCGTTAGGATTTCTCTGTGTGACACAGCTGCTGTTTGTGAATTTTTAACGTTAAAAAAGTTAACATTATTCTTTAAGTTCGTTTTTTTTTAGTGGATTAACCTATAGCCTGTGGGGATGGGAAGTTTTAAGCGTTAGTATGCCACGTTTAAAAGTGAGTTTTTGTTGTTAATATTTTTAGTCCCAAAGTTTGCGAATATTTTGAGATAACAAAATATAATTATGGCATTTAGGTGATTCACAAGATGTAGAACACGTTGTAAAGCTTTAAGAACGTAAAATTGTATAAGAATTTCAACATGTTGTTGTTGTGTTGCATAAAAAAACGAATTCAAAAAATAAAAGTATGATTTCTGTGTTTTCTCGTTGCGCATTAACGGCATAACATATGGGTCATTTCAGCAAAGGCGAAACAACAGGTAAAAAAGACTATACATAGATTATGTTTAAATCTGTGAAAACATTAAAGCGATACATTAATCCTTTAGAAATAGGTTTTAATCAATTTATTTTCGACTACTTTCTCTAAATATTTTATTGTTGTAAACGCAGCCGTAGTGCAATTATCTCTGATATAATATTTTTTCATTAAGTTGTCAAAGCATTCCTCGCGTACCTACTAAAGGTGGCAATACAGAAAATAATTATCCAAGAAGAAAGTCAAATTTATGGACTCCAAAACGGTGGTAGGTTAATAAAAAAAATACATTTATCGTGAGAAGTTATAAGAGTTCAAAGGAACGCATATTGGAGCTCCCACCTGTTACAGAAAAATATGTATTTTTTTAACGTACTATACAAATACTTATGCTTCCCAGGCTCGAGAGCTTATATTTTCAACTACCTGCATCTCGTTTACTGCACATGTAAGTTGCATATATGTAGCATGTAACTTGGAAATGCCTTTTGTCGGGAGCTCTCCAGAAACGTTCAGACTTCAGGACTTCTGCAATGTCCTTTAGGCGGAAATAGCTTCCATCGAGGCAACAAAGACTCACTCTGAAGAGTGCGACGTTGGTAAGGGAGATATGAAATTTGTCAGGAGATACCGGGCCAACACTTGGAGAGCAGCTGGGATGCCTCCTTCTTCTTCTTCTTTTCACTCTTGAATAGTTGAGTCTCATGTATGCTATGCGAGCGTTGGAAAAAAACTAGGACTTGCGCAATTGCAAAGTCTTTGTAGTTTAGGGTCGATCGGAGGCGGTCAAAGGAGCTCCATATGCTTGCAATGCCTCAGCTCTCGCTGTTGGTGGGTATTCTGATAGGACATTGTGCGAATGGTATTTACGCCGTAGGATTAGGAGTTCTACCTGATCTGACTTTTATCGGCAGCCAAGAGAATGATGAAGTTGAATCATCTAAGCATTTTCTACTAGACTGCCCAACATCCGCAGGGCTAAGATGAGAAAATTATGCCTCGCACATCCGGACAAATTTTGATGAACTCTCAGTCCCGTTAAGTGTTGGTGGCATCACAAAGAAAAATCTCTTAACTGTCTAAGTGCGTTTCTTGTCTGGAACAACCAATATAACCTAATATAATCTATATGATCCATTGTTTTTGGCAATAAAAATCTGGTTATATAGTTTACCATGCAGTTCACTATCTTTTGTCGAACTCTTTTCCTGAATGATCGGAGGTAGCCTAATAGTACAAGGGTCATTCCATTGAAAAGAGAAAAACGACATAAATTTAAATATGCCCTAATTATCGCTATTTCAGTAGTAACCTCGTTTTAAATGACTAAATTTCCTTAACCTGTGGGAATATATTAAAAAAAATCAAAAGAAGTTGTAAGTTTTGTTTATGGAAACTTCATGCATAAGTAATTACTTTACACCAGTTTTAATATTTCTACGAAGATTATATAACCCTCATTTTTATTGAAAACGAACATATATAGTTCATATTTTAAAACACAATTACATCGTTCTTGAAAATTAAATGTTTTGGCTAAAATTCATCTCTGAGGGCACAGGGGTAAAATAGGTTCTTTTCAGTGTCCCGCCAGTCACATTCATTCAAATGATAGTTACGTAAAGCTAAGAAATGGTTTGGTATTTTTGTTAAAGCAATTTTATACATTAGCTATCGTTCTATTTAAAAAAAATATCTTTCGCTGTTTTATTAGTTCCCACGACACAGTTAAAATTCACAATTGATCACATTTTGGAGTAAAATGTCCCACTAGTCACAATGGAATGGCCCATAACAATACAACAGTACACACATTTAACGGTCTAACAGAATAAACTCATAGCAGTATAACACTTGAATGGTATGACAATATATCAATATAACAACTCAACTGTATAATTGTACAACTTTATTAAAATTAAGAATGAAACAGTATAACAGTACAATGGTATACTAGTAAAATTATATAACGGTATTACAAAATATCAGCAAACGAGTAAAACAGTTACTGTAATTAAGTATTGCGGTAAAACAGTATGCATAATAGCAGTATGTACAAGCAGTATGTATAATAGCAGTATTACAAAGACGATTCGGTCTAGGAATGACAAAATAATCTTCGTAACCTAGTCAAAAGTAGTAGTTAAATTCAGGCAATTTTTTAACCCAGTTGGCTACTCAATTTCCAACCAACACAATGCTTGTACTCATTCATAGAGGCATTCAATGTAATTGCATACCAATTAAATTTGCGTCGAAGAGAGATGCCTAAAAGTCATTGCTTAAATAAAACGTCTACGAGCAGGCAAGTTAAAGATGGTCACAAAACCTTTTTGTAGTACGGCCGGATAAATCTGGCCCACCTTCGACAAGAAAAAGTCAGACTCACTGGAACGTTGTGAATGCTGAAATATTAAATTATTTTTTTTAAATTCCTCCTTTTCTTAAACATTCTATCGAAAATTCAACGTTAAATGAGTCTCCAATAAAAAGTTTCAATCGACCTGAAACACAATGACTTTGTTACAAAACAGTTTTTGTACAAAATCGATTACTTTTGATTAGTATCTTTGTAATTTGTATAAATAATTATGTATGTGTTTTCCCACCTTATGAATAGAAGTCAAGCCAATGATTTCGCGAGACACCAATATCTTTATTTTTGATTGATCCACGACCATAGCAATCTGGCCTACTACAGTGTGCGTCAATTGCGTGCAAGAAATGTAAAAAATTTTGGTTCGTATTAAATAACAGTACAAATGATTCACTACTGCTTTTATTTGTTCCATACAAAATATATGAAATCATATATATAGTATTATTCTATTATTATATATGAAATCTCAATACATATTGACAGAAATCTACCTACAAGGTAGGAAAAGTCATATCGATTTGAAGCTCCACGAACGATTAAAGCTAAATTAAATTTTTTGTTACCAGCTATTAAAGAAACCAGACAGAGGCATTTAAAAAGCATTTAACATTCCGCTCACTCAGTCAATTGCTAAGAATGGCTGCGTAGCGCATGAACAGAGCCACAGAGTATCTATAAATGTTCACACATACATATGTATGTATGTATGTATATAACATCCACAGCCCCTGCTGCCACCAGCATTTATGCTATTGGTATTTTACAGCTGCCGCCAACTCACGGTTGTCTAGGTAACGTATACGCCCAGGAAGCTACCCTAACGTCGCATAATCGGATATTCGCTTCATTTAAACGTTATTTTTATTATTTTATTTTGCACACTGTTTTTCAGTTTGCTACGAGAATGTAAGCAGCTGAAGCGCTTAATCGTACCAACAAAATGTGTTCATAATTTGACAACAACCTCACTTTCAAGTCAACCAACAAACCAACGCAATGAATGCGCGTAAAAAATGAACCACAGAAATTGTCTGGTCTCGGCTTAGCTTTGCGTTGTCTACCAATTTATGGCTACCAGCTTTTTCCCTGTGCTTAAGTGGGCTTGGGTGCACATTTTTTGCGGTGAATTTTGGCAATTGAGTTTTTGTCCTTTCTCACAGTTCGTTAGTCGATTATTGTCGAGCTGCCGTCAGGAATCATAAAATTCCAACATTACAATGTTGAGGGTAGCTGGTATTTTGAATGAGCAATTTTCGGTATGCCTGCCAAATAAAATTTTTTTCCCGTTTTTGTTTTTGCAATGCGCGCCTTTATTAGGCATTTTGTCTGTATGGAAATTGGGGAATTATGAAAGTAGTCTAAGCGCGTTTGGGTGTCTGAGTGCACTTACTATAGTGTTATTCAATTTAGCGGTATTTAAAGAGTAAGATTTAGTCTTTAAAAACTCTGCTATGTAACTCAATTTAGATTTAGGAATTTTATTTTTGAGATTGCTGGCTGTGGAGCCATTGAAGCGCTCGCCAACACTTAGCCGCTAAATGATTAATGTTTGAGTATTGGCTTTTCTGCTGTTCTAATTGATGAAAATTGCAGCAAAACCTATCGACTTTGCCTCTTTCCGCATTTGAAATCCCCTCTGCTGCTGGTGGCTCACTCGTCAGCTGCGGGTGGTAGCCTTCATCAATTACTTAAGTACTATTATGGTTACTCAGACGACCGGTTGAACGATTTCGGTGAAATTCTGTAGCTGATTGCAAGGAAATCAATTGACATCGCCTTCTGTTTCTGCTTTTCTTTCCCTACCTACTTCTTTTTTTCATTAACCACCCCCTCTGCCTGCATTTTTTCTCTAGTTTTTCAACAATTTCTTCTCCTACTTCTTTTTCAGTGCATTGCACTGAAAAAGGAATTTACTCACTGCACAGCGTAAATATTCTTGTTTTCGTTTGAATGTATTTCCTCAATTCTGCCGGTATTTTTGCGCTCCTCACTCAATTTTGTTTGTATTGTTTTTTTAGTCAATGCTTTCAGTTCGCCATTAATATGCGCTTCTAAGATATTTCACGCTTTTTTTTTTTTTTTTTTTTTTCCTTTCTTTTAACTTCAAATAACAAATGCACTTTAAGTGAATTTCCTTTCTTTTCTTATTTTCGCTGCTTTTCAGAAGATAAGTAAGTAAGTTAAGTACGTACTCGTATCTCTCTATCGCCTTAACCATTTCCCATAGTACTTGGCTACCATTCTAATGGCGCCATGACGACTGCGTCTAGACTATACGGCTGAGTACTTAGTTGCACTGCTATTTGACTATTTTTTGTTATCTTGGCAGATTTGGCTGAATTTTCGGTAAATTTTGCTACTCTGCAGTACATTAGTGACAATTACTGTGTGTCTAGTGGCTACTATGAGGTTTGCACTGCCTTGGGCGCTATTGTTTTTTTTTTTGTCATAAAGCATTTTTTGACGAAAGTAAAAATAACACATAATTAACATTTTTTTTCTAGTAGTACTTTTTCTTTATATATTTTGTATATTGATTCTGAAAATAAAAATTATATTTATGTATCAGCTTTAAGGTTGGCGATATCGCATATTTGTTGAAATATGCTCGCCGCATCTGCTTTTATAACTTTCATCCATAATATGAATTTCATGGTGGAAAAATTAAAGCTGATTTCTGGGAAATTTTAAAAATATAGTGAAATTTTTAAGGTATTTGTAATAATTTTAGAGAAATGTATTTTTAAAGGAATCGTATGAACGCCTTCTAAATGTCGACCTTTTTTCTAAACCCTAGAAAATTTGTGTTAAAAACAAAGCTTTTGCTTTGCTAAGCCTACAATTAAAAATATATATGACGAAATGAAAACCTCCTCCTTTTATATGGTCGGTAAAACCCTGAATTTTTGTGGAAAAAGAAATGACACGGAAAAAATTATTTTTTAACAATTCAATTTTCACAAAAATTTTTCCACTAAAATAATTTAACTCAGTTTGGGTTGTTTTTTCTGCTTTTAGTAAAAAAAAAAAATTTCCAAGAAATGCATTTTTTCTTAAAAAAAACTGTTTTTCTTATAGATGAGGTAATTACTTTCAGAATTTATTTTATTTTTTTTTTAATTACTCCGCTTTCCTAATTTTTTTCTGAAAGTTTACTTTGTCTCAAAAAATTTATTATTTTTATAAGTGACTTTTTTAAACAAATTTTTAAATTTTGTGGTAAATTTTTTTAGTTTTATTATAAATATCTACATACATTTAAAAAAAAATAAAGCATTAAAACTATTCTCACAGTTTTCTTATAAGTGGAGAAAATCTTTGGAAAGCATGTTACCCTTGTTCCTCAAAGAGTTAAAACCTCTGATTCTGCTGGTGCTACAAACAGCGGTTAGAAGTTTCAGATACAGTAAAATTGGCTAATTCTGTAACAGTTTCTTACACGTTTATGTCGCTCTCGCATGCCACTTTCAGCGAAGAAGCTTGTACTTTGATACACGGGAAACAAGTGACTATTTCTCATGGAACCATTTTGAAAATCTTATGAAGCGTAGAATTGATTTTATTTCTTCCTCATCTCTGCGACTTCTGCGTACCAAATAGCCAATGACCGGTTACACTCGCAATGACCTTAAAAATGTCCTCTCTTGAGAGGTTGAGTAGTTTTTCTGCTTTTTTAACCGACTTCCAAAAACGGAGGAGGTTATCAGTTCTTCGGAATATATATATTTTTTTTTATGTATGTTGCCGCATAACTTTGGACCACGTCAACCGATTTCGATAATTCTGCATCGAAAAGGTAGTGAGTGTCTCATATATGAATTCGCCTTGGTAGAGAATTGTTACAGAAACGAGCTACAGAAGTCCAACCAAGGGATATACGCTCAAGCATCTAAGACGGTGGAAAATCACAGTCGCTTTCAAAAGATATCTAAATGCCTGCTTCTTATAAAGTTTGCTTATTAATATAAAAAAAGATAAAAATGTATCATAAGAAACGACTTAGAACCAGACATATGCTGATCTGTGCAGCCGAAAATATGCGATTAAAAACGCGAGGAAGTCTCAACATCGAAAAGCTGCAATTACAACAGGCAGCCAGCATCTTAAACACCCGACTATCGCACCAGCTCAGTGAGACTACTCTTCAACAGACTGATAGAGTACAGAGGAGCTAAGGTCGAATCTTACGCTGATATGGGCGTATATCGGTATATAATTTTCGATCCTTTAGCAAACATACCAACAGAAGATGTGCCGAATTCAATCATAACAGCTCCTAATCAGGAGCAGGTATTTCACTGAATCTTTCACAACCCACCTGTTGCGTAAGATTTGCTAATTTGTCTGTTGGTATGCTGAAATTTTCAAATTTCTTTAAAGAAAAATGTATTATATCTTGGAATTCAAAAAAACTATAAAACACACTATGACGATATATACCCATCAAAGCAACCCAAGAGTAGTCTCTATTTGCATGTTTACAGCTTGACAGCCTAGAAATAGGCTAATATTATTTGAATTGTCGACATAACTGTGTACTTGCCATTGCTATTGAATTGTGCTTTCCTTTTCAAAATGTGAGCTTGACTGTCCTTCAACCCAATCTACATACAATAAAAAGGAATTCATGCGGGTACAAAGGGTTGGGCAAATTGGCAAATGAAAGAGACAAAAGCAAATGCATGTGCAAAACGTGGGCATATTGCACACACTCACGTGAGCTTACATATGTACATCCATGTATGCACTTGCAGCTTTTGATTGTTTCTCATTACATTTAACGCCTTCAAGCAATGAAACAAAGGAGAGTGTTCTATTGTCTTTGGCTGCTGTTGTTTTCGATGTTTTGTTTAAGTTAATGTGCTAGATAAATATGTGTTGAGATAAATGTGCGTGCACAATTGAAATGCATATGTATATCTACATTAAGTTGCCTCACCAAAAA
>NW_023458560.1:29524790-29532499 GCF_013731165.1 Rhagoletis pomonella
AAAATGGTTAAAAATACACGGAAAACAACAACAAAATGCACTGCAGAAAAATTATTTTTAACCAGATAAGCTGATAACCAGGCAAGCGTGAACAACCACATTATATTTACAGGCGATATGAATTTCTATAGTTAACTATGTGACTCTGAATATAAACTTATAGTTAAACCCTTTCTGATGGTTAAGTTAACAATGGTTTAACTTTATTTAACTAAACGCAGATTTGAATTTTAGTTAACTTTTGCCAAAATTTAGAATTCTCCCACGAATTAAGTACTTGTTAAGTCATAAGGTATGATGATAAGTTTTCGTTATCATAGTAATTTGACTTTAGTTTATCTTTACACTTATCAACTCACTGTGCTCATCTACAATGATTAACTAGTTTTTCCTATCTTCACTCAGCGCAGTTTGTGTTTAACAATATGACTCAATATGGCATCTTGTCTTTCATTCGCATGCAGTTGACGTATAACAAGCGTTATCAGTCATTGTGCTTTATTGTTGTCATTACTGCCTTCGGCACTGCTTTTCAGCTGTAATCACTACCTCGCACTATTCGCAGGGAGATAACGCGTTCGAAAGTGCGCTTTATGAGAAATCTTAATGCGTTGGCATTCATTAAAGTGCACGTTAATGCGGCGACAATTTCAATATTAAAACCAAGAAGCTCAGTTAATTTTTGAGCCATTTCTTTTTTAATAAGAAAGTAAATGAGTTGTACTGCCATAGCAAAAATCTCAACTAAGTGGCTGTAGTTTGGTTTTTTTTGTAATAAATCACACTCAATTAAGCTTGATAATTAAGTCAAGTCAATAATCAAGATCAATTGTCAAATTTAATAAATCTGTCCTTTTCTACGAAGCAAATATGTTACACTCTAAAAAGTGCATGTCAAACCACTACTGCAAAGTGTTTATTTTTCAACCAGAATCTGTTCAAGTATACGCACAAGATGTTCAAGATTTGATTTTAAACCTGAGTTGTTTAAAATATACACATAAATATACACATGAAATGTTTAAAATTACAAACATTTTGAAAGTAAAAATATATTTTTTACAAATAGCAAATACTAAGTGCCAGGGGCACACCCTGGAATATATTTTTTTGGCGGGAAAGGGTTTATACTTCTAAATATATATCATCAGAAAATACTGAAAATTCGCTTCAGATAATACGTTCTTTAAAATACATTTATGCAAGTTTTATGTACAGTATGTAATAAATCAATAAACTTTTCAAAGTTTCATAAATTGCATTTTATTTACATAAAATTTACAAAGAACTCAAACATTTTCAACCGGCTTCAAAAAAGGGGAGCTTATCAATTCTTCGGAGTATTTTTTCTTCTTTTATGTATGCCACCGCATAACTTTGGACCGTGTGAACCGATTCCAATAATTCTTTTTTTTTTACCGAAAAGATGGTACCTTAAAGGTCGTCCCGTAACTTGGTTTGGATCCGATCATTAAATCATGAAAAAATTAACGGTACTCCTAAATTTGTAAATGAGAATTGAGGTCGGGTTTGCTTTTTGCTTAAAAATTACTTGTTTAATAAAAATTTCTATAAACACAAGTTTCACTCAACTTTCAAAAGTAACCAAAAATTTAAAAAAAGCATTTTATTTAATATAAATAAGATAAATAATTCCATGAAATTTTTAAACTTGTATGTTAATTTTCGTCGATTACTGGTTTCTAATTTTTTTAATACTTCGAATACCGAAAATTTAACTGAACTTGTATTTTTATCATGTAGCTCATTTTGGTGGAACGAATTCGAAGATAGCAAATTAAATCTTCGAATGCTTGTTAAGTACATATCAGTTGTAAACTTTTTTAGGCTTTTGAACCCCAAAGCTAATGCTAAGTGCTCACATTTACTCAACTTTAAACACTATGTGTGTGGTTTTTCTCTACGTGACAAATTTGGTATGTAAAAGTAAACAGGCAGTATTTAATTTTGCACACACTAGGAGAGGAAACTGGTTACCTCTTTATATGCGTAAATTTAAGCAAAAATTTTTTAAAGGAAATTTTAAATATTTTATGTGTAAACTGTGAAATTGTGAACAATAAATGTTTAGAACTCAAAAAACCAATTTGAAATTTGTTCTATGCCACACATATGATAAGTAAAAGGAAGCAAACAGTGTTGCGAATTTAATTAACACGGTGTGTAAATTTGCATTCATTAAGAGAGGAATTACCTAGAGGTTACCTATCTTAATATGGGGGATATGATTACAATTGAGCTTCAATGGGTATGATGCAGTTGTAAATGTATGACGCAAATTAAGTAGAAAACATACTCGACTGAGAAAAGAGCTTAGTAATGTCCACTTAATATTTATATGTCTCTGTGTAACATGCTAACAATAGCGCTGCACTTCAAATAAATACGTATTTTATGTGTAAGTGACCTTTGCTTAGCTTGTTCGATGCTCGACTGAAAACACTGGATCACAAATTTTAGTTTGGTTTTTGTTCTCCCGACGCCACTAAACAATTTCTATGTAGAATTGCTCGGTGATTCCGACAATCAAGTTAATTTTTTTTTTCTATGGATACGTTTTTGAGATGTTTGCAATTTACCGTTATTCAGCTTCAGTTCCACTTAATTAGGTATATATTACGAAACAATTTAAAAATCTTAATATGAAATACGGCAAATGAAAGCTAATAAAATTCTCAAAAAAAAAAACGGGAATGATTAATTTATTTTTCAGAAACCATCAGTCCTATCGGAAAGTGATGTATACATGGTTTATGGAGAATTGTATTAGCTTTCATTTGCCGTATCTAGCATTAATAATAATAATACTAGATTGGCGCTTATACATATGTTAGTGATTGGCCGAGCTTCTCCTCTAATTTGTGGCGTGCGCCTTGATGTTGCCACATAAAGCGGAGGGACCTACAGTTTTACGCCGACTCCGAACGGCGATTGTATTCTTATGAGAAGCTGTTTTTCATGGCAGAAATACGCTCGGAGGTTTGCCATTGCCTGCCGGGGGACGACCGCTGTTAAGAAAATACCTTCTTTCTATATTTTTTTCGATGTTGCTTTGACCAGGGCTTGAACGCAGGCTCTGCGGAGTGTAAGCGCGCACTGCTTACCACTACGCTACAGCGGCCGATACGTATCTCGTATTAAGATTTTTAAATTGGTTCGTAAGATATATTTGATTGAGTGGAATCAATTTTTTTTTAAAGCTGAATAACGGTAAATTGAAAATATCTCGAAAACTTGTCCATCGAATAAAAAATTAACTAGATTTTCGGAATCAGCGAGCAATTCTATAAACGAATTGGACAGTGGCATCCATTGAACATTTTTGCTGTACCCCAGTGTAATTAACGTGACAACTTTTTGCCAGAAATGAAATTATTTTTCAAATAATCCAATAAGACTTAAGTGGTTCGTATGGCAATTGAATCACAGATCCCAGATTCCAACCAGCCTGGCTCATTAATAACTTTGTGCTTATTTTATAATCTACCTGTGGCCAAATAACTGTCCTGCTAATTGTGCTGTTGCTTTTAGCCTAAATGCAGATTTCTCACAACTAGGCCTAGAGCATACGAGCTCAGAACTTTTGGTTAGTACTGTCGTGGGAGTAGTGTGCAAAGCTTCGGTTATACACAGTTTCGCAAGCCTTTGCGCACCCTGGAAACTTTTGGCGTTTGTCTTTCTTCTTTGATTTAAGCTCAATTAAATTGTTGAATACAGGCTATAAATAATAATAAAAAAAAAGTGTAATGAAACTTTTAATAAAAGCACTTTTGCACCCTTTTTTTTAGCTCATTCAAATTTCCCGCACATCATCTACCCTATTCCTTAACAAAAGAAGCAACATTTTAAACTCACTATTTGATAAATAGTTATAAGTATCAACACTTATCACAAGACTTTTGAATCTTTGCTTAAATTGTGTTAAATTTGGAAAAACTTCTATTGCCTGCAAGCCAAGTTAAACCTGTGAAACGAAAACTTTTCTGCACTGGTATGAATCCAAAAAGTGCTCACATTTCGAGTTCGTATTTATTTTCTTAAATACAGGTAACCATTTACATTGCAAAACGCAATGGAAAGAGTTAAATAACAACACTACTTGACCTAATCCCACCACGGCAAATATCTATTCTTCTTCGCTTTCAGCAGGAACAATGATTTCACTTAAATTCCATATACAAAAATACTCGTATAATAAATACAATGGGAAATGTAGCAGAAAGTACTAAAGACGCTTGCGGCCAGCACACATCGTCAAACTACGTCAGGTTAAAGTTTTAAATAATCGTATTATTTATAAGTATACCACCTACTTAATGGTACTTTTGTAGCCATTCATGTCTGTTTAAGTAAGTTTCTTTGATACATAGTATGTATGTTCGTACGTATGTAGTACATACTTTTATGCACTTCAACGAACGACGTACACTTCAAATGAGAAGCATTTTATCATTAAAAAGTTACAAAGTCAATTAAAAAAGTGTTTTAAAAAGCACACACACTCCGAAAAATTGGTGAAGAGGATAAGCTCTGGCAACGACTTGCACGTTTGCAGGGTGCATATGTTCATATGTATTTTTTCGGTATGCTCGTTTCCAAAAGATTTAGCGTACAATATTTCTTAGTAAATGGCTAATTTTTTCGCGAATATTGCAATGTCCTATGCCCAGATACAAACTAGTATGGCTACTTCTTGTGTGGCTTTACTCTATTGACTTTACTTGACGAAATGTTAGGAAAGTTTCTATGTTCTGATATAATATTTACATAGAAGCTGCAAAAAAAATTAAAAAATGCTTCTTACACAATAAAAAAACATACTCGTACCAGGTAACCATGTAATTTGATGTGTAAACATCTGTGTTTGGCTTGGCATTGCATTACGCGATTAAGTTACATACATTAATAGGTTAGGTTAGAAATTAAACATTAATTTCATTTCATTTTGTCGGCACCAACACACGACTTTTTCATTACCACTTTGGGAATAGTTCACGATTATTTCTGGACCATTTCGTGACGTTACTAAATGATCCCGAAATTTTCCTGAAGTGATTTTGAAAACGTCGGTCGTGAAGTTTTCACGAAAAGAGCTCGAACAAGTCTTGAAACGGTCCCAAAATGGTCCATTTCTTATATAAAAATGATCACAAACTAGTCTTAAAATAATCTGTAACTAGTCCCGAAATGTTTCTTAATTAGACTCGAAATGTTCCTAAAATAATCCTAAACCAGTCCCAAAATATTCCTGTAGGTACTGGTTTCAAAGTTATCTCGAACTAATCACGAAATAGTCCTCACTTAATCCTAAACTAGTCTGAGTCTAGAACTACTTAGTCCTGAAATGGTTCTGAAATAGCTTCGAAATGGCCCTAAAATAGCGCAGACCTGGTCATGAAACGGTAACGAACTAATCCTAAAATGATCCGGCACTAAGCCCAAAAGGATCCCGAACAAATTCTAAAATAGTCCTGAACATATCCCGAAACTAGACCCGAAATTAACCCGAAATGGTCAGAAACCATATTCGTGAGCTAGTCCAAAAATTGCTCTCAAGTAGCCCGAAACTAGGCTAGAAATGTCCAATTACAAATTTTCTGCAGGGTAAACGAAAATTTTACCCATACCGAGAGCTAAGATGTTTACACATCAACAATTCGGGTTTCAGGCTAGCCTGGGTAAAGATAAAGTTTCATTGGCACATATTTCATCTGGGGTCCCGGCCATTGGAACGTACTGAGAAGTTGGATAAGGTCGGAGCATCTCTTGATGAATTCGAAGCAGAAACAATAAACCGTCCACTGCCCAATTTTCACATATATGTATCTAATACACGTTGGAAAACCTTTCAAACCTCCAAAAGTGGGTGGAATATATGGCCGCAGTGTGACAAACCAAACACAGAGGAACCTCTAAAGAGATCGAGAAGAGATATAGTCAGGTTAACTGCCCCGATAACGAGACCCGTTGGCGAGCATGCAGCCATAATGGGCCTCCCTTACAAACCACGGTGCCACAGCTGCAATCTAGAAGGAAGTAAGGAAACGACCCTACACTACATTTGCGAGTTCTCTGCGTTGGCATGCATAAGGAGGTATGATAAACTAGAGAGATTATCTATCTAAAGTCTGAAGACATAACATAAATAGATTCATTGAAAAATCCAAGTAGTTTGACGGAACTGACGAATCATGAAAGTAGATCATATCAGCGATCCCAGAGAAATCACATCCTCCTGGGTAAGTACTCAGACTAAGTTTCTACGAACCAAGGAGACCATCCGATCTTCTCCTTCTAACCACAACACTAGTTTTGGCAGGGTTAGCGGTGAGACCATTTCCATTACGCCAAGTGCCAATCATCTTCAGTATAGAGTGCACTTTCCTGCAAACAGCCGGCTGATATGAATCCATGAATAGACAGGCTACATTGCTCGAATAGGCTTGAGCATAGATATCAGAGTCATTAAGAGTGACCAGTAGAGAATCAATAACCAAGCTCCAGAGCAAAGCACACCACCGTAAGGACAACCCTTGTTAATTCCGCACTGAACCGTTTTACTATGCAGCACTCACGTCCCACATAACAACAGTGCATCACTTCCCTAAATTCTTCTGGAACCATGAGTACAGTACTGCCAAGCTGGGTATTTAGGCTCGGGGACACGATGGCAACGAACAGGCCTACCCAAACTCGGAAGTATACCGAATTTACCTGAGTGGCACGTCTTGGAGATCATTTGAGCTTCTTTGGGCCCAAATTAAATAAAGTATCAAGCATTTAAGAGCCCCCGTGAAACTCGTTTCTGTTCACTGGCAAAATGTCATACATTTTCATATTCGGAACTAATAAAATTTTATTTAGAAGCTGAATAATCTTATTTATATCTGTTCATCTCCGCCCTCTCCTCACTCACTGTAATTACAATAAATCACAAAGGTCCAAAAAAAAGTACCTCAAAAATTAGGTACATTTACAAAAGATGTTTAATCACAAATTAGCGACATTAATCAAACATCTGCACAAAGAAGTCAACGAAAGGGATTTAGCAATAAATTTAAATACCTAAGCGTCAGAGCGGTGGCATTTTTATGTACTTAAATTTGCTTACCTTTTTTCACTTAGTCACATAGATTAGCGCCTAAATGCTGCGAAGAAATGGGTTGTCATAAGCCAACTGTGAAGCTGCAATAAAATGTAGAAAAAATGTAGGTATTAAGAATTTCTGTGGTCACACTTTTAATTAAGAAACTTTTAGACAATTGTTGGAAATTTTTGAGAAAAACTTAAATACTGAAAAGCCACAAAAATGCGAAGAGGGACAGTTAAAAAAAATAAAATAAAGACGGAAAAAATATTTGTACGCTTAAAGTCATAAATCACCAAGGGCTATTATTGTTTAACAGCCTAAATTGTTTGTGCAACTACAAACTGACATTTCGCAAGCAAGTGACTTAAGCGTCAGTTGGAGGCGTCGTGTGAAATTCCCCCGAGAGCGAGAGCTTGTGGTTAGATAAATATGTATATCTACTTTTTAAACTTTTTGAGTAATGTTTTTTTGTTGTTTTTCCATTTTTTCCCTTTTCGAACGCTCTCACACCCGTTTGCTGTGCCAACTGACGCAACTCCATTAGAGTATTTTCATTAGATGGCGCATGAAATTTCGTTTGCCACAAAGTTTTTTGGCC
>NW_023458560.1:29532599-29548741 GCF_013731165.1 Rhagoletis pomonella
TCATTAGATGGCGCATGAAATTTCGTTTGCCACAAAGTTTTTTGGCCTGTTTTGTGGTTGCTTTATTCAACTTATTTTCTTGATTTATTTTTTTACTTTTTTCTACACTTCTCGCTTCCCATTTCCGTTTGGCTGAAATTAAAATACGCAAAAGTTTCGTTTCAATGTTGGTCAGGTTCCTGTTTTGCAATTTCTAAGCTACATAAATCACATTGTCCACCGGCTAGCAGGCCAAAGGAGAGCCCTCTTTAGAAACACACACACACACATACTCATGAGACGGCGCTTTAGTGAAGCAGCTAAGGGCCTGTCCAACATGGAATACTACACAGCCTTTACTACAGAGAACAAAGCAGCGTAGGAGACGATGTTGGAAGATTGGAATTGGAAAAGCAACAAATCCATTTCACCTGTCAGATTAGAGCGTAGCACTTGGCTATACCAAAAAGCTAAAAAAATATACAAAAAATAGAAGCGCAAATGCATATACAAAACTCAGTCCTTAGCAGAATATCAGACCAGCTAGCTAGCTGCCTTAGGATTATATGCTCCTGCTCCTGCTTTAGATGTTTTTCGTCCTGCCGATTAAGCGGCTTGTAGTGGGGGAAAAAAGGCAAAAATACTTATACAAACAAATTTTGCTTATTTTCCGGCTAGTTGTGCCTGCAACAATTGTTTATTCGTATCCTATGTTGTTGCATTAGGTGAATGCAAAATCGTAAACACACAATCGAAAAAATAGTCTGCACAGTGAGAGTGGCGCACAGTGTCGCGTCCCGATATTTGGCGTGGACAAAAATAGTAAACTGCAAAGTTTCACACAGACAACTTTACCAACTCTTCGGAACTTAAACAGGACAATTCCTGCAACCGTCTTTCAACTCACCACAGTCTGTCGAAAGAGAAAAGTCTTTCGTAAGACAATTGTCTATTCATGCAATTATGTCGAAAGCTCTTTACTGTCTTTCGAAAGACTATTGGAAAGATCTGCTAACGAAGAAGCCGTAGCGTTGTGTTGTTCGCCTTTTAGCAGTGTTTTTTTTTTTTATTGAATTAGATTAAAAAATATATAATTTTCATTTTAAAACAATAAAAAGTAATAAATAAAAATTTCATAAAAAAATAAAAAATAAATAAAATGAAATATACAAAAAAAAAAAATTAAAATACTTTTTAAAAATTAAATGAGATAAATTTTTTTTCTTAAAACAATAAAATCTAAAAGGTAAAGAAAAGAAAAAATTTAAATCATAAAAGTAAAAAACTTTTGATTTTTAAAACAAAATTTTAAAATTATAAGAAATCCAAATAAGTTGAAAAAGACAAAAAATTAAATAAGATACTATAAACTAAATGAAATAAAATAAAATAAGAAAATTTTATTCACAATAAGAACAAACTAAATTAAAAAACAAATGTTAAGATGCTAAAAACTAATTATTTTTTTTTTATAACTTATATTTTATTTGCAATCTATCTTACATGAGACATTCAGCAAATTAGATCTTATAAAATAATGACAGCGGTAGTTTGCCTTGCACAAATCTACATAGAGAAATATGTATTAAATTTGATATATTTACATACATTCTTAAGTTGTATAAATTTCAAAATTATTTAAAAATTGCTTAGCTTCATTGTAGAGTTCATTATAATTTCTCACTTAAAGTAGGGTTCTTATTTATCTAAATTTAACTTAAGCTTTCTAGCTTTTTATTATAGTAATTACAATTTTTTTTTCTTTTTATAAATATACATATAATATATATATATATATATACATATATATATAATAATATATATTTATATATATGTACATATAAATATATATATATTTTTTTAGAGAGAATTCAAATTTAGAGGAATGGCGGCGCTTTAGCCGTATAGTTTCGTTAGTGGTATCTAATAAACAAATAGCAGTTGGGTTTATGTGGTTAGATAGGCGTGTAAGATATCTAGCACTGTATTTTGGTAATTCACACTTTATAAATGGAATACCCAGGTCCTTGTGAATAGCTTCATTAGTGACAAACCAAGGCGCATTAACCATTGATCGTAATGTTTTAGATTGATACCGTTGCAGGATCTCCACATTGGATTTCCTAGCAGTACCCCAAAGCTGTATGCCGTAGGTCCAAATAGGTTTAAGTATAGCTTTGTATAGCCGTACTTTGTTTTCTAGACTTAGTTGAGATTTGCGACCCAACAGCCAGTACATCCGTTTTGTTTTTATTTTTAGTTGCTGTTGTTTAGCCTTGATATGGGGTTTCCAAGTTAGGCGTCGATCAAGATGCATTCCTAAGTATTTGACCTTATCACTAGTAGGAATCTGATTATTATTGAGAAATACAGCAGGACATTGATCTCTTCTTAATGTAAAAGTGACATGTGTGGACTTTTCTGCGTTAACTTTAATTTTCCATTTTATAAGCCAAGATTCTAAAAGGTCAAGTTGATTTTGAAGATTAGAAGAAGCTTCTACAGGGGACTCGCTACAAGCGATAAAAGCGGTATCATCAGCAAAAGTCGCCACTTCTACTTCTTCTGATGTTGGCATATCCGATGTAAATATAGTATATGTCGGGACCTAAAACACTACCCTGAGGCACACCAGCATTAATTCCATAAATTTCTGATGTCGCATCCTGGTATCTTACGTAAAAGTGTCTGTAACTTAAATAGGACTTGAGTACTAAGTAGAAATGTACTGGCAAAAGCTATTTTATTTTAAAAAGAAGTCCCGCGTGCCATACTTTGTCATAGGCTTGTTGAATATCTAGAAAAGCTGCTGAAGTGCATCTGTAATAACATTTTCAATCCTATGGCATTGCTCCGGTGTACCATGCTTCACTCTAAACCCAAACTGATGTTCAGGTATGATGTTGTGATCCTCAATTACTGGCAACATTCTTTGCAAAAATATTCTTTCGAATATTTTGGAAAATGTTGCCAGCAGACTAATAGGACGGTATGACTTGACACAGTTTTCGGGTTTATTCGGTTTAGGTACCATGATAACAGCAACACATTTCCACTGAGTTGGGTAGTGGTTTGTATTAAGAATAGCATTGTAAATATTAGTTAGAAATTCGATAGCTTTCTCAGGAAGAGCCTTCACAACTTTGCTATCAATATAGTCGTAACCAGGCGTTTTGCCATTAGTTAATTTAAACACTTCTGCTGAGACTTCACTATTTAATATCTTACTGATTGGCAAGTCCATTTGACATGGACATTCCAGAAAATTCAATACCTCTGTATCGTCGGTGCTGCTATTCAAAGAATTAGGCTGGAATGTTTGATATAGATGTTTAGCAAAAGCCTCTGCTTTGGTTTCATCACTCCTGCACCATACACCATCTGAATCCCTTACTGGGACGTTACGCTTGGTTGGTCGTTTTAGGTACTTTGTAGCTCTCCAGAGACTGTGCTCATCATTTTTTGTATGTTCAAGGTTTTTAATGAACGAACTGAAATACTTATTTTTAAAATCAGATAGCTTTAACTTTAGTTGCTTCGTCGCTTTATTAAGAGCTCTCTTTTCTGCGGGATATCTATTTTCCTGCCAGGCTTTTCTTAATCTTCTCTTGGAAGCAATAAGCTGCAATATTTCAGCTGGAAGTTGAATATTATCATTAGGAGTAGGTTGCTCCTTAGGGCTTGATAAATGTGCAGCCTCAAGGATAAGATTTGTAGAAGATTATATTGCTGCGTCCAGGTCAACGCCTGTTTCTATCGATACATTTAAGTCAATATGTTCAGCAATCCACTGTTGAAATAATTCGATGTTAGTTTTTGGGGTAAGGATCTTATATTTTTTAGAAATTTTATGAACATTGCCATTATATAACACAATTAAGGGAGAATGATCGGAACTAAGATCATTACTGCCCTCAATGCTTAGTTTGCTATTGGGTATACCAGTGTATACCACAAAATCAAGAAGATCCGGGATTTTTCTGGGATCACTTGGCCAGTATGTTGGCATGCCTGTAGACAAAATGTCATAATTTCTTTTAGTGATGCATCTTTGAAGCTCTCTGCCTTTAGGGTTAACGAGCCTAGATCCCCACCATGGGTGCTTTGCATTAAAGTCCCCTCCTACAAAAAATTTGGAGCCAAAATTTTTAAAAATATCCTCATACTGATCAGTTCTTATACTGAATCGTGGTGGAAAGTATACTGAATATATGGGTAAATCGTGAGAGTCACATTAATTTTAACACCGGCCGCTTGTAAATATTCTTCTTTCACTTCTTCCAAAACTTCATATTTGATGGTAGATCTGATTAAGATAGCAGAGCCGCCATGAGCTCTGTCGTAGGGATGATTTGTGGAAATAAGGTTGTAACCCATAACTTTAAAGTAGGATTTACTCGTGAAATGAGTTTCGGACACTAAGAAAATATCAATATTGTTTGAATTGAGGAACATTTTTACTTCATCAACAGGGCTGTTCAAGCCATTCGTGTTCCAAATCGCTATTCGCAGGTTTACTTGCATAACAACAACAGGGACATCCATTTAAATAAGCTTCGAGTCATTTCAAGTTGTTTAGAAAGAAAAAATTTTCAATCATTTCAAGCGGGTTATTATTTTGATTGGAATTATTTTGGACACATTGTGCATAAGACATATTTGGGTTATCGTTTACATTTTCTCTTTGTGTAGAGTTATGCAATTGAGGGAAATGTTGACCTGCATGAGAATAAGTTAAAACATTCTGTCTTTTATCCGAAAAAAATAGGTTTTTAGACAAGGTTCTGATACACCTTACATCCCTTATAGTTCGCTGGGTGGTTTTGCAAGCAGTTAATGCATTTGGCTGGTGTATCTTTGCTTTTCCCACATTCCACTGTTGCGTGATCTAAACCACATTTAACACATCTATACGGTTTTGTGCAATATGATTTGGTATGACCAAACTCTTGGCACCGATGACATTGTACAATGTCAGTAACCCTCTTTGGTGGGTCAACCTTTACAACAGCATTAGCGAGATATTTTAATTCAAATATATTTTTTTGTTATTGTTTGGTTCTAGATCAATGAAATGCATACATAAAGGCATGTTTGTGAATCTGCTTCGTATATTACTCACATTTCTTACCTGAAAACCCAACGCTTCTATTTCTTTTTTTATTTCATCTACTGGAGTAGAGTAGTGTAAATTTTTCAAAACAATTCGATACGCACGCTCCTGCTTAAGTTGATATGTATGGAAGTTGATTTGTTTTTCCTTCATATCTGCAATTAGAGCTCTGTATGAATCTATAGATTTGACCATCACTCTAATTTGACTATCTCGTAGGGCTTTATAACTAAACTCTGACTTATTTATAACACTTTCGAAATACTTAATCATACCGCTTTTTATCTGTAATATTAGGTATAGTAATTGGTGGCGGTTTTGGTAGAGTCTCTTCCATGTTCTGATCTGGTACATTATGGCTTTCCGACTCGTCTTCTAAGCCGGCAAACATATTTGTGCTACTGGGATTATTGATGATATTATTGTTGTTGTTGTTGTTTGTGTTACTACAACTATCGATGGTATAATTGTTGTTTTCAGGAATGTCATTAGTTAAGTTCATGTGGCCGTTTGACTTTGTTCGCTTGCGATCAATAGTTGGAGAGCCAAACTGTCGCCTTTTGCTTGTCACTGTTTGCCATTCCACTTTATTCTCACCTTCGGTGCTCATTTCAATATTCTCATTAGCAGCGATGGCAGGTGAGCCACTCATAGTTGTCATGTTGATTGAGTTATATTGTAGCAAATCAATTATGTTTGTTGTTAGTGTTCGGTATTGGCTAGTCAGAGTATTTAAGGCATACTCAAGACCTGACGTCCTCTGCATCGCGTGACCTTGCTCTAAAGGTGAGCGCTGGTCACTCATTTATTCACGTGTTATATTCGCTTCAGTTTTTTATCAAACTTTAATTTAAAAAAATAACACTCTCGAGCTTAAATAAATTTATTTTTACGTTTTTTTAATGTTTATTGGGTTTCTGGAGTTGCGCTTTTTAATTGTTGTTATCAAAATTACATACTAAATTAGAAATTAACTTCGACTTCTAATTCACATGTGCACTTGCTAACTCTCTCACAGCAACTCTAAAAACTAAATGAAACAAAAATAAAATAAAAAAAAATTAAGTTCACAATAAGAACAAACTAAATTAAAAAATAAAATGTTGCTTCTCAACAATAAAAGGTAATAAAAAAATTTTATCAAAAATAAAAAAACAAAACTAAAGTGAAACAAGAATGAAAAAATATAGCATTAAAAATCAAATTATAGTCTAAAATTTAAATCGGGAAAATAACAAAAATAAATCAGAAATGAAAAAAAATCTAGTTAAAAATCGAGTAAAATTAACAATAAAATATTTTCAATTATTAAAACACAATTTAAAAATTAAAAGAAATTTAGGTGAAATGAAAAAAGGCAAAAAATTAAATAAGATCCTAAAAATTAAAGGAAATATAAAAATATATATCTATATATTTCTTTTTAAAACAATAAAAATTAAAAAATTTAAAGAAAATTAAATAAACAAAAGAAACACAAATTAATTTTAAGGAAAGAAAAAAATTAATAAAACGTGTTTCTAAAAATTAAAAAAAAATTTAAATATTTCTTTTTTGACAATAACAACTCAACCTTTAAAAAAAATTTAATCAAAAAAACAATTTTATTAAAAAAAAAATAAAAAATAAATAAAATAAGTTCCTAAAAATTTAATAAAATTAAAAAATATATTCTTCTTAAAGAGGTGCTATTGATCTAAACATTAAAAGAAAATGTTATTAGAAAAGAAAAAAGATAAGTAAAAAAGAAAAAAAGCCACAAAATAAATTTCTAAAAATTAATTGAAATTAAAAAATATATATTTTTCTTTTTAAAACAATAAAATCTAAAATTAAATAAAATTGTGCTAGACTAACAAAAGTCTTTCGCACTATCTTTACATCTGTATTTCAATTGTCTTACGAAAGACTTTTACTATCTTAGTCAGAATTTACCTGTAAATCCGCTTATTTGGGCTCATTTGCTTTAAGGTTTTATTCTTTATAACGGACCTTTTGAAATGCCAAACGTAGAGAAACGAATCAGAAAGTACCCTGCAGGAAATATTTTAAGCTTTCAGAAAAGTTATCAATCGTTGAAATAGGTGAAATCGGTATATTTTGGTCATAAGTAACATTGGTTTCGAAGGTTTCTCTTTTTAAACTCCAGAGCCTAAGTAAACATACATATTTTTCAAAGATATTTAAGACATTGGCAAGTATTAGTATCTGCTGCATATTGCCATAATTTTTATTTTTTTGTAAATCCAACACCAACTTTTTTTTATTTTGTCCAGCTCGCAACACTGTATGGCGTATGTAAATTTATGTACCAGCACATATGCCAAGGGGGTCTAAAAGTAGTTAAACAAATAAACAAAATGAAATATTTACCACAACAATTAAGGCGAATAGTTGGCAATGAATCGAGAGCGTTGAACGGACAAAACAGCAATAAAAATAACAACAGGAAACTAACTAAATATCTACCTCTAGAGTTTGCATAGCAGCAATAACAAGAAATGAGTGCCGGAAGCAGCAGGAGTAACTAATTTTCTAGCAAATAGCCGGAAAGTTTACGCCATCAGCATGAGAATCGCACAGGCTAACACATCCCCAGACAAGCATATATGTACACTTCCTAATGAATACCTCACAACTTGAATCCCTATGGAATTGAGTTGTTTAAGTGTTGCAGCAAAGAGAGAAATTCACTCACTTGTGCTACATACCTTACACAGGAAATGAGCAAAATAAATAACAAAATTGATTTTATTCAAATGATCACGCACGTGAATTTTCTCGTAATTTCGCTTATAACCAGGCTTCATACCTCACCCTGCCCCTCCCATTGCCACGTGACGGCCCAGTGGTCAGTGAGTGAGTGCTTGGTTTGGTTTTGTATTCTTTGGTGCAAAGTGTTTGCATGCCACAATGTATGTTATTATTTATGTATATTTGCTTGCCGGATAATTAAAATGGGAAATGCTTGAGCAGCTGTTACTTGGGTTTCGGCACGCATTACAACTTATTGTATGAAAATATTATTGAGAGCAGAGAGAGATGTCTTTTCCCTACGTATTTGTTGTAATTGGGAAATAATTTTTGCTTGTGCTTATGTATTAAATTGGCTTGAGATTGATTGATGAAGTCTCAGATATTTGAATAAAAAATTTATTTACAAAAAATATGAACAAATGGTATACTTAGAAATCTTTTTTAAGATTGATTATATAATTGGAGGCAGTTTTCTAAAATAAATAAGTAATTGGCGCTTATAACTTTGTCCTCTTAGAGAGGGAGGCTAGTCTTTTACTTAGTAGTGGAGTTGCAGAAAACAAAGCCACTATTTTTATTATTTTTTTTGACAGTCAGGCACCACTGAAGGCAATAAATAGGTTCTAAAATAGTGATATCGGGAATGGTATGGAAATGTCGCATCACGCTGGGTTCCTGGACATAGCAATATTGAAGGGAATGAGTCGTCTGATGATATGGCCAGATGCGGCTTAGAGATGCTAATAAAAGAAGCGAATAGCTCCTTACTACCACCGTTTAGTGATCACGTTAGGCAAATTAATGAGTACATCGAGGCCGTGACGAATGACTTGTGCAACAAGCGGGAAGACTGTGAGACTACAAGATTATAAGGGCCACGGCTTAGTAGGCAAAATGTAGGGGACATACTGAAACTCAATAGATCTGCAGTAAGAGTCCTTACTGGCGACATCACAGGACACTGTGCTATAGCACCAATGCTTCAACTGTGGCGAATACCAACAACTACTCTCTACAGAGGCTGCAAGGATGAGGATGAGGAAGAGTCAATTGACCAATATCTGTGTCGATGTCTAGGTCTACAGACGAAGCGACTCAAGCACTTGGGTTCACGCTTCTTCAACACTCTGGGAGAGGTAGCGGAAGTGGAACTGTTGGATCTCATCGACTTCATCAGGGATAGTAGTTGGCTCAGTAAAAGAATTACTTAAACTAGAGTGCCAGTTACTGTCGAAAGTCGACAGTTTTTCTAGTTTTTGGGAGCCTTGGAGGGGTTTTCTAACTTAACCCGTAGCAAAACTTATATGGTACAAATTAACTTACCGGAAAATCTTCTGCTTTGGAACTTAAACGTAACTAATATTTTTTTTATATTCGAACGTCTTTGGAGGACATCGGCAGGACCTGTAATTGACCCGATACATTCCAGTTGATCGATAAATTTCAATGATTTGATACATATCGATAGCTCGAAGAATTTCGAAAACACTAAAATCCGATAACTCAACAAAATTCGTTAACTCGACCAATTTCGATAACTGTGAAATTCGAGGGCTCGATAAATTTCGATAACTAAAAAATGTAAATTCTTTGGATACCTTTGGATAAATTTTTATTTTTGACAGCTCCAAATTTTTCGAAATCTATCGAAAAATTCTGATAACTCGTTATACTCTGTTAACACGATAAAATTCGATAAGCAGTGATGAATCGATTAGCTTATATAACCTTGAAATTTCGATAAATCGATATATTTTGAAAATTCCACAAACTTCGATTCGATGAATCAACCAATTTAAATAGATCAATAATTATCGATAACTCTGCAAGTTTAAAGAACTCCATGCATTACGACACCTTGATAAATTTCGTTAAATCTATGAATAATGATAATTCTATAAATATCGATAGCTTGATACATTTCTTTAACTTGACAAATTTCGTTAATCCCACACGTTTTTGTAGCTCGATAACTATCCGTAAATTTGGACAACTAAGTTTCTGTGTCTATAAACTTCGACAACTCAATAAACATTGATCAGTTTGAATAATTCGATACGTTGCGATAACTTAATAAGCATGGATAAATTTCGATAATTATAAACTTCGATGATTCGATAAATTTCAGTAACCTTTATGGCTGATTTTATTTCGATTCCTATCGGAAAATTTCAACTCTGTTAGCCTAATTCTTATGTATCTCTCATTGTCTCCATTTTCGCCTTTATCTCCATTTTCGTCTTTATCTTCACTTTTGCCTTTTTTTTGTCTTCATCATTATCACTTGTTTCTTCATCTTCATATTTTTCTGGCTTTGAAATCGGTAACTTTACCTTGGTCTTCATCTTTGTTTTTATCTTTCACATCTTTGCTTATATCCTTTTCTTTTTCTATTCCGTAGATGAGATGAGGTGAGATGACGTGATAAGATGTGACGTGATTTTATGTGATGTGATGATATCCTCTGATGTCATGTCCATGTGATATCATGTGCTGCCACGTCATGTAATGCTATGTCATGTCATACGATGTCATATCATGTTATGTCAAGTCATATGATGTCATGCCATATAATGTGATGCCATATCATATGATTTTATGTCACGTGATATCGTGTGATGTGATATCATATTATGTGATGTAATATCATGTGATGTCATGTAATGTGATCACATTCCATGTTCCGATTAGTGTATCGACAACCCTGTTGATAACTGTGTTGATAAAAATACCGATAACAATATCCAAACACATATAAAAAAATACAACGATTGTAAAATCGATTAATTCAGCGATAAATATATCAATCATCAGTATCGATTATTGTACATATCGTTAACAATATATGTAAATGACTGAATCGATAACAAAACCAATTATTTAATCGATTATTATACCGATAACAATATCCATTATTGTATCGATAACAATATCGATTATTATATTGATTATTATATCGATTACAATAGCGGTTATTTAATTAATAACAGTATCAATAACAATATCGATTATTTTATCGATATTGTTATTGATTATTATATCGATAACAATATCGGGTTTTATATCGATAACAATATCGATCTTCATCCTCATCTTTTTCTTCATGTTTATCTTTATTTTTGCATATTCCTCTTCATCTTTACCTTAAAGTGTTTAGATTTACTTTGATCTTCGTTTTTGCCTGTACCTCTAGGCATCTTTGTTTTTGTTTTTATTCTCAAACCGCTAAACCGCTGAGAACCATTTCCATGTGCATTATTCCCATTGAATTCGACAATTTACTCCCAACCAACCAACTGCCGCTAAAGAAGTTTCACTTCATAAATTCAAGAAATGTTCTTACCCGTTCAGTTACCCTAATTCTTATATATCCGTCAATGTCTACATTTTCGTCTTTATCTTCACTTTTTTCTTCTTTTTTTTGACTTCATCGTTATCATTTATTTCTTCATCTTCATATTTATCTTTATCTCAAAGCTTAATTTCAAATGTGTAGTGAAACAACAGGCGAAACGTGTCAAATGGAACATGTTGCAGCAACATCTATACACAATTCGAAAATGTTTAAACGACGGTTTTGGCCGTAATTTTCAACCAATTTTGAAACCATAAAAACTCTGCTCAACTACGGAAAAATGCCTTTCCAACGGTGTTCTTGGTTTTGAAATCGGTTCGGTAGAATCGCCAAACAAACGGAGACAAAATTTATGTTAGCGTATTAATATATAGATAAAAGAGGGCACCGGTTTGTCTGCAAACGAAACTTGACAAGGGATGACGGAAATTGGTTCCAAAATAAATCAAGAATTAACTAACTTTAATCCGGATTCGATTCTTCGGTTATATCTTCCCAACTAAATCCTGTAGTACTGGAACAGACTACCTGATTACACTGAACAGCTGATTCAGCGAGATTACATGCTCTACGCGGACTATAATTTCACCCCTGCTTCACATGCGCTGCTTGTCTATGCCCTGCACTGTAATGTAAGCAAAACCGGCGCTTATGAATGCCTACACCTGCAACGTAATTTAGAAATTCTCAGAATTGTTTGACCGACATAAATTTTAAGCACAGGGAAGTTGTGTAAGGACAGCTGAAACATTTTGTACGTTTATGTGGATTCCGATATTCTTGTACATATATTTGAAAAAATTTTGCTAATTTTATTCTCGTTTAATCTTGTAAGTATATAGGCATAAGTCCGACCACCGCTGTCAAGGGCAGAAGTTACGCTGACAAGGTGTTCCCAGCTGATTTCTGTGGACAAAACGAACTAAGTATACTTAGATTATTGCCCTCGTCCATGTATTCAGTAGCTTGAATGGCGCTAAATGAGCTCCCCGATACCAGCCATGAACAGCTCTGTTGGTATTCTGTCAGCACCAACAATTTTCTTGTTCATCCCGGTCAAGTGCACACACATGAGCTTTATCCTTTGTATATGATATTTTGTTATGGGTATTTCTGCGTCAAGCACGGCGACAATGTTGTCATTAAAAATTCGCACTCCCTGCTAATGAGTGTGTTCTTCGTCTTCCAAATTCAGATCACCATGCACTTATGCATCGATGCATGACCTATTTGCATTTTTTGTAGGCTACATAAATCTTAATTATATACCACTATCATAGAGGACAGAACAAGTGTTTGTCTTTTTAAAAACAAGAAAAATCTGTAATAATTACTCCAAAGATTATAAGGTGCCACCCCTATTTTTCCAAAATTTCTTGAAAAAACACTTCTTTGCTAAAGAGCAATTGAATATAATATAGAAAGGTTCTTTCTCACACAGTCGCTGAAATACAAAAAGCGTTACTAAGTAAAAATCCGAAATTCCCATTTTAATTGATTAAGATGCATTTCATCGAATTATAAGCCCTCGCATCTTTCTAAGCAATAAAACATTTTAGTCAGTTACGGCTTTTTTGCATTTCAGCGACTATATGAGTTCGGGCCTTTCTATATTGAGGTAACGATATCAATTTTGAATAAATATTGATGAATTCCTTAGCCACACTGCTCAAAAAATCTAAGAGTCCGGTACATGAACAATATAAATTCAAGGCCGTATTTAAGAAAAGTCGCCTAACTTCGACAATTTTTATGCGATTACCACTAAATGGGCTATCAGTTTACTTAAAAATAGATTTAATTTTAGATAGTACTACATCTTTTGAAATTGTGGAAACTATTGATTGTAAAAATTTAAAAAATTAAGAGAAATATGGTTTTTTTTTATTTTACCCGATAAAAAATGCCAATAAGCTTAGTACGATATTATATTACTATATATAATATGCATCAGTAGTTATGTCTCTTTAACTAAGCACAGTAGCTAAGAATTAAGAAAGCTTTAGTATGAGACAATTTTTTATTGGTATTAAGGACATTAAGGTGGTCCAAAAAAAGTGAAGTCGGAATTTTAATGCTCTCACGCACTGGGATTGTTCTTTACCGAAAAAAATTGATGCCCTGTTTTCTTATTTTGAAACCCAAAAAATATTTAGAGATCGCTTAAAATGCTCAAAATGTTCCATGTATTTTATGTGAGGAAAAAAAACAATTTTTCATAGAAATGGTACAGAGCTCTGAAAAATCAAAATTTTTTACAGGTCCCCTAAAAATCTCAAAAAAAAAACTCAGTGCGTGTAGTCCCTACGCGCGGAAGAAGTACTTGATAGAGGAAATTCTTCATCTTCATCTTCATCTTCATCTTCATCTTCATCCTCATCTTCATCTTCATCTTCATCTTCATCTTAATCTTAATCTTAATCTTAATCTTCATCTTCATCTTCATCTTCATCTTCATCTTCATCTTCATCTTATCTTTATATTTGTTTTTGATTATATTCTTGTCTTTGTATTAGTCTTTTCCCACCCAATTGGCGTTTAACGCAGCTATTCGTTTTCTATACCCGTCATATGCTACCTGTACCGTGGCGTAAAATATTTATCGCAAACATAACGGAGCTATAATAATAAGATTTGCTTCAATAATTTGAGTTTAACTTTTTAAACAGGTGGCCACCCTCTTCAGGCATCTCAAAAATATTTTAATTGTGTTTCTGTAAGCTCTTTCTGTACTGTATAGAATTTTAAGCGTAAGATTTTTGTATAATTTAACTAAATTTTACTTTTAAAACAGGTGGCAACCATCCTACATTTAGCTAGAAAATACAACTAATTCAAAACCATTTCTTTTGATACCCATATTGGGATAATTCGTTTAACTTAATACATACTGCACATCTGCAGGTCAAGCCCTTTCATGTGACACCTCATTTTTGAAAATCGTACGAACGATACAGATTTTATTACTTGATGTTAAATATTTAACGCAACCCTCTACGGCAGAGAAATTTTGAATTCGATTTTCTAACATGTGGCAACTCCTTTCATGGAACTAAAGCTACGTTGCACCCCCGAAGGACAAGGCCTTTCATGTGACACCTCATTTTTAAAAATCGAGCGAACGATACAGATTTTATGACGTGGTGTTAAATATTTAACGCAACCATCTCCGAACTCGATTAAGTAGTTTCACTTCAAAAATGCAATGGGAGACCCATAAAAAATCTCTAGTTTTAAGAAATGGTTAAATAAACAGCTAGGTAGTATTTTTGGGAGTCTCCTGAAGACAAACAAATCTGATTGAAAAATGTTGATTTTAAAGAATACATTTCCAGAAAAATTGTTTTCCCCATATACATGTGGGAATACATGGAAAATTTTGAGCATTTTGAGCGACCGCTAAATTTTTTTATTTCCAAATTAAAAACGGGGTATATTTTTTCGATATTGAACAATTCTAGGTGGTGAGAGCATTAAAATTTGGACTTAACTTTTGGCACATTTATTTTTGACTACCCATTTTGGTGAACCTTATCATATTTGTGAAATACAAAAACTAAATCTCAATTTAAAGAGTTTGGCCTGTAGATGTGCACTAAGGTTTTATTTTTTGTTAGTGGTGCAGGGTGATAGGAAATTTGATGAAATGAAAAACCGACACCATGCGACCTCTTTTCACCTAGAAAGGGCTAAACGAAGTTAGATGAAATTGGGCACACTGATTGCTTATTACTCTTTTTAACATTTGAAATATTTTTTTAAGTTTCTAAATAGGGTTGCCACCTGTTAAAAAGTTAAAATTAATTTTGGCGTTTTAACTTAATGCGGTTTCACTAGTTTGTTTTATTACCTACTTGATAAATATTTTAGTACTTACATAGTTTTCTCGAAAATCTGTTTAGAACACTTGATTTTATTGAAGTTAAAGGAATTTAATACTTTTTAGGGTATCAATTTATTTAAAATAATTTGGCTTAAATTGCAAATAATTTGAAGATTTTTAATCAAAGGTGCTTTTAAGTTCTTAACAACATATTCTTCTATTATAAATATTTTTTGTTTTTGTTATTCAAAATGAAAGCATCTCGCGCACACCGAAGAACACTTTCACACACGGTATGTTTTAAAAGTTTTTTAAGCCAACTGGGTATAATATGAGATAGCACTAAATTCACATGAACACACGTACGGCGAGAAAAGTATTTGAATATAAATTTGCATAGGAAATTCGAAAAACCAAGCTACTGCCTTGCAACAAAATTTTTGTTTGTAAAAAGTTTTGCAACACGCTGCAACACTCATGTCAAGCACCCGCGCTGGGACTGACTGGCAAACGAAGTAACTAAATAGTAGGAGCATGTAAAGTAGTGCCAAAGCTGATAGAGAATTTTCGTGCTTACAAACAAACATACATGCATGCCTGCATATCGTCGTCTCAGAAAACGGATGTCGAATGTTACAAAACACGGTTTTGAGAAAATTGACTTTGAAGTTTAAGGTCGAATTAATCCGAAACTGTACGGTAGATTTTTGTAACTTTTGAAGGAGACGTAGTTGGTGTTATTAGTTTTGATTTCCCATATTTTTACATTTAATACCTCTTAACGTTAATGAGAAAATTTACTTTTCATTCCGTATACATTTGTCGTAAGTAGCGTTTACTCACCACTTTGTTTTGTCCACAGAACATACGACAATAGTAAAGTATCTATTTCAACGACGATGGTATAATTTGATGAAAAAAACAGACATATTTTTTAAATAATGATTACTTATTAGAAAAAACATAATCATGTATTTAATAAAAAAAATTTGTACATCTCTTATGCTGTAAATATGTTACGAACATACGTTTTCTTTATATAAAAACAAAAAACAATACTTGAATTCAGTATGTGCCACATACGACAAACGTTTTATGATTAAAAAAAAGGTACG
>NW_023458560.1:29548841-29568464 GCF_013731165.1 Rhagoletis pomonella
TCATTAGATGGCGCATGAAATTTCGTTTGCCACAAAGTTTTTTGGCCGGTTTTGTGGTTGCTTTATTCAACTTATTTTCTTGATTTATTTTTTTACTTTTTCTACACTTCTCGCATCCCATTTCCGTTTGGCAGAGATTAAAATACGCAAAAGTTTCGTTTCAATGTTGGTCAGGTTCCTGTTTTGCAATTTCTAAGCTACATAAATCACATTGTCCACCGGCTAGCAGGCCAAAGGAGAGCCCTCTTTAGAAACACACACACGCGCATGAGACGACGCTTTAGTGAAGCAGCTAAGGGCCTGTCCAACATGGAATACTACACAGCCCTTTAGTACAGAGAACAAAGCAGCGTAGGAGACGATGTTGGAAGATTGGAATTGGAAAAGCAACAAATCCATTTCACCTGTCAGATTAGAGCGTAGCACTTGGCTATACCAAAAAGCTAAAAAAATATACAAAAAACAGAAGCGCAAATGCATACACAAAACTCAGTCCTTAGCAGAATATCAGACCAGCTAGCTAGCTGCCTTAGGATTATATGCTCCTGCTCCTGCTTTAGATGTTTTTCGTCCTGCCGATTAAGCGGCTTGTAGTGGGGGAAAAAAGGCAAAAATACTTATACAAACAAATTTTGCTTATTTTCCGGCTAGTTGTGCCTGCAACAATTGTATATTCGTGTCCTATGTTGTTGCATTAGGATAATGCAAAATCGTTTACACACACTCGAACAATTATTCTGCACAGTGGGAGTGGCGCACAATGTCGCGTCCCGATATTTCGCGTGGACTAAAATAGGAAACGTTGTTCATTTCACTTGGTAAGCACCTATATTTTAGCTTAGTTAAGAAAAGTAAGAAACATTTTTGAAATCGGGCCACTGCCACACCAACCTCCCATTTAGCTGTAAACCGCTCAATATTAATAATAATAATAGCAGAAATATGAAACTCGGGAAAACTCATTATTTCGTAGCCTAAAATTCTGCAAACTTTTGCACAGACAACTTTACCAACTCTTCGAAACTTCAACAGCGTTATGCTGTTCGCCTTTTAACAGTGTTTTTGAAAAATTAAATTCTATTAAAAAATATATTTTCACTTTAAAGAAATGAAAAATAATAAACAAAAAATTTTATAAAAAAATAAATTAAATGAAAACAGCAAAAAAATAAAAATAACTTTTAAAAAGAAATTAAATAAATTTTTTAACAATAAAATATAATAGGTAAAGAAAAGAAAAAAACTTTAATCATAAAAGAGAAAACTTTGAATTTTTAGAACAAAATTTTAAAATGTAAAGAAATTCAAATAAATTAAAAAAGACAAACAATTAAATGCTAAAAAATAAGATGCTAAAAACTAAATACAATGAAATAAAAAATTATATTTTTCTTTTTAAAAGAATAAAATTTAAAATAAAAAAATTAAAAATACAATAGGAACAAATTAAATTTTAAAAAATTTTGTTTCTCAACAATATCCGGTAATAAAATAATTTGGTCAAAATTCAAAAAAAAATAAAACTAAAATGAAACAAGAATGAAAAACTATAGTTTTAAAAATTTAATTAAAGTCTAAAAGTAATTTGGGAAAATAACAAAATTAAATCAGAAAAGAAAAAAATTCTAGGTAAAAATCAAACAAAATTAAAAATAAAATATTTTCAATTTTTAAAACAAAATATAAAAATTAAAAGAAACTAAGATAAAACAAGTAAAGAAAAGGCAAATTAATTAAAATTGTGCTAGACTAACAAAAGTCTTTCGCACTATCTTTACATCTGTGTTTCAATTGTCTTACGAAAGACTTTAACTATCGTAGTCCGAATTGCCACAAATTTGGTCTCATTTGCTTTAATGTTTTATTCTTTATAACGGATCTTTTGAAATGCCAAACTTAGAGGAACGAATCAGAAAGTACCCTGCAGGAAATATTTGAAGCTTTCAGAAAAGTTATCAATCGTTGAAATGGGTGAAATCGGTACATTTTGGTCACAAGTAACATTGGTTTCGAAGGTTTCTCTTTTTAAACTCCAGAGCCTAAGTAAACATACATATTTTTCAAAGATATTTAAGACATTGGCAAGTATTAGTATCTGCTGCATATTGCCATAATTTTTTATTTTTATTTTGTCCAGCTCGCAACACAGTATGGCGTATGTAAATTTATGTACCAGCACATATGCCAAGGGGGTCTAAAAGTAGTTAAACAAATAAACAAAATGAAATATTTACCACAACAATTAAGGCGAATAGTTGGCAATGAATCAAGAGCGTTGAACGGACAAAACAGCAATAAAAATAACAACAGGAAACTAACTAAATATCTACCTCTAGAGTTTGCATAGCAGCAATAACAAGAAATGAGTGCCGGAAGCAGCAGGAGTAACTAATTTTCTAGCAAATAGCCGGAAAGTTTACGCCATCAGCATGAAAATCGCACAGGCTAACACATGCCCAGACAAGCATATATGTACACTTCCTAACGAACACCTCACAACTTGAATCCCTATGGAATTGAGTTGTTTAAGTGTTGCAGCAAAGAGAGAAATTCACTCACTTGTGCTACATACCTTACACAGGAAATGAGCAAAATAAATAATAAAATTGATTTTATTCAAATGATCACGCACGTGAATTTTCTCGTAATTTCGCTTATAACCAGGCTTCATACCTCACCCTGCCCGCCCCATTGCCACGTGACGGCCCAGTGGTCAGTGAGTGAGTGCTTGGTTGGGTTTTGTATTCTTTGGTGCAAAGTGTTTGCATGCCACAATGTATGTATGTTATTATTTATGTATATTTGCTTGCCGGATAATTAAAATGGGAAATGCTTGAGCAGCTGTTACTTGTGTTTCGGCACGCATTACAACTTATTGTATGAAAATATTATTGAGAGCAGAGAGAGAGAGGTCTTTTCCCTAAGTATTTGTTGTAATTGGGAAATAATTTTTGTTTGCTTATGTATTAAATTGGCTTTAGATTGATTGATGAAGTCTCAGATATTTGAATAAAAAATTAATTTACAAAAAATATGAACAAATAGTATACTTAGAAATCTGTTTTAAGATTGATTATATAATTGGAGACAGTTTTCTAAAATAAATAAGTAATTGCGCTTATAACTTTGTCCTCTTAGAGAGGGAGGCTAGTCTTTTACTTAGTAGTGGAGTTCCAGAAAACAAAGCCACTATTTTTATTTTTTTTTTTTGACAGTCAGGCACCACTGAAGGCAATAAATAGGTTCTAAAATAGTGATATCGGGAATGGTATGGAAATGTCGCATCGCGCTGGGTTCCTGGACATAGCAATATTGAAGGGAATGAGTCGTCTGATGATATGGCCAGATGCGGCTTAGAGATGCTAATAAAAGAAGCGAATAGCTACGTACTACCACCGTTTAGTGATCACGTTAGGCAAATTAATGAGTACATCGAGGAAGTGACGAATGACTTGTGCAACAAGCGGGAAGACTGTGAGACTACAAGATTATTAGGGCCACGGCTTAGTAGGCAAAATGCAGGGGACATACTGAAACTCAATAGATCTGCAGTAAGAGTCCTTACTGGCGACATCACAGGATACTGTGCTATAGCACCAATGCTTCAACTGTGGCGAATACCAACAACTACTCTCTACAGAGGCTGCCACGATGAGGATGGGGAAGAGTCAATTGACCAATATCTGTGTCGATGTCTAGGTCTACAGACGAAGCGACTCAAGCACTTGGGTTCACGCTTCTTCAACAGTCTGGGCGAGGTAGCGGAAGTGGAACTGTTGGATCTCATCGGCTTCATCGGGGATAGTAGTTGGTTCAGTAAAAGAATTACTTAAATAAAAGAGGGCACCGGTTTGTCTGCCAAGCAAACTTGACAAGGGATGACGGAAATTGGTTCCAAAATAAATCAAGAATTAACTAACTTTAATTCCGATTCGATTCTTCGGTTATATCTTCCCAACTAAATCCTGTAGTACTGGAACAGACTACCTGATTACACTGAACAGCTGATTCTGCGAGATTACGTGCTCTACGCGGACTGTAATTACTCCCCCGCTTCACATGCGCTGCTTGTGTATGCCCTGCACTGTATGTAATGTAAGCAAAACCGGCGCTTATGAATGCCTACACCTGCAATGGAATTTAGAAATTCTCAGAATTGTTTGACCGACATAAATTTTAAGCACAGGGAAGTTGTGCAAGGGCAGCTGAAACGTGTTGTAGGTGTATGCGGATTCCGATATTCTTGTACATATATTTGAAAAATTTTGCTAATTTGATTCTCGTTTAATCTTGTAAGTATATAGGCATAAGTCCGACCACCGCTGTCAAGGGCAGAAGTTACGCTGACAAGGTGTTCCCAGCTGATTTCTGTGGACAAAACGAACTAAATATACTTAGATTATTGCCCTCATCCATGTATTTAGTAGCTTGAATGGCGCTAAATGAGCTCCCCGATACCAGCCATGAACAGCTCTGTTGTTATTCTGTCAGCACCAACAATTTTCTTGATCATCCCGGTCAAGTGCACACACATGAGCTTTATCCTTTGTATATATGATATTTTGTTATGGGGATTTCTGCGTCAAGCACGGCGACAATGTTGTCATTAAAAATTCGCACTCCCTGTTAATGAGTGTGTTCTTCTTCTTCCAAATTCAGATCACCATGCACTTATGCATTGATGCATGACCTATTTGCATTTCTTGTAGGCTACATAAATCTTAATTATATACCACTATCATAGAGGACCGAACAAGTGTTTGTCTTTTTAAGAAACAAGGAAAATCTGTAGTAATTACTCCAAAGATTATAAGGTGCCACCCCTATTTTTCTAAAATTTCTTGAAAAAACACTTCTTTGCTAAAGAGCAATTGAATATAATATAGAAAGGTTCTTTCTTACACAGTCGCTGAAATACAAAAAGCGTTACTAAGTAAAAATCCGGAATTCCCGTTTTAATTGATTATGATGCATTTGATCGAATTATAAGCCCTCGCATCTTTTTAAGCAATACAAAATTTTAGTCAGCTACAGCTTTTTTGCATTTCAGCGACTATATGAGTTCGGGCCTTTCTATATTGAGGTAACGATATCAATTTTGAATAAATATTGATGAATTCCTTAGCCACAGTGCTCAAAAAATCTGAGAGTCCGGTACATAAACAATATAAATTCAAGGCCGTATTTAAGAAAAGTCGTCTAACTTCGACAATTTTTATGCGATTACCAATAAATGAGCTATCAGTTTACTTAAAAATAGATTTAATTTTAGATAGTACTACATCTTTTGAAATTGTGGAAACTATTGATTGTAAAAATTTAAAAAATTAAGAGAAATATGGTTTTTTTTTATTTTACCCGATACAAAATACCAACAAGCCTAGTACGAAATTATATTATTATATATTATTTGCATCAGTAGTTATGTCTCTTTAACTAAGCACAGTAGCTAAGAATTAAGAAAGCTTTAGTATGAGAAAATTTTTTATTGGTATTGTACATTAAGGTGGTTCAAAAAAAGTGAAGTCGGAATTTTAATGCTCTCACCCACTGGGATTGTTCTTTACCGAAAAAAAATTGATGCCCTGTTTTTTTTTATTTTGAAACCCAAAAAATATTTAGAGATCGCTTAAAACGCTCAAAATGTTCTATGTATTTTATGTGAGGAAAAAAAACAATTTTTCATAGAAACGGTACAGAGCTCTGGAAAATCAAAATTTTGTACAGTTCCCCTAAAAATCTCAAAAAAAATGCAATGGGAGACCCATAAAAAATCGCTATTATTAAGAAATGGTTAAATAAACAGCTAGGTAGTATTTTTGGGAGTCTCCTGAAGACAAACAGATCTGATTGAAAAATGTTGATTTTAAAGAATACATTTCTAGAACATTTTTTTTCCCCATATACATACATGTGGGAATACATGGAAAATTTTGAGCATTTTGAGCGACCCCTAAATTTTTTTATTTCCAAATTAAAAACGGGATATATTTTTTCGATATTGAACAATTCTAGGTGGTGAGAGCATTAAAATTCGGACTTAACTTTTGGCACATTTATTTTTGACCACCCATTTTGGTGAACCTTATCATATTTGCGAAATACAAAAACTAAATCTCAATTTAAAGAGTTTGGCCTGTAGATGTGCACTAAGGTTTTATTTTTTGTTAGCGGTGCAGGGTGATAGGAAATTTGATGAAATGAAAAACCGACACGATGCGACATCTTTTCACCTAGAAAGGGCTAAACGAAGTTAGATGAAATTGGGCACACTAATTGCTTATTACTCTCTTTAAAATTTGAAATGTTTTTTTAAGTTTCTGATGAGGGTTGCCACCTGTTAAAAAGTTGAAATTAATTTTGGCGTTTTAGCGTAATGCGGTTTCACTAGCTTGTTTTATTACCTACTTGATAAATATTTTAGTACTTACATAGTTTTCTCGAACAGCTGTTTAAAACACTTGATTTTATTGAAGTTAAAGGAATTTAATACTTTTTAGGGTATTAATTTATTTAAAATAATTTGGCTTAAATTGCAAATAATTTGAAGATTTTTAATCAAAGGTGCTTTTAAGTTCTTAACAACATATTCTTCTATTATAAATATTTTTTTTTTTTTGTTATTCAAAATGAAAGCATCTCGCGCACGCGGAAGAACACTTTCACACACGGTATGTTTTAAAAGTTGTTTAAGCCAACTGGGTATAATATGAGATAGCACTAAATTCACATGAACACACGTACGGCGAGAAAAGTATTTGAATATAAATTTGCATAGAAAATTCGAAAAACTAAGCTACTGCCTTGCAACAAAATTTTTGTTTGTAAAAAGTTTTGCAACACGCTGCAACACTCATGTCAAGCACCCGCGCTGGGACTGACTGGCAAACGAAGTAACTAAATAGTAGGAGCATGTAAAGTAGTGCCAGGGCTGATAGAGAATTTTCGTGGTTACAAACATACATACATGCATGCGTGCATATATGTATGAAGGAAAAAAACAAAGTTTGTAAAAAATATGAAACAAAGGCGCCACGATGCATTAATATTTGGTCTATATAAAAGCCAAAAAAATACATATTCATGCTCTGCCATAGTATGCACGATATAATCCACATGTACATACAAACTCATATGCATAAGTCTTATGAGCTTAGCAAATGCGCTCCCTGTTTTTAACAAAGTAGACGTGCATGTGTTTGCGAGTTTGCTAGCTGCTCGATTTTGTTAAAATTCACTCAGTTCCCCACTTGAGGTTCACTTGCTCAGCTGTGTTGCATAGGGGACCTGTAACACAAATACATACATATCTACAAAGATATGTAAATCCATACATACAAAAGTGCATTTCTTTATAAAAATTCTCGCAAACACGCTTACAATCGCACACTCTATGTATGTATATGAACAAACATAATCTCTTACATGGTACCTTATACTCATATACTCGTACAACCGCACGCAATACGGATGGTTCTTAGTAATTAGCATACGAATGGGATATTCATTTGAATTTTCGTACTCATATTTTCTGTGGTTTTTATTTTTCGCTCTACCAAAAATGCATTGCGTATGCATTTCGCAAGCTTCTTTACATTTGATAATACGCATAAAAATTCACATAACTATTTATTGTAAATTTATGAGCCGAATGGGGCACTCAGCGTTTGCATACTCTCAAAATTCATGCCATAGTTGTGTTGTAAAATACTTAATTAAAGATATGTAATTTATATGAAAATCCAACGGTAGCAACTGTTGAAAATTATACATTTTGCTGGGCCTATGCAGTTTTCTCAGAAAATTGTTTGGCAGATGATAGTACATAGATACGTCCTTGCTTTCAGAAATTCGCATATAATTCTTGGGTAAAGAGGGTCGTAGGATCTGACATACATACATTTTTCACGCAACTTCACTCTAATTCCCGACAAATTCTGAAATGGATGTGAAGTGAAATTTGAACTTCGTAGCCATCTCGATTCAAGATTTACGGTAAGACTAGATTTGATTAGATTATATTATAATAAACTCGATTCAAATAGGTTGGTTGAGATCAGATTAGATCAGAGTAGATTGGATTCGATTTTATCAGATTAGATTATATTAGATTGATTTAGATTTGATTAGATAAGTTTAGATTAGATTAGGTTAGATTTTGATATACTCGATTAAAATAAATTTTATTAGATTCGGATGGTTTAGATTAGATTGAATTGATTAAATTAAAATTTATTAGGTTAAATTAGATAAGATTAGATTATATTCGATTAGATAAAATTATATTTATAAACGAGAAACGATCTATTGTAACTATCCTGTATTTGGTTATAGGTAGGGTTACCAGAATTCTGGGAACAAAAATTGGCACATTTGTAATGCTTCGACTCCGAAAACGCAATTTTGTTTTTAGAATATAAATACATAAAATTTTTAATACAGTTTTATTTAAAAGAAAGGCAAAAAAAATTTAAAATGATCGCAAAAATGTATACACATAATAATACGCTGGCGAGAATGTAAATAGGGAAGAGACATTTTTCAAGTTTGTTTAAAAAATTTTATAATTTTTTTATGAAAATATAGCTTACTATCTAAAAAAAACTACAAAAATCAAAATTTCAAAACTTTTAACTTTATCAAATGCTGATAAAAATTATAAAGATTTTAAACAGATTTGTTAGAATTGTTTTGAGTATGCCCATTCAACTCAAAGTACAAGTATGAAGTACCTTGGACTTACCGTTGAGTTTTGGCAATTTATTTGTTCGCGCGTTTTCTTCCATACAAAGTGTTTTCGACCCTTTTTTTTGTGTGGAGAAAATGAGCAGCACCTTCTACAAAAAAATAAAAAATTATCACAAATCAACGATAAATAAATCCTAGCTACTTAAAATTTACACTTTGAATTGAATGGACTACAAAACTGAACACTCGGAATATTTCTAATAGCGTTGTCGTTTCTACAGGAGGGCAAAAAGAAGGTTGCATTTTTCGGTAGAAACGAAATCGGCATAAGAAATCTAATTAAAAAGCTTGATGAAACTCTGTGGAATTTAGCAAATTTTTGTACAACGTTTCAAATTTTGACTCGCATCGTCTTTGTTAAATAACGAGCTACACTTCATAAAAAATAATAAAAATTAAATAATCTCTTCCCTATTTATATTTTTGCCACTTCATGCATTTTTTGAGGGAATTAGTATTCCTTTTTTAAATTTCACTAAATTCATAAAAAAAAAACTTAACAAATAATTATAAAAACCTGTGTCATATTAAGAAAACTTATTACACAATATTTAACGCTAAAAGACGGACTTCCTTTCTTGTGAAAGATTCACTTGAATTGAATACTCCAAGACCTTTACAATATATCGTTCGTTAAATATAACAAGTAAGAGCAGCGCTGTCTTCGGCTATGCCGAAGGCTTCATACCTTTCATGAACATCTGAAAACTTTACTTTAACAGATTACTGCATTTGAAAAAATTTATATATTCACAGCACACATATGTAGATTGAGGAGTTACATATATAAAAAATCGTATCTAAACAATCAGAGATAGATAGGTAGATGGTAGATATACCTTATATAGCACCAATCTAAGGGATTTTCACTGCTGTGTGATCGGTATGTAAACATGTAACACAATTTAAACCCATTCCTTCCTACATAAAGGAGATATGTATATCGCAAAAACTGGTATCTGAACAAACAGTGATATAAGAGATAAAGCTTATACAGCATAGATTTTGACAAATTTCTCAGTAGACTTTGTATTATTATTTATACAATAGCTTACGAAATGTATCGGTTTTAGCTGTCCAAATAAATTAGTTTTACATTAAAACCCCATATCTGAACAATCAGTTTTATGGAGGCATTAAATAGGTTATAGTGACCCGATCTTTGTTAAGTTTACTGTAAACTATCTGTTGAGTGAAAAAAGTGCGAAATGTCATGTTTCTAGCTGCATACATGGAGAAGCTATAACAAAGAATCTCATATCTGAACAATCAGTTGTATGTGAGATATATGTAAAAGTGACCCGATCTTTGTTATTTTCACTGTAAGTATTCTGTTGATAATAGTTGGAAGTATTGCAAAAGTTTCATGTTCATAGCTGCATAAATCGAGGAGTTATAACGAAAATTCTCGTAACTGAACAATCAGTTGAATGGGAGATATATGTTATAGTGACCCGATCTTTGTTATTTTCACTGTAGATATTCTGTTAATAATGAGTGAAAACGGTGAGAAATTTGCCGAAAAAAAACGATGGGTCTATAATATTCATTCGTGCCCTCTGATAGAAGCTTTAAGAAAAACATAAGTGCATAAATGGATTCCTCATACCAAAACACACCTTATAGCATGCTTTCATATAAATTTTAAGCACTTCTTTACGGCACTATAGCAAAATGCTGAGAAACATATTTTCGCAATTTGGCAGAATACAAATAGATTTTAGACCCATGGTTTCTTCGGCAAATTTGCTTAGAATCACACGTAGAATCCTTCTTTGCTATACATACGTGCATAGTCAAAAAAATCTCCCATAAAAATTGAACCGCCCTAATATACATACATATATCGAATGTATGTACATGTGTAAATATTAGTAGCAGTAGTAGTAGTATATACATATTTAACAAAAGAACAAAATATGTACAAAAAAGAAAACAATGAAATTAAAACAGCAAGGGTCTAGCAAAAGTCAACCAAAAACCGAACGAGACACAAACGTATATTTCACGCGCTAAAAATTCCAACAGCAAGAAATTGTTAAAAACGAGAACGTAAAAGAGGAAGTGAGCAGCACCATACGAATAACCATAATTTGGCTGATGCTGCTGGCATGTGGTAAACCATTGGGTATGTTGCTGTAATTGGCATTACCATTAAATGCGTGCAGAGTTGCATTACTCCACTATACTTATGTATGTATGCATATTTATGTAAGCGCATGTGCGGTTGTGTAAGTGTACTCATTGCTCTTTCACACCGCCGTCTGTGAAAGGCCCTACAAAATGATACTGCTGTCTGCAAAATGCGCAAAGTAAAATCAGTGCGCATTGAACCGCAGCACAGCACCCCAGCACCCCAGCACCACAGCACCACAGCAGAAGAGATGATAAGAAAAATTGTAGGAAAATTATGAGTATGCAAATAAGCATTTGTGCGCACACATTATAAAATTTTCTCTTTAATAAATCAGGGTTGCCAAGTATTGCATTAACGAATGAGAAGTGCCAAAGAGGAGGGTGTAATGCTATACAAAAGTTTGAAATGTGTGGAAAATAAATGGTTTACATTTACAACTAGTGGATCCGGTGAACTTCGTCGCGCCCAAATCTAATTTTTTTTTTATTGAAATATTTCAGCCCATCATTTTCGACGACAATTCCCGTTCACGACTTCACAGATTTATCTGCTCCGATTATGGTTTAGGGACAATGGCTGTGTATTTGCATTATTTGCAAGTTAGTTGCCCTCCAGTACTGATGGGGTCAATCGCTATTTTGAACCACTGCTGTACCGACTCTTAGGTAAGTACCCACTCTATTAACCCGTGGTAGCGCATATGGTAGTGCAGAATCGAGCTAGTCGGAAGCAGAATAGCCAAAACCTACGAAAGAGAGCGTCCATAAATCACGCAAGTAACTACCTTAGTAACTCCCGGTAGTGCAGAGAGAGCCGATGGTGACTACCGCCTAGGAAATTGCCTTATAAAATGCTGACTTCCAAAACGTCAATTGCATTCCATACGTACAAAGTTTAATGTTCCATAACACCGAACTAAAATTGGTTGACAATGAATGTATACCTTTCCAAAACGCATCCGAAAATTTATCGAAACGCATGGCTAGAGTAATCAGCGCATCGGAAACAAAGTTGATGCTTCGTTTGTTTTTGGTTGCGATTGGTGTTGTGAAAATGGAAAATTACGAAAGGGTTTTCATTGTTACATTGACTATTTGAAATATGCAATGTATATGGTTGCAATGTTTCGCAACTCTGCAAATACAAACAGCATAAATACCGCAGTAAAACAGTATCCAAACATTGTATTGGTACGTTTGGGAAGTCAGCCTCAAAGTAATCGTGAAATACGCGGCAAGTAGTCGGTCGGTAATGGACGGTGTTTACCTGGTAGCTACTGATTCATCAGTCCTTTAGTCGCTCCCCCATACTGCAGGGCATGGCTATGTTTTTATATACATATGTACATAAATTCATACACCGATACATATGTATGTATGTAGGCACATGCAAAGATCTGTGCACATTTGTACGTGCGGAAAACGAGAGCATATTAAGTTCAATGCGTTCATGCAGAAGGTGCATGGAAAAATGCTGAAGCGGAAATATGATATTCTCCAATGCAGATAAACTTAATTATAATGCATGCGAATGTATAAATAAAATATAATAACCATTGAGAGGCCAATAAGGAGGAGTTAAATGAAAATTCCAATACACTAGGGTTGCATCTCGGAGTTAAACGGATGAGTTGATATGTATGTACATAAGTATGTACTTAAGTATGTATTTAAGTATGCCCCACTGCTATACAAGTACAAATTTATGTACTTAATGTTAAATATTTACTTTATTTAGTGAAAAATATTCAGTAATTTAAACCAAATTCAATTTTGATAAAACTGAAGAAAGAGCGAAAATTGGTATTCACATTATATGGCATTTGTGGGGAAACGAACTAAATTTTGATTGAAAAATCTTACAAATTTATAGGTAAACCTAAGTCGAATTTTTTCTATTGAAGACTGGGTCCGTATTAGAGGGCTGCATGAATTCATTCAAATTTCTAGCCCAACAGAGTACAGTAGATTTAAATATTTTACTTCACATAAAAAACACTCAGCTTTTGGAATTTTGTAAGTTATGAATATACATTCTGTTTTAAATTTTCTACCTTCAAATGGAAGAATGTGAATGAATGAATGGAAAATATTCAAATCATTCAAACTCAATCCGGTAAAAGTTTTTTTCTACAAGCAAGTTTTTTCGTATGTAATAGGAGCGCAGCAATACACTTGTGTGTTTGTATGTTTTCAATTTATTTTCACTTTGTTTGACTATTTTAATGTCGACACAAATATCAGAACAGCTATTCACTCAAATTAAAAAAAAATTGGAGCCAAAATCATTCATTCGTTTTGTATATGAATAATTTATAAGCCGTTTTGAATGCATTCATGCAGCCCTCTAGTCCATATTAATCAATTCGGGATTAGATATAAAGGAATGCCGTTTTTAACCAGTGTCGACATTTTAAAATTACTCACTCCTCTATTGGGATTTTAAATATACTTTTAATGCGGAGCTTATTCTCAAACTCATAAAATTCATTGCTCGCTTAATCCTTTGGCATGTGGGTACCCAGGTACACCGGTTGGCCTATTCGTGTACATTTTTCAAATTTAAAATTTTCTGTGCTCAAAAGAAATATAATATATTTTAAATGCATTTCTCCATACAAAATCGGTCAAAACGTGGAGATCCGGGAGGAGTTTAAAAAATTGTTTCAAGAAAAATAGTTACCCGGGTACCCGGTTGAGCAGACGAGGGTTAAGCAAATGGAGAGAGTTATGCCTTCTTATGTTGTATGTTTGCCCCTAACCTCAGTGGGCTTCTTGGATTTTTTAAGCTCAATAAATGCAATATGCAGTCACGAGTGAACGCAGTTAAAAAAACATTTGCAGTACTTGACAAACTGACAATTTTCAATTACAATTGCTACTGGCTGTCATCTCAGCCCTTCGTCATTTTTGCTTTGATGTTGACACTTAATAAGCAAGTATAAGAAGAAAACAACAAAATACTTGAAAGTTGATGTGGGGCATCAAGTTAATCCACAGCATATTAAAGCATTGTGAAGTTTCCCGTTTAAAATTTTTATTTTTTCTTTTCTCATTTATATCAAATAATAATGCACGCAAGCGCAAAATGTATGAGATCTGTCTTGTCTTCAGACGGGCAGCTGCAATTTCTTGATTTGTGAAAGGAAATTGAAATACAGCCGTGAACAAAAAGATTATATACTGTGGTGTAGCTAGCAATTGAGTGTCCGGGGTGAATAATGTGGTGCTGCTGCTTGGACAAAAATGTGGAGTGAAGCCTAGCCGAGGAACGACTCTAAGGCCGCCGTTGAACACGAGTTTGTTCAGACGTGAAACGGCAGTTTTTTGCAACGTTTGGCCACCAGACTATGGAGACATATGTTACAATCGGAGGGACAATAGTTCGATATTTCCCGATTGAGGAATATCATCCAAGTATGCGGTAAGCATTGCCACGAGAAACTTGCCCTAAATAAACATACCAGCGGTTCGATGTTAACAACAACGCATCTCTGAATTATAACCGGATATAAGCCACCTCCGTCTGCAGCTTTCAAAAGCTCAAAGGACTCTGCCGCCTACAGTAACTTGTCCCTGTCAAAGATGGAGTTAGACCTGCTAAGACTTCTAACCCCTTTGAAACCTTTATTCCGAAAATATAGGAGTCGACAAATCTTGATCCACCGAAGAAACTGGGAAATGCACTTGAATGAGGTATTCTAAAGTGCCTTTCCTAAAGCCTTATTCCGTTAAAAGGATCCTTCGTCATAATTTTATGTAGACGTGAGGCCTAGGGCAGTGTCCATAGTTAGTAACGATTCAATATTTTTGTGGGTAATTATTGCCCGTGATTAGCAATGAGTACCCAAATAAGGCTCCTTGTTTAATTATTTTAGGCTTCGAAGTTCAATCTCGCAATACCACCATCAACCATTATAGCCGCACTGGTAGAGAAGTGCCCTCAATGTCCTAAAATGAGCTTGAATGCCAAACAGCATCAAATATGTTTGACAAGTCAAACGGTTTTAGGGCATTCTCCTGGCAAGGGCGGTTTCGTATTAAGCACGGGAGTTATCTGCGCGTTTATGGCATCACGAGTGGTGTGGTGTTATGAAATTTACGGAACTCATTTTGATACCCTTTAAGGAAGCCAGGTATAATACGAATTGCAGTTTCATCGGGCGACAAGACTTCTCTTTGTTGGCTAGTCTCGTGGGTTTCAGTAGCGAAAATACTCTTCCAAACTTCCACATGTCAGAAATGATGAAAAGGACCAATAACTGGTTGCGAACCGCTCTCTCTCTCGCTGCATATATGTATGTAGAGTTTCCGAGGATTTTGCCTTACCGATGGCCACTTGAGTTTCATTTCAGGCGAAAGAAAGAGAGCCAAGGTTTTAGGAGGTTATGCAGCTTTCTGATTACTCGAAGTTTAGTCCTATTCACCGAAGAACGCGACGAATGAAATGATGACAAAAATGCATTGGCGTAAAAAATTTATTTTTCAACTTCCTTTTTCACTACCAAAACAATAGCAGACAACGACTACTCTGCATAATTTTCCAGAGCGCCGGCGACAACGAATTTGAAGTAATAAAAAAGTTTCTATTAGAAAGGCTGAAGAAAATTTTAGCAGCCCAGTCACACAACCGCGCACTTCCGTGATTTATAAACTTGTGCAAAATTTTATGATTTTTGTAACCATAATGACCACTCTCGTAAACTACGAGCGATGTACAAGCAAATGGCATAACTATGAACTACAAATGACTGCCACTTTTTCAACTGGCAGCGACAAACTTAACAGACATCAACCGAATATTACTGTATACATATGTATGTTTGTAGCTCCAGCGTTGTCATCAACAGCCGCAGTAGCAGTCCAAGTTTATGCAATGAAAGTCATAAACCAGGCAAATAACTAAACAGTATGAGCAAAAGCAGCAGCATGCGGTTGGTGACTAAGTCAGCCTGGTAGCAATCGAGTAAAACCAGAGGCAGCTAAGGAGCCTTGGCTCAGTGTTAGATACTGATGCTTTCAGGCCGGCGCTGAGCGAGTAATGAGACTATGTGCGCGAAAACCCATATCTGCAGTTCTATTCCCATATTTGAAAGCAGATTTTAATGTTTGCTTTGTGCCAGTGCGTTCATTTTGTGCGGATTTGACTTTTGATATTCCAACATAAAACACACCCACACTCGCACTCCTCGCTGTGCTCTCGTAGTTTCCGTGCAGCACAAGTGCTGCGGCGACCTTCCCCATCTATTTTACTGTTGCATTAAATATTCCTACTTGCTGTCGCTGGATTTGTATTGCGCCGCTGGTGTTGGGGTGCTTCTTTGTGGCTAAGTTGCGCTAGTCTGTTGCACCAACAACGCAAACTAACACTAATTACACCACAGTGATTTAGTAGAACTCAGTCGGTGCATCCTTTACGCGATACGTCGTTCTTCACGCCCCTTTAAACTCTTTCCGGCAACACCACACCATTTGCTTGTGCACTTTGTTGCTCGTCGAGTATGTATGTCGAAATGCCTTATTGAAAAAGTTCTAGAATTTATGACAGCGCTATTAATAATGAAGTAGTCGTAGCAAATAAAGCACAGATAAAGGGAGTAATGAGGGGAGGATTCGCTGCTAACGGAGCTTCCAAAGTAAATTAGTATGTGTTTGTGAATGACAAGGTGGGAAGGGGATGTGCAGGTCGCTTGGGTAAGGTGGGCGTGTAATTTGCATTAGGGATTTTAATTTAGCGCGGGCACTCGCTACATACATACTTTTGTTTAAAATCATAAAACAGCATACATACATATTTGAGTGTATGAGCACATATTTTCATCTGTCATTGTAGGTATAAAGGGTGTCGTAGTACACCCCATCTAAAATGGATGGAAATGGTTTTTATTGAAAAACGCAAAAATATGACCCAACAAATCGGGGATGCTTTATCATTATTGGCGGTATAACGGAATTCCGGTTTTGACAGGAAGTGGGTTAAACTGACCGGAAGTATTTTTAAAATAGATGTATATGCTCTTACCACTGATTCAGATTCTGAATCAGTCTTACGGTCTGTTTAACCCACTTCCTCGACTTAAGAATTCAGATTTTTCATTTTCCAATAAAACAATTTCACTCCCTTAAGCTGTCCTGGATGATTTGAAGCACGAAGGTCATTCATAAGTTAAAAAGAGCACTTCTGAGAAAAAAGTTTCAAAGTTACGTTAAGAATTTTTGTACGCAAATTCCGAGTAAGTAGTAAAAACATGGGTATGCAGTTTAAAAATGGACCGCGAAAAGATAGAGCATCCCCGATTTGGTAGGTCATATTTTTGCGTTGTTTAATAAAAAACATTTCACCTCCATTTTAAAGGGAGTTCACGGGTGGTCCAGGACAAATGTGTGCAATAAAATCAAACGTACCAAAGTATTAATGTTCTGGCATTCAATCCGCCGGGAAAGCATTTATTAGTTGCATAGTTTTATTAGCTTTTCACCGGTTGAATATATACATTTGATGGGTATTCTAAAGTAGAAATCTATTTAAATAAATTTTATATTAAGGACAATTAGTTGATTGCAATCAATTAAATGGGAATCACTATTAAAATACCCGCTATTAGAGAGCAATTTTAATTGCTAAATACATATTCGGCTTATGATAAAAATGCGTTTTGAAAAAATTTGTATCAGTACCTAAAATTAGAGAACCCAACCTGTAAGAATACTTGCATATGTGCTTCCCGCCGCTTGACCCTCAGCTTCACACTCCTATTTAAAATTCCTTAGCCAATCAACTTGAGACTCTGGGACTCGCGCTTTATTTTCTGAAAATAATCTAGAATTCATTAGATAATGAAAACATATTATTCAACTGTAAGTAAAATTTCGGGCTGTTATAACACCGTGCGACAGTAAAATTTACACACACACACACAAAAAGGAATATATTCGCCAAACTATGGGCAAAATACTGTAAAACTGCGTATTTAGTTTTTCTCTCTGACCTTAGGATTTTTTTTTAAAATGGACTTTGAAATTTTAAAAATATTATTAATTCAAAAAATTATTTTAAAAGTTCAGTGCACTGAAGAATAAAAATGTAGGTATCAAATAAAATAGAAAATTCGGTATAATTAAAGCAGATTAAATTTTTTGTTGCATAAGGGTGAGTAGGTATTCAAAATTTCCCTTTAAAATTTTATCCTTGAATATCCTTGATAAATAAGACTGCTGTAGACTTTTAGGAACTGGGCGTGTCACCGCCTACTTTATTTGACTACAAAGGTGTATCTCGGTAATCACTTTATCTCGATTTCTACCAAACCTCGTCCAATTATATCATTAGATCTAACTCAGCTACTAAGCAAAAATAGTTTAGAGAAAGTTGAAACGACGATATTGGATACCTGCGCCGGGCGTATAAAGTTCGGTTTCTCCCGATCTTATACTCCGTTGCTTGTTTTCTACTAAAAGCTTTTAATTCAGTATGCAGCTCTCTAGGAAAAAATTATTTTATGGGCCGTATGAATAAAAACTAAGCAATTGCTTTTTCTTGAAATGCATACCCTTTACTTCAATTTTATTTGAATAAATCGAGTAAAAGGTGTGAAATTTTAAGAAAAAGCAATGGCTTATTTTTATTCATGCGGCCCAATGAAAAATATTTCCTGAGATTTTTCTTGAGCCCTGCTGACAGCCCTTTAAAGACAAAATTGTATTACATGTTTTTAAAGGATTACTTAAATCATTTTATTTTTACTCGCATACTCGAAACAATAAATAGGACTCTTTCGAATGATAAATTCCTAAAAGTATTTCTTTTGGCTATCGTTATTATACTCATTGGGCATTAACGGTAATGCCATGTTTTTGCATTATTCACTCATTTTTCTTTTGTTGATAAATTGAAGCCACGTTCCGGGTATTATTCCAGTACATTGGTAACTTTACACAAACGGAAACTTGTATGAGTAAATATATGTATATATGTATACATATTTATATGACGGCATTAGGATGGGTCGCGAAAAAATGTTTGCAATTTAGTAAGGGACTCATTGCTTCCTGGTCTTAAAGGTGTCTATGCACATCCTTCAAAAATACATTTTCAACAAAGAATATGGGTAATACGTAAATGCTGGAATTATGAGGCAAATAAGACTTTGAAATATGTACGACGCACAGTGGTCGGAGAAACCATATTTTACGAGAAAAAAGCATATTTTAAAACTGTGATAAATTAACCGGAATAAAGCTATTCTTATTCAGAAATGTTCAACGAACTAATATCTGCTGAGAAAGCAGATTTGATACATAACTCGAGATCAGTGAACCTTAAAACATAGTACGTTTAATTCGTGGGCAATTGACAGCCCCTTCAAAGGTCGTAAACTCTTAAGGTTTTAATTTGACAAGCAATTCATGATTAGCATGTCTAAAAACCTATTCGGTGGCATTTTTAAAAAGATTGTCTTATTTCAAAAAAATCATAGTCCAGTTGACAGCTGACAACTATCAGGGATTTAATTTGATCTAAAATTCGCGATCAGCATGTTTAAATACCTAATCAGTGGCATTTAAAAAATAAAAAATTGTCTTATTTTTAGAAACATTAATAACTCATTTGACAGCTGTCAACTGCCAAGGTTTTACCTTGACATAAAATTCGTTACCCGCATGTCAAAAAACGTGATGAGTGGTACTTTCGAAAAGATTTTCTTAATGTTAGAGAAATTGGCAGTTGATTTGATTGCT
>NW_023458560.1:29568564-29570195 GCF_013731165.1 Rhagoletis pomonella
AAAAAAAATGGAGTGAATTCAGTGGGTCGAAATACGTGTCGGTAGGTGTGTCTGATTAAAAACACGTACTACTTTTTTGTGTGCCGGTGTAATTAAACATCTGACCATTTGACTAAGAAGGTTCAGGCTAAGTACATATCGTAACCTTAATTCATAAAAGCCCTAACCAACAATTTTTTTTATTTCACAGGTGAAGCAAAAAACATTATAAAATCAGGATCAAAAACAGGTAGGGCTTTTTAAAAAGTGGTATATAACTCCGTTGTTTTTGGAACGAACACTTAAAAATTTTGATTGAAGGTGTATTTTAATATATCCCACCAAAATCAATGAAACACGCAATTTCGAAAAAAGTGTTGGTTAGGGCCTTTGTGAATTAAGGTACCGATAAATGTATATCTTAGTCTACAATCAGTTATGGCACTACCGACTTTGGACCTCGAAGCGATCGACAGAAGCCGGGGAGTATTCATTCAAAAATTACTGGGAGGCTATGGGTAACTTCAGGTGGGCAAAACTCGTGTTGTCCTTAGAACCATTCTGGAAGTTTGGTGACAAAGGAATTTATTTTATAAATAATTAATTTTCGATAAAATTAGTTCATGAGCCTTTTAGGAAAATAAATATTGGTTACACTTTTCCCTTATTTGCATTTTTAATAGCTATTAGCCTATTTCCAGTTGACTAATATTTAAAGCTATTAACATTTTTATCGCAAATTAGGTGCATTTCATTTGTTTGTCCTTGCAAAGTAACACAATGTCGATAAAATGCAACCAGTAGGAAAACCAGTACTTGTGAGTTTTTTTCCCCAAAATCTGTTAGCCAAAATTGTATTTATATTCCCAATGAGACCCTAACCAGTTGGTCACAAACGTATCGAACTATAGCACGTTTTGCCTGCAGGGAAGGCTCTCGTGTCTTTCGCATTATCGTTTTTTTTTTCCATTTTCTAATTTATGATGTGTCGCGCCTATTTTCTGATTTATGCAACAAACATTTGGCGTCGTATCTATCCAAATCATAGATGTGCATGAAATTATGTTTTGCCACTTTTACGCCATTGTGCGTCGGATCATTTGGGATTTAGATTTTTATGCAAGCCAAAGCGATTTTATGCTAATGAAGCAAACGCACAAAAACACTTGAAAAAAAAAAACCTAGCGAGTCTTCACGAATAGATACGTTTTCAAGTGCATAAAACATTTTTGTTTTCTGAATTTCTCTTTTTAATAAAAGAAAAAAATATAAGCTAATAAAACTGATGCGCGCATAAACCAAATCATGCTCCCTCACTGAGTGCACGTTTGAAGAAGGCATAAAGCTCACATTGCAATTTTTGCAGCTCCCTAAGCTCTTTGGATGGCTGTTTTAGCTTCTGTGCATTCACTGTCATATACAGATGTAAATAAGTATGTAAGTATGCATGCATGTATGCTTGTCGCACCACAACCACAAATTGCTACGACCGACTGACTGCCTTTGTGTTGTGCAACTGTGATGATTAATGAGACAATTTTTATGACTTTTTTATGAGTCGTCGTAGCCGCCCTTTATGCAGTGCCAAAAGTGCAGATGCAGATGCTGTTGTTGTTGAAAAGGGGAGCGTGCTTGTGTGGAAGTGTGAAAAA
>NW_023458560.1:29570295-29592287 GCF_013731165.1 Rhagoletis pomonella
AAAAACAATTCAACATCTTTGGCGAGCAGACAAAACATAGAATCCCTAACACACAAAAAGGAAAAATGCATACATGTGGGGGCATACTGAATGTATGTATGTACGTGTGTATCACACATAAGTACATACGTCCATACATAAGTACGCATTTACGTGCGTGTGAGTTGACATTTATGTGTCGGGTAATGCGTTTATGAAAAATTACAAAGAAGCACTCACAAGACAGATGGATGAGGCGTGATGACTTCGTTTTGAAAAGTAAGGGTATAGGGGAAATAACAAAAATGTTGCCCTTTATGCGTATAGCATGCTAAGAATTATAATTGTTCGTAATTTCTATTCAGGGTTAGAACTACGGCAATCCCAAATCGCAATAAATGAGGTGAAAAATCGTAGCAGAAAATAAAATTCCGTAGTAGAAATTTTTTATTTACGTATATTGATCGTCATAATTTTATTTTTTTAGTTCAGTACGTAAATATAGCAGCCGACCTTTATGTTGCAAAAAATGCATCACAATATCCTTTAGTTGTGTCCATCAACTGTAGATATAACATTTTAATTTAAGCTCTTGTATTTGGTTAAATATTTATAGGAATATTTTTGTTGAATAACTTCGTCCTGGAAAGTCCTTGCTAATAGGACTTATTAAGGGTTCTACAAAATTGTTCATTTTATAATTTCTGAGGGTCCTTCAATAAATGAAGTACCAAAAATTTTAAATCAGATATGTTTTATGACAAAGATGTACCTTCTAATCAATAAAAATCCAAAAACTTAGTAGACCAATATCTCCAAAAAATATGTGATAGACCAAATTTGAGAATGGAGTTTATCTACATTTCAATACTACTTCAAAAAATTTCGTAAAGTGTAATTGGAAGACAATCACTCTTTGGCCTCCTCTATTAAAAAAAAAAAAAAGATTGGTATATTTTAGGTAAAAAAATGTGTTTGAAGGCCACGTAAATTGCAAAATCTACTTGAAAAAAAACGGCAATAAGACAACTTAACTTCTTGTATTCTTTGAGTTCATATACTTCAATAAGTGCTCTTTATTATTTCAGAGTAGCGTAGTAAACTTTTAATTTTCCCCAAAAATCTTAGTAAATCTACTACCATCGTAGTGAAGTTCTAACGCTGTTTCTATTACTAAAATTAATAATATTATTTTATTAAATCTTCTTTTATTTTCTGTGATACAAAACATTCGACATACTAATAGGCGTTTTCACTTTGACCGGAAATTTAAGCTATTAGCTTATTTTGTATGGAAGACATAGCCAACATAATTCTATTGACCAGATCGAATGAAATAAGATCATATCATATCAGCTCAGATCAAGTCCTATCAGGTTATATCATATCAAATTAAATTAGATCACATTAGAACAGACCATATCACATTATTTTTTATGAAACCGAATCATATTGGATCATATTAGAATTTAACAGTTCACACCACATCAGTCCAGATCACAAAGTATCGTATGATTTTATGTCAGACCACATCACATAAAATCAGGTCATATCATATGAAATCATGGCAGATATTATCAAAATAGATATCATTTCGGATCAAATCATATCACGTAAAATTAAATCAGATAAAATTATTTCTTAAAAAAAAAAACAGATCATATCGAACGATATTGGAACAAAACAGATAGCATTAAATCAGATCGGATTGAATGAGATCATATCAGTCAGACTATACCAAGCCAGGTCATATCATATGAAAATTTATCTGATATTATCACATCACATGCGTAAAATTGTATTTACTAAGTATTAAGTGCTAAGTACTAAAATAAGTATTTAGGTATTTATGTTGTGGTAAATACCAAATTAAAATTTACTTAAGTATTTTTGATGTTACTAAATACCGAGTATGCTTTTCTTTACTAAATACTGTATACAAAAGTACTTAGTATATATGGCTTCAATAAAAGTTAAGAATTTCGAGATTTTCGAGACTATTTCCAGATTTTAGAGACTATTTCGGCATTTTTGTAGCTACTTCGGCATTTTTGGGACTACTGCAGGATTTTCGAGACTACTTCGAGTTTTTAGGATTGTTGGGACTATTTCTCGGGATTCTCGGCACTAGTTCTAGATTTTCGAGCGTACTTCGGGTTTTTAGGACTTTCGGGACTATTTCAGAATTTTCGATGCTTCTTTGGGGATTTTCGGGGCTTTTTCGGGAACGCTTTGAGATTTCTAGAATTTTTGGAAATTTCGGGACTATTTCGAGATTTTCGAGGCTACTTCCAGATTTTTAAGTTTCTAGGGCCTATTTCGGGTTTTGCGAGATTAAATATGTCGATGAATATCCACAAATATATTTATAAAATTATGGATAAATATATCGATTGAAATATCGGTACAAATATCGATAAAAAATATCGATAAATATACAAATAAATATATCGATTGCAAAATCGATAAATTTATCGGCATTTAAATCTATCAACCAAAAAAGAAGTTTTCTTCCTTTCTACGTAAAACCATAGCGACTGAAGATATCAATGACAAATTATACCTTGATTAGAATTACTCAACGGTGTAGTAAAAGCACTTTTTCTTGAAAATATGTTAATTTTGACCCAATAACTGTAGAAGGGTTGATATTTCACACAGTAAAGATGTCGTTATCGGAGGAAAGCGGATGGGTAGTTCGGCTTCCTTCATAAATCCCAATTGGCTTAATTTTTTGTGACGTTAAAATTATTGAATTTTTGTCTGTTCAGCGCCGGCATTCAGCATTCTGCTTATGAAATCATGGCTCTTGAAAGCATTGCCAAATGGCCCTTTTTCACGTCCTTCCTTCTGAAGCTTGCGAGATTCGGAGATATGTTTTAGGAAGTGGATGAAGAATTTGGCATGCAACACTCTATCATCGATATAATAAAACACCAAGTCTTTGCTACAGTGCGTTTTTTGTTTACTCAGTATGTAAATATATGCATTATGCTTTTTTCTTTTTGCTTTTATTATTTTTAAGCATGCGAGCTACCAGCCACCTTCGGCTTCTTTTAATAATACAGATAGAAGCTAGCAGCAACATTTACATATTTCTGCCTCAATCAACACGGTTGTAACTCCGTTGGTGTTTATGCTAATACTTTTGTTATTGTTATTTTGTTTTCTCTCGCTACTCCCTACGCATTGAAGAGCATCACCCTCTGTATTGTGTCACATGAAGTGGCAAGCTGATTGTCGTACAATGATTACACAGATGAATGATAAACAAACGAATGCTATATGAAAGCCTCTGCAAATTTTTTGTGTCATTTCTGATATTTTGCAGACTGAAATTATTATTTCTTAGTAGATTTATTTGCGAAAACGAAAATAAAATAAATAAATAAAAGAAGAGGTTGGAGTGAAGGGTAACTGTGTTTGCGTGTCAGTATGGAGGCTTCTTGCTACACATCTACTTTTGGTGGTGCTTTTTCTTCATGCAACATGACTGCGAATTGATGATCCGAGGTATTTTTGTTGGCATTCGCATGTCAACATGGCACCGCCTCGCCGAAATGCGGTTTGCAAGTTGAGGATTTATGAGCAAAGAAATCAGGTACTTGATGAAAATTACAAAAGGCAACTAATAATTTATCAAATGTTACGAAAATGCACACACACATATCTACACAGTTTTATATCTACATATATGCGTGTGCGTAAGGGTATGTGAAACAATGCGCACGCAATAGTTAGCCTGATTGGGAATTGCTACAACGTCGCATACGCAGATATGTAAATTAGAGCGGGTCGGAGGTCATATCGAGCCCTCACCGCCAAAATAACATAAGCGATTTTTTTTTTCAAAATTTTCTTTTTGATGCAGAAATATTCCTAGAGCATTTAGATGCATTTCTGCATCAAAAATAAAATTTTGAAAAAAATGTCGCTTACGTTATTTTGGCGGTTAGGGCTCGATATGAAAAAAAAAATTATTTATATGTAAGTACGCAACCCTCCAATGCATAAAGTTACTTCAAGAGCATTTTGGCGTGGCACAGTGATCGGAGAAGCCATGTTTTACGCGAAAAATTAGAAGGGCTGCTACGATTATAAAAAAAAACTGCGGGATCGTAGTATTGTTGTAATGCTAAATCCGAATATGTCATAAAATTTATAGTTTGACGGTTGAGAGCAATCAAATCAACTGCCAATTTCTCTAACATTAAGAAAATCTTTTTGAAAGTACCACTCATCACGTTTTTTGACATGCGGGTCACGAATTTTATGTCAAGGTAAAACCTTGGCAGTTGACAGCTGTGAAATGAGTTATTAATGTTTCTAAAAATAAGACAATATTTTTTTTTTTTAGGTTGTATAGGAATAGGTTTTTAGACATGCTAATCATGAATTGCTTGTCAAATTAAAACCTTAAGAGTTTACGACCTTTGAAGGGGCTGTCAATTTCTATAGAAATTAGGAAAATTGCCCACGAATTAAACGTACTATGTTTTAAGGTTCACTGATCTCGAGTTATGTATCAAATTAAAACTTTTTCGGTTTACAACGGTCAAATCAACTGTAATTTTCAGTTAAGTAACACAATAGATATTTTTGTTTAGCAAAATTGTATTTATTATATATGGGATAGATATGTTCCTATATTGAATTGATGATCAAATTATGAAATAATAACAGTAATTATATTTATAAATTAGGGATAGTAGGGGCAGTCTGTTTTTTAATATTTTTTATTTATTTTGTACTTATTTTTTAATTTTATACGAAATTCGTCATGTCCAAAACTTCAGTTTTCTCATTTTTAAATGAAGTTATTCAGGTTTAAATTTTTGAAAATTTCAGACGCCATATTGGATTTTGCTTTTGAGTTTTCAAAAACTAGTTTGAAATTTGTAATGAGCGAACTTAAGAACCTCTAAATAACAAATTTCATGAAATTTTTTAATTCTTGGACGCCATATTGGATTCGTTATTGGATTTTTGAAAATTTATTTCAGCTTTGTAAAGTCACATTTTATAAACGATATGATGCCAAATATAGAATAAATTACATCAATCTTTAATATTTTAATACACTTTATATTATTTGGAAAAACTGATAAAGTTGGTCTAGTGAAATAAAGATGGCCGCCACTCTTTTTGGCGCGAGTATGCGCGGCTTTCCTTTCCGTAGATCTTTAAAGGGACCTTTGCTTTAGTTTTTGGTAAAGGAATGAAGTTCCTACTTGGCCCGACAAATTAGTTATATCTTTTTGAAGAAAATATTTCTTGAAAAATAAGCCGTGTTATTAAGGTGTTGATAATGTAGCAACCTATTTTTATTATGTAATATTTCATATGAAATTATTATTTTCCATATTTAAGAAGTAAGACCAAATCAGCAATTACTACAATAATTGAAAGTTTCCATATAAAAAAATGTTAAGAAAGTTATCAACTCATAACTATTAGAATGTAGAAGAAAAATCTCAGGAAATATTTTTCATTGGGCCGCATGAATAAAAATAAGCCATTGCTTTTTCTTAAAATTTCACACCTTTTACTCGATTTATTCAAACAAAATTGAAGTAAAGGGTAGGCATTTCAAGAAAAAGCAATTGCTTAGTTTTTATTCATACGGCCCATTATTTCTGTTGCTTGAAAAACTACTTTGCTGTTGCTGCATTTCCTAGAGAGCAGCATACTGAATTAAAAACTTTTAGTAGAAAACAAGCAAAGAAGTATAAGATCGGGAGAAACCGAACTTTATACGCCCGGCGCGGGTATCAAATATCGTCGTTTCAACTTTCTCTAAACTATTTTTATTTCTTCTTTAGCTGAGTTAGATTTAATGATATAATTGGACGAGGTTTGGTAGAAATCGATAAAGTGGTTACCGAGATCCACCTTTGTATTCACATAAAGTAGGCGGTGACACGCCCAGTTCCTAAAAGTATACAGCAGTCTTATTTATTGTTAAGAGATTGCTGTAACTATTTGCTTGGAGTAAATTAGCATCCTCAGTTGTTGAACTACATATGTATATATCGGAATTCTCGAATTTCTGAAATTCACCGTTATACGGTAATCGGGTATCATTTTGGTCCGACCTGAATAATATTCAATGAATGGCTTTCCCCTAACAAGGTTATTAAGTGCACCAAGTTTGGTAGAAATTGATAAATCGGTAACCGAGATACACATTTGTGCGGCGCCACGCCCATTATCCAAAGGTTTATAATTACCTATTTTTCTGTTAAGTGGTTATTGCAGTAAACGATTTTAAGTAAATTAGATTTAGTAGTTACTGATTTATCGCAGTTTCTGTAATTTACCGTTATATGGGAGGTGGGCGTGGTTATTGTCCGATTTCAAGGATTTTTATCAGATATATTAGAGATAGCCTAAGCAAGGCTCGTGCCCAGTTTAGTAAAGATTGGTGGAGCGGCTACAGAGATACAGTATTTCATCATAAGTGGGTGGGGTCACGCCCATGCATCCTAGTTCGTGCATTTTTCGAAAATACCGTTATATGGGAAGTGGGCGTTGTTGCAGTCCGGTTTTGTCCACTTTCAGTGCTTACATACCATGGATAAAGGGCAACCTGCATACCAAATTTCGTTTATATATCTAAATTTTTTCTCGAGTTATCGTGTACATGGACGGACGGACGGACGCACGGACGAACGGACGGACACACAGACATGGCTTAATCGAATTCCCTATTCATTCTGAGCATTTATGTATACATTTGTCTATATCTATCTCGATTCATTTTGGCTGTTACAAACAACCCTTATGTTAACAAAGTAATGATACCCTTGTACACAAGTGCGCTCGGGTATAAAAATGTGCGTACCAAATGAAGGAGAAAATTATGCACAATTAGAAAAATAAATTTTTTTTTGGTTCACAGGACGGCATTTTCAGTACGCCATTTTAATTAATTTTATTTCTTTAAGCTTATAAAGTTAGAAGGATGAAATTCGAGGATATTTTTTTAAAGAAGTAGGTATTGCAAAATTTCAAGGATGTTCAAGGATAAAATTTTAAAGGGAAATTTTGAATACCTACTCACCCTTATGCAACAAAAAATTTAATCTGCTTTAATTATACCGAATTTTCTATTTTATTTGATACCCACATTTTTATTCTTCAGTGCACTGAACTTTTAAAATAATTTTTTGAATTAATAATATTTTTAAAATTTCAAAGTCCATTTAAAAAAAAATCCTAACGTCAGAGAGAAAAACTAAATACGCAGTTTTACAGTATTTTGCCCATAGTTTCGCGAATATATTCCTTTTTGTATGTGTGTGTGTGTAAGTTTTACTGTCGCACGGTGTTATAAAAGCCCGAAATTTTACTTACAGTTTAATAATATGTTTTCATTATCTAATGAACTCTAGATTATTTTCAGAAAATAAAGCGCGAGTCCCAGAGTCGCAAGTTGATTGGCTAAGGAATTTTAAATAGGAGTGCGAAGCTGAGGGTGAGGCGGCGGAAAGCACATATGCAAGTATTCTTGCAGGTTGGGTTCTCTAATATTAGGTACTGATAAAAAATTTTTCAAAACGCATTTTTATCATAAGCCGAATATGTATTTAGCAATTAAAATTGCTTTCTAATAGCGGGTATTTTAATAGTGATTCCCATTTAATTGACTGCAATCAACTAATTGTACTTAATATAAAATTTATTTAAATTTATTTCTTCTTTAGAATACCCATCAAATATATATATTCAACCAGTGAAAAGCTAATAAAACTATACAACTAATACATGCTTTCCCGGCGGATTGAATGCCAGAACATTAATACTTTGGTACGTTTGATTTCATTGCACATATTTGTCCTGGACCACCCGTGAACTCCCTTTAAAATGGAGGTGAAATGTTTTTTATTAAACAACGCAAAAATATGACCTACCAAATCAGGGATGCTCTATCTTTTCGCGGTCCATTTTTAAACTGCATACCCATGTTTTTACTACTTACACGGAATTTGCGTATAAAAATACTTAACGTAACTTTGAAACTTTTTTCTCAGAAGTGCTCTTTTTAACTTATGAATGACCTTCGAGCTTCAAATCATCCAGGACAGCTTAAGGGAGTGAAATTGTTTTATTGGAAAATGAAAAATCTGAATTCTTAAGTCGAGGAAGTGGGTTAAACAGACCGTAAGACTGATTCAGAATCTGAATCAGTGGTAAGAGCATATATATCTATTTTAAAAATACTTCCGGTCAGTTTAACCCACTTCCTGTCAAAGCCGGAATTCGGTAATACCGCCAAAAAATAAAGCATCCCCGGTTTGGTGGGCCATATTTTTGCTTTTTCAATAAAAACCATTTCCACCCATTTTAGATGGGGTGTACTACGACACCCTTTATACCTACAATGACAGATGAAAATATGTGCTCATACACTCAAATATGTATGGATGCTGTTTTATGTTTTTAAACAAAAGTATGTAGCGAGGCCGGCGCTAAATAAAATCCCTAAAGCAAATTACACGCCCACCTTACCCAAGCGACCTGCACATCCCCTTGCCACCCTGTCATTCACAAACACGTACTAATCTACTTTGGAAGCTCCGTTAGCAGCGAATCCTCCCCTCATTACTCCCTTTATCTGTGCTTTATTTGCTACGACTATTAATAGCGCTGTCATAAATTCTAGAAATTTTTCAATAAGGCATTTCGACATACATTCATACATACTCGACGAGCAACAAAGTGCACAAGCAAATGAGCACCCTTAGCATAATAGGGAGTGTGGTGTTGCCGGAAAGAGTTTAAAGGGGCGTGAAGAACGTATCGCGTAAAGGATGCACCGACTGAGTTCTACTAAATCACTGTGGTGTAATTAGTGTTAGTTTGCGTTGTTGGTGCAACAGACTAGCGCGGTGCAATACAAATCCAGCGACAGCAAGTAGGAATATTTAATGCAACAGTAAAATAGATGGGGAAGGTCGCCGCAGCACTTGTGCTGCACGGACACTACGAGAGCACAGCGAGGAGTGCGAGTGTGGGTGTGTTTTATGTTGGAATATCAAAATTCAAATCCGCACAAAATGAACGCACTGGCACAAAGCAAACATTAAAATCTGCTTTCAAATATGGGAATAGAACTGCAGATGCGGGGTTTCGCGCACATAGTCTCATTACTAGCTCAGCGCCGGCCTGAAAGCGTCAGTAACACTGAGCCAAGGCTCCTTAGCTGCCTGGCTTTACTCGATTGCTAGTTGGCTAAGTCATCAACCGCATGCTGCTGCTTTTGCTCATACCGTTTAGTTATTTGCCTGGTTTATGACTTTCATTGCATAAACTTGTTCTGCTACTGCGGCTGTTGATGACACCGCTGGAGCTACAAACATACATATGTATACAGTAATATTCGGTTGATGGCTGTTAAGTTTGCCGCTGCCAGTTGAAAAAGTGGCAGTCATTTGAAGTTCATAGTTATGCCATTTGCCTGTACATCGCTCGTAGTTTACGAGAGTGGTCATTATGGTTGCAAAAATCATAAAATTATGCACAAGTTTATAAATCACGGAAGTGCGCGGCTGTGTGACTTGGCTGCTAAAATTTTCTTCTGCCTTTCTAATAGAAACTTTTTTATTACTTCAAATTCGCTGTCGCCGGCGCTCTGGAAAATTATGCAGAGTAGTCGTTGTCTGCTATTGTTTTGGCAGTGAGAAAGGAAGTTGAAAAATACATTTTTTACGCCAATGCATTTTTGTCATCATTTCATTCGTCGCATTCTTCGGTGAATAGGACTAAGCGTGGAGTAACCAGAAAGCTTCATAACCTCCTAAAACCTTGGCACTCTTTCTTTCGTCTGAAATGAAGTTCAAGTGGCCATCAGCAAGGCAAAATCCCCCGAAACTCTACATACATAAATGCAGCGAGAGTAGAATACCTCATTTAAATTCGCAACCAGTCGTTGGCCTTTTTCATCATTTCTGACATGTGGAAGTTTGGAAGAGTATTTTCGCTACTGAAACCCACGAAACTAGCCAACAAAGCGAAGTCTTGTCGCCCGATGAAACTGCAATTCGTATTATACCTGGCTTCCTTAAAGGGTATCAAAACGAGTTCCGTAAATTTCATAACACCACACCACTTGATGCCATAAACGCGCAGATAACTCCCGTGCTTAATACGAAACCACGTTTGCCAGGAGAATGCCCTAAAATCGTTTGACTTGTCAAACATCTTTGATGCTGTTTGGCATTCAAACTCATTTTTGGACATTGAGACCACTTCTCTCCCAGTGCGGCTATAATGGTTGATGGTGGTATTTCGAGATTAAACTTCGAAGCCTAAAATAATTAAGCAAGGAGCCTTATTTGGGTACTCATTGCTAATCACGGGGAATAATTACCCACAAAAATATTGAACCGTTACTAACTATGGACACTGCCCTAGGCCTCACGTCTACATACAATTATGACGAAGGATCTTTTTAACGGAATGAGGCTTTAGGAAAGGCACTTTAGAATACCTCATTCAAGTGCATTTCCCAGTTTCTTCGGTGGATCAAGATCTGTCGACTCCTATATCTTCGGAATAAAGGTTTCAAAGGGGTTAGAAGTCTTAGCAGGTCTAACTCCATCTTTGACAGGGACAAGTTACTGTAGGCGGCAGAGTCCTTTGAGCTTTTGAAAGCTGCAGACGGAGGTGGCTTATATCCGGTTATAATTCAGAGATGCATTGATGTTAACATCGAACCGCTGGTGTGTTTATTTAGGGCAAGTTTTTCGTGGCAATGCTTACCGCATACTTGGATGATATTCCTCAACCGGGAAACACACGCTTCGACTCACCGAAATCATACAGACCTATTCGTTGAACTTCCTTCATCTTAAAGACCGGCGAAAGACTGATAGACCTACATATTAGGTATAAGCTCAGACACGCAACTTTATAACACAACACTCACACAGCTCAGTGAACATCAGAGCCTCAGGAGCGTGCTCACAGGGAGGTGTTCTGTTCCCTATACTCTGGTCTCTCATCGTGCTCATCGGGGATAACCTCTTACCTAGACTGCAGGAAAGTGATTATGTTGCTGTTGGATATGCGGACGTCCTAGTAATTATTGTAACGGGAAACTCCGCAGCACTGTATCATACATTATGAATGCAGCTCTGCGCATCGTATCAAACTAATGTGCCAATGAGGGCCTCATTATAAACCTGCAAAAAGATGTTCTGTTACCGTTTACAAGAAGGTACAAGCCGAACTTTGGCTCACTTACCCTTGGTAAGTACTCTGACGAAGTCACATATCTCGGGGTTACGCTGGATAAGAGATTAAGTTGGAATTCTCATCTAGACAAAACTCTTAGTAATGCCAACCGAGCCATGTCGACCTGTCGAAGACTTTTCGGTCGAACATTTGGTCTTAACTCCAAGTGGCTATATCGAACTATTGTCCCTCCGATTGCAACATATGTCTCCATAGTCTGGTGACCAAACGTTGCAAAAAACACGTCTGAACAAACTCGTACACAGTATATAATCTTTTTGTTCACGGCTGTATTTCAATTTCCTTTCACAAATCAAGAAATTGCAGCTGCCCGTCTGAAGACAAGACAGATTCATACATTTTGCGCTTGCCTGCATTATTATTTGATATAAATGAGAAAAGAAAAAAGAAAAATTTTAAACGGGAAACTTCATAATGCTTTAATATGCTGTGGATTAACTTGATGCCCCACATCAACTTTGAAGTATTTTGTTGTTTTCTTCTTATACTTGCTTATTAAGTGTCAACATCAAAGCAAAAATGACGAAGGGCTGAGATGACAGCCAGTAGCAATTGTAATTGAAAATTGTCAGTTTGTCAAGTACTGCAAATGTTTTTTTAACTGCGTTCACTCGTGACTGCATATTTCATTTATTGAGCTTAAAAAATCCAAGAAGCCCACTGAGGTTAGGGGCAAACATGCAACATAAGAAGGCAAAACTCTCTGCATTTGCTTAACCCTCGTCTGCTCAACCGGGTACCCGGGTACCCATGGACACATATTGTATCAAATGACTATTTTTCTTGAAAAAATTTTTTAAAATCCTCCCGGATCTCCACGTTTTGACCGATTTTGTATGGAGAAATGCATTTAAAATATTTTATATTTCTTTTTAGCACAGAAATGTTTAAATTTGAAAAATGTACACGAATAGGCCATGTTTTTAACTGCGTTCACTCGTGACTGCATATTGCATTTATTGAGCTTAAAAAACTTTTAGCGAAATGAGTTTGAATGATTTGAATGTTTTCCATTCATTCATTCACATTCTTCCATTTGAAGGTAGAAAATTTAAAATAAAATGTATATTCATTATTTACAAAATTCCAAAAGCTGAGTGTTTTTTATGTGATGTAAAATATTTAAATCTACTGTACTCTGTTGGGCTAGAAATTTGAATGAATTCATGCAGCCCTCTAATATGGACCCAGTCTTCAATTGAAAAAATTCGACTTAGGTTTACTTATAAATTTTTAAGATTTTTCAATCAAAATTTAGTTCGTTTCCCCACAAATGCCACATATTGTGAATACCAATTTTCGCTCTTTCTTCAGCTTTATCAAAATTGAATTTGGTTTAACTTACTGAATATTTTTCACTAAATAAAGTAAATATTTAACATTAAGTACATAAATTTGTACTTGTATAGCAGTGGGGCATACTTAAATACATACATATGTACATACTTATGTACATACATATCAACTCATCCGTTTAACTTCGAGATGCAACCCTAGTGTACTAGAATTTTCATTTAACTCCTCCTTATTGGTCTCTCAATGGTTATTATATTTTATTTATACATTCGCATGCACTATAATTAAGTTTATCTGCATTGGAGAATATCGTATTTCCGCTTCAGCATTTTTCCATGCACCTTCTGCATGAACGCATTGAACATTTATTAATTCAATTAATATGCTCTGCTTTCCGCACGTACAAATGTGCACAGATCTTTGCATGTGCCTACATAGATACATATGTATCGGTGTATGAATTTATGTATATATGTACAAGGTGGCGCAAAAGTAACCTTGCGATGTTTTTTGGCTGTAATTTAAAAAAAAAAATTAAAAACTTTGATTCTTCTTGTGGATTATTTTTATTTGGTCTTTTAATTTTTTTTACATCAAGTCGAGAATATGATGTCATGTAAATGGCCGCCGCCACAGTTGATTGCCATTTGAGCCCTTTTTATGGCATTTTCCATCACTTTGGCCAAAACTTCCGGCGATAGGTCCTCACATTCTTGACGGATATTGTCTTTAAGAGCTGCAAGAGTCTGAGGCTTGTTGACATAAACCCGCGACTTCAAAAAGCCCCACAAAAAGAAGTCTGGAGCGGTCAAATCAGGCGATCTTGTTGGCCAGTGCAAATCGCCAAAACGGGAGATTAGGCGCCCGGGAAATGCATCCTTCAGCATATCGGTTGTGGCACGTGCAGTGTGTGCCGTTGCACCGTCCTGTTGGAACCACATGTTTTCCAATCCCAATTCATCAAGTTGCGGCAAAAAGAACTCGTTGATCATTGCTCTGTAGCGCTCACCATTCACAGTAACCGTTTGGCCCGCGACGTCTTCGAAGAAAAAAGGTCCGATGACTCCTCCAGCGAAAACAGCACACCATACAGTGACTTTGAGCGGGTGTAATGGCTCTTCGTGGGTTACACGCGGACTTTCAGTGCCCCAGAAGCGTAACTTTTGCTTATTTACGTACCCGCTAAGATGGAAATGGGCCTCATCACTCATGATTATTTTTGATGAAAAATCATCTTCCTCTTGGTGGTGATTAAGGATGGCTTGAGCGTATGTTAGACGCGATTGGCGGTCAGCAGATAACAGCTGATGCACCGTTTGGACTTTGTACGGAAACATCTTCAAATCTTGTACCAAAATTCGCTGTAAAGACCGTCGACTGATACCCATTTGCGTGGCACGTCGTCTGGTCGATGTCGACGGCGCTTCCATGACATCCTCGGCTACAGCAGCAATATTCTCTGCAGAACGGCTACTCCGGGGTCTGCCACGCCTGGCAGCATCTCGTGTTGTGCCAGTCTCTTTGAGGCGAGCGGCTAAGCGTCGCAGTGTTTCACCAGTAGGCGTTGGACGGCCAGGAAATCTGCGACGAAATTCACGTTGTGCCAAAGTCACCGACCGATTAATGGTCAAATAAATAGTCAGCAATATTCCGCGTTCTGGAGCAGTGTAGCGTAACATTGTTTATTAACGTGTATTTCGCATGTGTTTACTACACAAATGTCAAAACAGAACTGACATTAGGGGCCAATCGCAAAATTTATAGCATTTTCTGATAGGAGGATTACTTTAGCGCCACCTTGTATATAAAAACATAGCCATGCCCTGCAGTATGGGGGAGCGACTAAAGGACTGATGAATCAGTAGCTACCAGGTAAACACCGTCGATTACCGACCAACTACTTGCCGCGTATTTCAGCGATTACTTTGGCTGACTTCCCAAACGTACCAATACAATGTTTGGATACTGTTTTACTGCGGTATTTATGCTGTTTGTATTTGCAGAGTTGCGAAACATTGCAACCATATACATTGCATATTTCAAATAGTCAATGCAACAATTAAAACCCTTTCGTAATTTTCCATTTTCACAACACCAATCGCAACCAAAAACAAACGAAGCATCAACTATGTTTCTGATGCGCTGATTACTCTAGCCATGCGTTTCGATAAATTTTCGGATGCGTTTTGGAAAGGTATACATTGTCAACCAATTTTAGTTCGGTGTTATGGAACATTAAACTTTGTACGTATGGAATGCAATTGACGTTTTGGAAGTCAGCCTTTTATAAGGCAATTTCCTAGGCGGTAGTCACCATCGGCTCTCTCTGCACTACCGGGAGTTACTAAGATAGTTAATTGCGTGATTTATGGACGCTCTCTTTCGTAGGTTTTGGCTATTCTGCTTCCGACTAGTTCGACCCTGCACTACCATACGCGCTACCACGGGTTAATAGAGTGGGTACTTACCTAAGAGTCGGTACAGCAGTGGTTCAAAAGTAGCGATTAACTCCAGCAGTACTGGAGGGCAACTAACGTGCAAATAATGCAAATACACAGTCCCTAAACCATAATGGGTGCAGATAAATCTGTGAAGTCGTGAACGGGAATTGTTGGCGAAAATGTTGGGCCGAAATATTTCAATCAAAAAAATTAGATTTGGGCGCGACGAAGTTCACCGGATCCACTAGTTGTAAATATAAACCATTTATTTTCCACATATTTCAAACTTTCGTATAACATTACACCCTCTTCTTTGGCACTTCTCATTCGTTAATGCAATACTTGGCAACACTGATTTATTAAAGAGAAAATTTTATAATGTGTGCGCACAAATGCTTATTTGCATACTCATAATTTTCCTACAATTTTTCTTATCATCTCTTCTGCTGTGGTGCTGGGGTGCTGTGCTGCGGTGCTGTGCTGCGGTTCAATGCGCACTGATTTTACTTTGCGCATTTTGCAGACAGCAGTATCATTTTGTAGGGCCTTTCACAGACGGCGGTGTGAAAGAGCAATGAGTACATTTACACAACCGCACATGCGCTTACATAAATATGCATACATAAGTATAGTGGAGTAATGCAACTCTGCACGCTTTTAATGGTGATGCCAATTACAGCAACATACCCAATGGTTTACCACATGCCAGCATCAGCCAAATTATGGTTATTCGTATGGTACTGCTCACTTCCTCTTTTACGTTCTCTTTTTTAACAATTTCTTGCTGTTGGATTTTTTAGCGCGTGAAATATACGTTTGTTTCTCGTTCGGTTTTTGGTTGACTTTTGCTAGACCCTTGCTGTTTTAATTTTATTGTTTTCTTTTTTGGACATATTTTGGTCTTTTGTTAAATATGTATATACTACTACTACTACTACTAATATTTACACATGTACATACATTCGATATATGTATGTATATTAGAGCGGTTCAATTTTTATGGGCGATTTTTTTGACTATGCACATATTTATAGCAAAGAAGGATTCTACGTGTGATTCTAAGCAAATTTGCCGAAGAAACCATGGGTCTAAAATCAATTTGTAGTTTGCCAAATTGCGAAAATATGTTTCTAAGCATTTTGCTATAGTGCCGTAAAGAAGTGCTTAGATTTTGTATAAAAGCATGCTATAAGGTGTGTTTTGGTATGAGGAATCCATTTATGCACTTATGTTTTTCTTAAAACTTCTATCAGAGGGCACGAATGAATATTATAGACCCATAGTTTTTTTCGGCAAATTTACATAGAATTACATGTAGAAATCTCCTATTCTATACGCGCATAGGCAAAAAAAAAATTGTCCCGCCCTAATACACATACATACATTGTATATACATTTTCATGTGCAAATCGCCCATTTTATAGAAAAACGTCATAATTCATAAACAAAAACGCTTTACGCTTTTTCTATAACTACTTTTCTTTGCATATGCATGCCATTTATGGCAATGCGACAATATACTTATATACATATAAGCTTATAAAACTACACAAAAAACAAGTAAGAAAGTCTAAGTTCGGGCGGAGCCGAACATTAAATACCCGGCGCAAGTATTAAATATATGTTTTTTCACCCTTCTGAAACCTTCCGCTAGATGGTAAGCCGAGGTGTATCAATTTTGAGTAAATTAGCGTCCTTCAATTTCGAAATATTGAAGTTTCAAGCATTTCTTAAATTTACCGTTATATGAGAATCGGCCGTTATTTTAGTCCGATTTCAATAATTTTCAACGTTTTGCTTACACGTGGCAAGTACAATAACCATACCGAGTTTGGTACAAATTGGTAGAACGGTTACCGATATACTTATATGTGATCATAAGTGGGCGGTGCCACGCCCATTTTCCAAAATTTTACCATAAACGTATTTCTTGGTAAAGAATTGTTGCAAGCATTAATTTTGAATAAATTAGCTACAATATTTAATAATTTATCGAAGATTTTGTATTTCTCTAAATTACCGTTATATGGGATGTGGGCGTGATTATTGTCCGATTTTAAAAAGTTTCGGCTATTTTTTATGCTGTACCAAGGCCAACAACTGTGCCAAGTTTGGAAGAAATTGGTGCAGCGGTTACCAAGATATACATGTGGGATTTATTTATATCCCTTGAATGTTTATTTTGACATTAAAGTTTCTTACAAAGTTTATTTTTAAATTATTAAAAACTATAAATTAGGTTAATCAAAAATTATACATATTGATGCCGTTTAACGTCGTCGTTCGCACAGTTTTCTTTTTCAACTGACTCGCGCGTTGTCTGTCGTCGTATCGTCCGTTTTATTTAAAAAGTACTCGTTCAGTTCGTTCGGTTATCGTCAAATCTGGGCTGCCGCGCAGGGTTGCATTTTATCCCACATTCGGCGATCCTGACAGTCATTCGTCCCGAATGATAGGTCCCCAGGGCTTCATGAATTCTGCCACTGATGTTGTTTTGTTAGGACCTTCATGTTCTCCTATCTTTTGCAAGTCATATCGGTCATGGCGAAGGATTTTTGTCACTTTATACGGTCCGAGAAAACGAGGTCTAAGTTCCATGCTCACCCCGTATTGTGTCCTTTTTATAGCAACTAGGTCGCCAACTTTGTAATGTTTTGCTTTCTGACGACTTTTGTTAAAAGACTTCCGATTTTCTTCTTGAAGTTTTTGGATATTACTTTTTGCTTCAGTCCGTATTTGCTGTCTCTGCTGATCTAATTCATCCATTTCTTCATTTTTTAGCATTTCTCGTAAGTCTGGATTTTCAGAAAAACGCATGTCCAAACCAGTCAGAATTTTGAAAGGTGTTGCTTTCGTACTACGTGGAGCAGTATTGTTTACTATACGTTGGACCTCTTCTGCATGACGATACCACTGGGTAGGATTACTCTGACACAGCTTACTAATCATAGGAACAATAATCTTGTGAATGCGTTCTACCTGCCCGTTACCGCGGGGTACGCCAGTTGCTATCATGAGGTGTTGTATACCTTCGTCTGTGCAATACTGTATGAACTGATGAGCTGTGAATGCTGTTCCCCTATCCGTAATTATGCGTTTAGGGTTACCAAATGTTGCCGATTGTTTACGCAATCGATCAACTACCTCTTCTGCACCCGTTGACTTTGTGGGGTACAACCATACAAATTTTGAAAAGCTATCTACAATATCAAGAATGTGGTTATATTTTTTACGCGTTTCTGAAAAAGGACAAACGTGGTCTATATGGTACGTTCCCAGAGGTTCAGAAGCTTTATCAATTGGCGTTAATAAACCCTCCTTCTTTCCAGCCTTTGCGTTAATCACCAAACATTCAATACAACTTTTGACTACTCTATTAACCTTGTCGACTAAGCCCGGTATAAAGTATCGATTATCTATAATCTCTTTGGTTTTCTTAGCCCCTATATGTCCCTCTCGATGCGCTATTTTTATTAGTTCATTCTCCATAGCTGTTGGCACTACTAAAAGTTCTCTATTCGAATCTTTGTATAGCAAGTCATTTTTAACGAAATAATCTTCGTATGGATCTTTTTCGAGTATTTTCTTAACAGCACGAATCCATTCATCTCCACATTGAGCTTCTCTAAGTCTATGTTTTAACGAATCTTCAACTAGTAACAAACAGTACACGCGGCTAAGTGCGTCCACGTGTTTCATACGTGTTCCACTTCTATGTTCAATAGTATAGTCAAATTGTTGCAAATACATCGACCATCGCATTACTCGATCTGGCATGTCGGCTTTCTTCATAGTTAATGCGAATGTATTGCAATCGGTCACTATTTTAAAACGAACATCTTTGAGGTAAACTCGCCATTTCATCAATGCTTGAATAATAGCCAAAACTTCGAGTTCGTATGAACAATACTTTTCCTCACATGGTGTAGTTTTTCGACTTAAATATTCAACTGGATGAAAACTTTCATCTTCAGAATCTTTTTGTAACAATACCCCTCCTTAGCCATATTTAGATGCGTCCGTATGTATTTCGGTAACTGCATGTGGATTGTACAACTTAAGCGCAGGAGCTGTTATTAATCCTTGCTTCAACTCTTGCATGGCTATGATTTGTTTATCATTAATTACGAATTTAGCATCTTTTTTGAGCAAATCTGACAAAGGCTTTGCTATCTCTGCGTATTTATTGAGGAATCGTCGAAAATACGACGTAAGACCTAGAAATCGTTGCAATTCTTTTTTATTTCTTGGCATGGGAAAATCTTTAATTGCCTTTGTTTTGTACTCCGATGGTAAAATATTACTATTCTCGATAACATATCCTAAAAACGAAATCTTTCTTTCTAAAAACTGGCACTTTGACCACTTTATTTTAAGTCCACATTTCATGGCAACTTCTAACACCTTCTTCAGTTTTTGAATACCCTCATCTACATCCCTAGCTGGAATGACAATGTCATCCATATAAATGACTACAGTCCCTTCTCTGAGTAAATCTCTAAATACTGCCTGAATATATCGACAGAAGACTGCCGGGGAATTTGAGATTCCAAATGGCGTATAGCAGAATTCGAATTGTCCGCCATGTGTAACGAAAGCGGTATACTTGCGCGAACCTGGCTCTATAGGCACATGAAAAAATCCGTTCGCTAAATCCAAAGTGGTAAATACAGTTCCACCTTGCAACTTTTCGAGTACTTCGTCTATGATGGTCATGGGAAAGTTATCCCGTACTATTTTCTCGTTGATTTTTCTGTAATCACAACATAAACGCTTTGTGCCATCTTTTTTGGAAACTAAGACTACAGGTGCTGCATATTCAGATGTACTTGGAACAATAATTCCTTCCTTGAGCCACAACTCAACTTGGTCATCAATAAACATTCTGTCACTCGAAGAGATTCTTCGCGGTGTTTGATATACAGGAAGGTCGTCTTTAACAATTAACTTCATCTCTATGGGTGATTTTACCTCTTTACTAGGCTTAAAATCGCGGATTAAATTTTCAATCGCTGTAGCAGTCGACTTTGAAAGATGACTCAAACTAACAACACTACAAGGAGATTCGGATTCAAAATTTGCACAACATAGGGCTGAAAATTCTTGGAACAAATCATTATCTGGATTCTGTTTCTTCACGTTATCCCCAATTTCCACAGTTTTCAAAGACTCTACTAATCCCTTCTCTTTGAATGTAACACCCGCTTGACCAATAACCATGTCTACCTTATCAAATAGACTGCTACCCAATATTGCTGAAAATATTGTAATCTTCTCACGCACAACGTAAAAGGTTACTTCGACGGTAATATCGTCTAGCCTTATGTCGGTATCGAAACAACCAAGGGTGGTTATTCTTCCCTTTCCGATCCCATTTAAGTGAATGAACTCGTTTCTCAACTCGATATCTCCAATCATTAATAACATATCGTTTCTGATTATGCAAAGTTCACTACCGGTATCTACAAGAGCACTGAAAGTTATACCTTTAATTTTAATGTCAGTGAAAATCAATTTACTTCTTGAGTTTTCTGTGAAGAGAGGTCTTCCAATCGTATTAACTTGTTCGCTTTTCACTTCTTTTTTACCCTGCTTTTCCTTGCAATCTTTAGCATAATGCCCTTTCTGTTTACACTTAAAACAAACTATGCCCTTATCATTGCATTCTCGTGCGAGATGGGTATCAGAACCACATTTAAAACACGATTTTTTACTTTCTTTCTGTTTCTCCTCGACAACTTTGGATTGATTCGCTGCGTTCATTCTGTTTGATGACAAAAATGACCCACGTATTTTTTCGTAAATCTTAATTTTCGCTTTTAAATCTTTCAAAGTGCTAGCCTCATATAACACAGTTTTATTTGTTCGAGAATCAGGTATTCCGTCTATAAAATATTCAACTACACTAGCTTCATCTAACGAAATTGGTTTACCTATCTCGATCAGGGCATACAGATACTCATTGAGGCTTTCTTTTGGACGCTTACTTCTTTGTCTCATTACTCTATGTGTTTCTACTACACTTAATTGCTTTCCGAATTCGTCAGTCAAATTTTGCTTTAATGCAAGCCAACCCCTTACACCACCTAAACCTCTGACAAATAGTTTAGCTGCACCTCGCAGTAGCTACTTGGCATACACAAACTTTTGAAGATCGTTCCACCCCACTGTGTCAGCGATATCCTCAAACTCTCGAATCCAGTGGTTAACATCATAATGGTCATCACCCGAGAAAAATGTTACACTGTCCTGAATGTCGCGCAAAGTAAAATTAACTTTTTCTACATTGCTTATTGATGGTTTGTCTGCCACTGCTTCGGTATAGTCAGAATTTGTCGATTCGTCATCACTACCGCCTAGTCCGAAATGGTTCATTAACCTACAACAAAGAGTTTCTTTTCGTCCAGTTGTGTTCAAATTTAGGTCTCTCAATTTTTCTTTCAATTCATTTAATGTCAGCGAACGTATTGCGTTTTCTTCCATTTTGTTCAAAATAATAATTATGAATTGTTTGACAATATAAAAAATAAAGTCAAAAATATTACAGCACAAAGATTAAATATTTGTAAAATATATGTACATAAGTAAGTTAAATCAATACAAACAAATTCTCTCTATAATTATCTGCTGGGACAACTGCTCTTCGTTCATGCTGTTTCTTTACTGGTTCTTCTCACTCTTGCTTGGATTTTCCAATTGGTTTCTGCTTCGGTTATTTACTTGGTTCTGATGTGTTTATTGTTTTCGTTTTAGTACTATTACGTGTTTACTTTCTACACTGCGCTTTTGTGTAATTTTGCTTTATTGTCTTTTCTTATTTCCTCTTGTGTAAAATCACTTTTCACAGCTTTCGCTATTACTACGCATTCTAAATTGCTTGCGCAGTTTGCTTCGATTTTATAGTTTCAAATTCGTTCGACTACCGTCACTCTCACGCAGACTACTGTTGCGCTAGCTCACACTTGCTTACTTGCAAAGTTTTATCTCGCGCAACCTACTGCCGCGCTTGCTCACACT